>NC_053470.1:614614-912114 GCF_015227805.2 Hirundo rustica
AGGACCCTGATATCTGTCCATTCCAGAACAGGAGAAATTCTGCACTCCTGAGAGCGCTGTTTGTAGGCTGCTGCACCTCAGCCCTGACAAGGGAACAGTTCAAACCTCAGCCCTCTTTCCTCAGAATTTCCCACTCTCAAATCTGTCACAAGCCTTTACAAAGAAAAATAGCTTTTCTTTGCAATGTTTTTAAGGATACTACCCCTTTTGCTTTATCACTGATTCCTTGCTGCCCCATCCACGGCGCATTCCCAATGCTGCCTTTGAGAGGCTGCCTGGCCAGGCAGGAGCTAATGCAGTTGGGAAGTGATCCCATACCCTGCCAGGTCTGTTTCCAGCAGGCACAGGAAGGGACCCTCCTCCCCATTCTCATGGGATCAGTTTACAGCAGCAGGAGTTGCGGTGCCAGTCCTGTGTCACCTGCACTGTGCCAGGCAGTGCTGCTGGACACTGCCAGAGCCGCAGAAAAAGCAGGATGCCCAAGCCCGGGACGTGGGCTTTACAGCCTGTTTACTGTGTGACCTGAAATGTCCCTTTCTGGGTCAGGTACCTCAGCAGTTGCCTCAGGTCACATGGGACACGTACAGCCCAGGGCAGGGAAGTACCTGGTTCTGCTTGGAATAACTGATCTGCTCTCGATCATCACAGGCAGCAAACAACTCTCCTCCTCCAGTGGATCAGTCCTTTGAAATCTCGCTTTCCATCAGCTCCACCAGCTGAAGCACTGTACGTCCCTCAGGATACAGGAGAAATCACAGGCCCTGCTTGAGCTGTTGCTATTCTTTGAGGCAGGAATGCTGTCCACATTTTCCTTGAGGTTTGCAACTCTCTGGGGGCAGAAGGATAATGAAGGAAGCCAGGGTGTGGGATCTCTGAGATGTGGAAAAGTCATCAGTGTCCTGCACTTGGTGCTGCTGGAGCTCTAGACACAAAGTCCCAGTCCGGAGTTTGTCTCCACCTGGGACAGGCATTGTTGTGCCTGATTGTCTCCCTCGGTGGTACAGAATGTTCCTGTCCTTGTCCTAGCCTTTGCACGGGCAGATGGACAGGACTGAGCTTTCAGGACAGACAGTGAGCCCTATTTTTGCCACATTAAATGCATCGAATTATTTTTCTCTGAGTTCCTCAAGAAATCTGAGGTTTTTCAGTGATGGCATCTGAGCTAGCTTCACCAGCAGCAACTTTGGTCACTTATTTTTGTCCTATTCTACAGCAAGTTTGAACAATTTCAGCACCCTGTTTCTTAGAGAATATTTTCTCTTGGCTACACTAGGAAATAACTGTTTTTCCCCAAGACTCTGCCTGAGCCAGTGTCTTCTGTCATCTGCTGTTGTTGCTCAGTTGGAATCCCACTCGTGCTGGGTGAGCAGCTGGGTGTGTGAAGCTTCCTTGTGCAGCACACCAGAAGTTTTTTTTTTTTCAGCCTTTTCTCTTGTGCGTGGGGTTGAACTTTTGCATTATTTGTTTATTTGTTCAGGGGCACATTGGGTCTCCCTGCTCTCTATAGAATCTAAACTCTCTTATCTAGAAGTTTTTGGAGTTATCCTGTATTATCTCAGTGGGACAACACCACTCTGCAAACTTGAAGCTATTCATACCTCTTCATAATACAATCCAGGTAGCAAGCTTCTCTTCAAACAGGAGCTTTTCAGATGGGTAATTAGGAAAATTACCTGGTTTTAAATGGTTTTGGATCCAGCCTGCCATTCTCCATCCCCTCTGGACACAGATCCTGCTAGAGCTCAGATGCCTCCTGGAAGACCCAGGCAAATTCTCGAAGTCGTAGAATTATGCACCGGTTTGAGTTGGAAGGGACCTTAAAGACCAGCTTATTCCACTCTTATACCATGAGCATGGATATCCCAGGTTGTTCCAAGCCCTGTCCAACCTGGCCTTGGACATTTCCAAGGATGGGGCAGCCACAGCTGGTCTGAGCCCTGTGCCAGGGCCTCACCACTCTCACAGGGAAGAATTTCTGTATATCCACCTTTAATTTCCCCTCATCCTTGTTGCTTGGTTGGATTCGTCTCTGGTGGCACAGCCTTGCTGTCTTCACTAGGAAGGGGGCTGGCTCCCCTGGATCACCTGCTGGAGGTTCTGAGGGTGGGATCTGGGGAAGAACCTTTTGAGAAGCAGGGTGCTGCCTGTGCCTTCCTTGTTAGGACCTGTGCAGGCAAAGCCTCTCTACATCCACCTCCCACCTCCACCTCACCAGGCTCTCCCAGGCTGAGGAGGTCTGTGCTGGCATGGGAGAGAGGCCAAGGTCATTTTGGAGAGAGTCTGGGGTCTACCAGTGGGGTGGCTCAGGGTGCAGGCTGTGCCCTGTCACACCAGAGCTTCCTGCCACAACTCAGGATGCTCTCCTCACCTCACGTGGCCAGTGAGCAATCTCTCTGCAGAGCAGCCAGTGGTTACTCCATGTTTTTCTGGGATAAGTGGAGCAGTTCTCACATGGCCGTGGGAATGTTGTGGGAAGGTGCTTGTGGGGTCGTAGCAGTGGCCAGGGAGTGCCAGCACGGGCTGGTGTGTGACTGAACAAGAGTGCTAACCTCTGTCCTGTTGCAGAGGGGAAGGACAGCATCGGCTGTGACCTGCTGCTCAACCCTCCAGCGAGCTCAGACCAGGAGGAGGAGGAGGAGCAAGAAGCAGATAACTTCATGTTTGAGTTCTCAGACAAGCCGCTGCTTCCCAGCTACAACCTCCAAGTGTCCGTCTCCCGGGGGTGAGTGCCTTTCCCTGGCAGGAAAAGGGAAGAGCAGGACCACGGGTGGCTGCAGCCCTGGCTCAGGCAGCGCCACGTTGGTGTATCTCAGATTTTCTTCACAGAATCATCACAGAATCCCAGAATGGTTTGGGCTGGGAAGGGCCTTACAGCTCATCCCATTCCACCCCCCTGCCCTGGGCAGGGACACCTTCCGTTAGACCAGAGTGCTGCAAGCCTCATCCAAGCTGGCCTTGGACACTTCCAGGGATGGGGCAGCCACAGCTGCTCTGGGCAGCAGAGGGAAGTTATGGCTGTGGCACTGGGGAAGTTGAGGAAGCAGTGCCTGGCTTGGCACAGCCTGGAATGTTCTCAGGGAGCAGGGAAGGCTCCTCAGGGATCCCCCCACCCTCCACGGCCAGGCACCTCCTGCTGCTCCGAGTGTCCCTGTGCTGTGCCTGTCAGGAAGCTCCCCTCTCTCATCCCTGTGAGCCTCGTCCCTGGCTTCCAGCCCCCCGTTTCTTCAGCGGCAGCTCACACTGATGGCTCTGAGATTGTTTCCCTTCCATCACAGCTAAATCAGTCCCAGCACTGGAACAGCACTCCCACCTGCACCCCCTGTGACACAGTGGCTGTTGCTGGGGCAGAAGAGGCAACAACAGCTCTTCTGTGCAGAAAATTTCTGTGCTTGACAGTGTTTGTCGATGCAGAGGGACACATGCAGCGTGCCCTCCAGCAATAAACCACACCAGAAGCTTCATTTCCTGACCATGTGGCTTATTCTTGGCAGGGAAGCTGCCAGGATCTTGTTGAAGGCAGGACTTTCATGCCGCTGTCCCTGCCTGGCTGTCAGTGTTGTAAAAAGCTGTGACCTGTGAGGCTATGATCAAACCCCAGTCCATGGGCTCCTGAGGGGAAGCAGCACGTGGAGAACAGTGCCAGGGCCAGAGGGGAGGGCCAGTGTGCCAAGAGGCGGGGGGGCAGGCACCCTGCCTGCACCCCCTCCACCGCTATAACCCACCGTGCTCTTGCCGTCCTCGCAGGCCCTGCAACTGGTTCCTGTTCTCTGATGTGCTCAAGCGGCTGAAGCTGTCCTCCCGCATATTCCAGGCCCGCTTCCCGCACTTCGAGGTGGCCACGCTGCCCCGGGCAGAGTTCCGGCGCCAGGTGTCCCTCAGCCAGGTGCTGGCGCAGGAGGAGGTGCCGGCAAGCCCCGAGCTGGCGCCGGGCACGGCGGCAGAGACTGTGGAGCTGGTGCACTATGAGCCCGAGCTGCTGCAGCTGCTGGGCTCGGCGGTGGAGTACCAGGCCTGGAGCAGCTGACGGGGACAGGCCACTCCCGGCATCACGAGGCAATAATAAGGACCAAGGGGAAGCAGTTTTCTCAGCGCCAGCAGCAGGGACCCGAGTCTTTGAGCAGCCGCTCCTCCTCTCCTCAGGGTCTCCACCAGCTGGGGAGGGAGGACCTTCGCCTCCAAGGACTTCCCGAGGCCCCCGCCACGAGCAGTGGCGGTCGCTGCCGCCTCATCCAGCTCCGGTGGGTGATGGAACCCCCTGCACGGGGCTCAACGGGGCAGCGAGGGGTGGGAGCTGCCGCCCCTCCCCACCGGACCCTACGGAACCGCGCCTCTCCGTTCGCCCTCCCCCTCCCGATGTCTTCCATAGTATTTATTTAATTAGTATTTAATTTGTAATGTTTTCTTTGCTGAGTCTGTATCACTGTGATGGTGAGCTCCGGGCTGTGGGATAAGGCCGTCCCCTGCCCCTCTCCAGCGTGCCCCGAGGCCGGCCGGGCCCAGGGCTTCCCGTCCCTCCGTGGCAACGAGCCAAGGGACAGCCCCTTCCCTTGGCCTTGGAGCTGGCTGCTGCTGCCAGCGCTCAGCCCCAGCCGGGAGCCAGCCGCAACGCTCCATCCTCTCCCGTGCTCCTTCTCCATCTCGTTCGTGCTCCCGCTCCCTGTCCCCGGCGGTGCTGCCCGGGCAGGCAGCCCGCGGCCCCCAGCGCGTCCCTCGCTTCGGCAGCTTGTGCCCCGCCGCAGGCTCTGTCCCCCCGGCAGGAGCCGCCTCCCCGCCCCGCGCCCCGCCGCTGTCCCGGGAGCAGCTCTCTGTGCGGGAGCGGGCGGGCTGCTCTGCCTCGGGGCCGGTACAGTTTTATTGTACAGGTGCTAACAGGACTGAGGTCGGGATAATCGGGGGATTTCTGGCTCTCCCCGCTCCACAGCGGGAGCCTTGGATGAGTTTTTTTTGTTGGTTCGTTTTTTCTTTGTGTTGTGTTTCTCCCCAGCCAGGGCAGGCGTTTCCCCCCTTGGAGCCCTGCTGCCAGCCTTCCCCCGGGGGCCCGGCAGCACCTTCTTTAAGCCAAGGGTTTTTTTGCCTTTGGGTGTGTATTCTGGTTGCTCTTTCTGATTTCTGTTTTATTATATGCAGCAACAGGCTGTGGTGTCAAAAACACTGATGTACAGAAAAAACCTGCATCAGGCTCCCTGGCTCCTGCCTTTTTTTCTGTGTCCAGGCAGATTTCTGTGCATGTCAGCCTGAGTCTGTGGCTCAGGGAAGGGAGAGGGGAAGTGGCCTGTGGGACCTGCAGGGCCCGTGTGTCTGCACAGCTGGAAAAGTAGGGAGACTCCACTGCTCCTCCCAGCTTCCTGCCTGACCCTGGTGCTGGGAACTCTGCAGACAAGCCCAGCCATCCCCAAACACAGATGTCGGGGTAGCCCTGTCTGGTCCCAGCACCCCTAGCCCATCCGTGGGGCAGCTGGTCTCTGGCTGGCTTTACTCACCCCTGTGGGGGCACAGGGAGCTCAGGGCAGTGCTGTAGTTTTGCTATTTGTTTCCTTAGAAAGGGCAGCAGGAATGCCCTGATGGCAGGACTAGGAGGAAAGCTTTGCCCACACACCACCAAGAGGAACTCCCCAAAGTGGGTAGAGGAGCAGTCAAGGCAGGTCTTAAAAAGAGAAGGGAGAGGTGCTCCTACTCCCACACTAGAGAGGTTCCTCGTGAGCCTAAGTAGGTACAGCCCTAGGGAAAACTCACCAAATTTATGATCTGAAATGTTCACTTGGAAACAGGTGGGTGGGAAGGAGCTGACAGGGTTCAGCTGAGGGCTGGCCACCAGCAGCAGCCCAGGGATCTGAACCAGAGGAGATGGAGCACCTGAAGCCTGGCACAGGCTCTGCTTGGCTGTAGGAGCACAGGGACTCTCCTGTTCAGCACGGGCCTTACCTGCAGCCAACTTTTTCCTGATGGACCAGGTACAGCTGGGCATGATTAAAGAAACTAATTATTTTATTAAAACTGATTCATCTCAATGAGCCATGGCCAAGAGTAGGGTGGCAATGCCGTCCATCCCCACTTCTCTGGTGTGCCGTGCTCAGGACGTTGTGGCTGCCTGGAGCAGCGGCTTTCCCTGGCATCCCTCAGGGCACTGGCAGCATGTCCAGCTGTGCAGGAGTGCCTGAATGCCCTGCAGAAGAGGGAGGGTGGCTGCTGGTGAGCCAGGGCATCAGTGCCTGTGGAGAGGGCAGAGCTGTGGGCCTTGGTCTGTGTCCCCTTGTCAGTGATTTGAGGAGAAGCTGAATTCTCCTCTTGTGTTGGAGTCTCAGTCTCTGTGTCCTGGTCAACCATAAGGGGAGCAGCTGAATTCTTCTCTTCTACCAGAATATCTGTCTGTGTCTCCTGCTCAGCATATTGAACAGCTGAATCCACCTCTTGTGCCCAGGTCTCCGTCTGCGTTTCCTGCTTGACACGGTGAGAGGCCTTTCTCTCCTTTCTCTCCTTTCTCTCCTTTCTCTGTGGGTCAGGAGATGGTTTCTTCGTGGAGGCCTGGAAAGAGAGATGGGAATTTGTGGAGGTCACTGGGCTTCCCCCAGCAGCAGCCGCTGGGACAGGGGTGCAGGAGCTGCTGGGCCTGCAGCACTGCGGGCAGAGGAAGCCTTGTGCAGGTCTCCGTGCTCGGCCCTCACCGGTTCTGGCTCCTCCGGGCTGCTGCAGGCCCGGCGGCTTCTCCCGGGCCGGTGCTGGCCACGGGCTGCACCTCTGCTGGCCAGGACGGCCGGCTGCGAGGAGCCACCAGGGCGGGACCTGCGCTGCTGCGGGCCTTGTTCCCGGGCCCCTTCCTCCGGGCTGAGACGGCTCTCGGTGCCCGCAGAGCCCAGGGTGCTGCGGGACGATGTCAGCCGGGACCGGGACTGGCCCTGGGTGCTGCAGGGTGATGTCAGCCGGGACCGGGACTGGCCCTGGGTGCCCGCAGAGCTCAAGGTGCTGCGGGACGATGTCAGCCGGGACCGGGACTGGCCCTGGGTGCCCGCAGAGCTCAGGGTGCTGCGGGACGATGTCAGCCGGGACCGGGACTGGCCCTGGGTGCCCGCAGAGCTCAGGGTGCTGCGGGACGATGTCAGCCGGGACCGGGACTGGCCCTGGGTGCTGCAGGGTGATGTCAGCCGGGACCAGGACTGGGTGCCCTGGGTGCTGCTGGATGATGTCAGCCGGGACCGGGACTGGCTTCCCTGGGTGCTGCGGGGCGATGTCAGTTGGGGCACAGACTGGCCTTGGGTGCTGTGGGGCAACGTTAGCCGGTGCAGGAACCGGCCCTCGGTGCCCTTGGTGCTAGAGGGCAATGTCAGCCGGTGCAGGGACCGGCCCTGGGTGCCCTTGGTGCTAGAGGGCAATGTCAGCCGGTGCAGGGACCGGCCCTGGGTGCCCTTGGTGCTAGAGGGCAATGTCAGCCGGTGCAGGGACCGGCCCTGGGTGCCCTTGGTGCTAGAGGGCAATGTCAGCCGGTGCAGGGACCGGCCCTGGGTGCTAGAGGGCAATGTCAGCCGGTGCAGGGACCGGCTCTGGGTGCCCTGGGTGCTGAGAGGCAATGTCAGCCGGTGCAGGGACCGCAGCTGTGGGCGGGAGGAGGAAGAGGTGTGGGATGGAGGCAGCTGCCTGGGCAGGGTGCTGGTATGCCTGGTGCCATCGTGTTGGCCTCTCCCTCCATCTCTCAGCTGGTGCCTCTCCTTGGGGCTCTGGGAACTGGGATTCTGCTCCTCCATGGCTCCTTTTCCACAGGTGTCCCTGGAAGCTCCTACTTCCTGAGCAAGGTGTTCTGCTTGAGTGGGTACCCCAGGGGGGCTCCTTAAACACTCCATGGGCAGGATGTGGCCCTGCTGTGTCACAATGGCTCCTTGGTGTCATGAGACACTGCAGCGTCACTGGCCCAAGGGCCCCACGAGGCCCTGCATCACCCAATGCAGTTGTCAGGTGTGTTGGACTTGCCTGGCCAGCTTTTGGCAGGGAGAGGGCTACAGGGGTGGCTTCTGTGAGAAACTGCCGGAATTTTCCCTGTGTCCAGCAGAGCCAATGCCACCAGGTCCAGGATGCACTCACTGCTGGCGAAGGTTGAGCCCAGCATAGTGGTGACACCTTGGGGATAACAGATTTAACTGCAGCCCGTGGGAAGGACTCACACTGGAGAAGTCCGTGGAGCAGAGTAGCAGGGGAAGGACTACAACCCCTCTCCCTGAGCAGGGACAGCAGGGATGATGTGTGATGAACTGATCAGGGCCTTCCTTCCCCATCTCCTTGTCATGATGAGAGGGAGGATGGAGAGCCCAGGAAGGAAAGGGAGTGGGGAGAAGGGTTTGATTTGTTTTACTTCTCATCATCCTGCTCTGACTTTGATTGGTAATTGATTTCCCCAAGCTGAGTGTTTCGACAGGCTGAAGAGCAGGCCGAGCGCCTGCAGGCCTGCTTGCTCCCCAGTGGGAATTCCTGCAAGGAAAGAGGGAGTTCTGCAGGCTTCTCCAAGGCTGACACAAGGGAAAACTGACCCCAGTGGGGCAGCATGTTCCCCTTTCCTCACCAGTCAGGCAGTGGTGCAGGAAGGAGCAGGCGACTAGAACAATCTGACTTTATTGGTGCAAACACTGGGCTTGGGTGAGTGGAATATTCCCAAGTGCTCCCAGGAAGCTGCCCGAGGTGCAGGGGTGCACACAGCCAGCAGCCCACTCCCTCCACGTGTCCCTGCTGCGGAGTTCAGTCTTCGTGGATGTTGAAGAGCTTTGCTACTTCATTGAGGTCCTCATGCTCCTCCCCATCTTTGATGATCTGGAGGAAGGAGAACACATTAAACCCTGCTCATCCCATAAAGAGCCAGTGCTGCAGGAGTGTCACAGCCAATGCCAGGAACTCCTTGGAGCCTCTCTGAAGCACCAGACTGAGACAGCCACAACATAACAGCACTTTCTACACCCAAATTCACATGGGAGACTTAAATGTACCATCACCTGCCTACAGGAACAGCAGGAAAACCAACCTCCTGTCCCTGTGGGATTTGTTTCTGGGTTTCTCTTTTCAGCCAGGGAGAGCATGTATTTTAAAAACTGATTCAGCTCTACAAAGGTGCACTTGGCACTGACTTGAAGCCAGGATACGTGGCTTGAACCTGCAACTTTTAGACAAGCTGAAGACACCACGGGTTTAAGGTAAAGACTGCTAAGGGAGGGAGGGAGAGAAGGAAGGAAGGATGGGAGGGAGGAGAGGAGGAAGGAAGGAAGGCTGGACCTCCCTCCCACGGGTATGGCAGAAGCAACATGTCTCAACTACATCTTCAGATTATATAAGAACAAAGACTTCCACCATGAATAGTCTGTCTTGGGACAGATCACCCGAGGGTAGTGTGGGATCACTCCCACAGTTTAAACAACTGAAATTCTTTAAAGGTCTTAAAACCTGACCCGGGTGTGACTCAGCTGAGCTGGGAGGTCTGGGACAAGCCACAGGGGTGCAGACACACCAAGCCCCTGCTCAGGGCTGCTCCAGCCCTGCCCCAGTGGCTGTTCCTGGGATGGTGACATTTGAAACTGTTTCAGATGCTTGGACATAGGACAAAGCAGCACAAGGATGGGACATTTCACTCCTATGCTGTCACTGTGACTCTGGCCTGTACTTACTACAGACCTGGAATTTCAGCCATGGCAAGGCAAGGCTTGGAGCACACACCTGATTTGAGTTACTTCTGCAAAAAATTTACAAACATACAAAAAAGCACAGGGACAGCTCCCCTAATTCACCTGGAACAGTGAGCATAAATAAAAGCATCTGCCTTTATTTATCCTCACTTTGAATTGACAGATTGATTTTTCCACAAGCCCCACTCTTGCAAACCCCTGTCAGCCTCGCCCTGCACTGACCTTCCGAGCAATGGGCATCCTGTTGAAGATGTTCCACAACACGATTCCCACCACGACTTTATCCCTGAGGTAGAAAATGACACCTTTGCCGTAATCTTCCCCTTGCTTTGGGACTTGAGGCATTGGTGAAGAGCTTTGAGAGATCTGAACTTCTGAGGCTTCTGCTTCCGTTTCACTCTCGGATCGAATTCCAGTCCCTAAGGCAGAAAAAGGAGGAGTCACACACCCAGTGCAGGACACGTGATGATGGGAGCAGACTCAAGAACATGTTCTGCAGGAGCCTGAGGTGTTCTCACTTAAGTTGTGCTCCCCAAAAGTTAAGTTTCATTAACACAAGGATGAAACAATCTCAGCATGGAGCACAATAATGACAATCCCCAACTTCCAAATGCAAAGAACAGCCCAGTCTGCTCGCTCCAGGCAGTAGATACAAAATAAACGTGGAATCCAGAGTCTCTGTTGTCCCAAACTGATCATTTTATTGCCATGGAGGAGATCAGACTTCCCTGGGAAAGTCTACATGGCAGCAGAGGTGTTCCCTGATATCTTCTTGGAGGAATGTTGTGTTTTAATCACATTTTGATATAAAAGCCAGCCTTTAAAGCTTGGTCCAGAAATGAGACAGCAGATTGCTGTTTCCTCGTGCTCTCAGAGGTCAGGGTGACTCTGTGGTCCCCACACCAGCACATGCAGGAGCTCCCCAGTCCCTACCTGACTGTTCTGTTGCACTTTTTGGCGTGTCCTTTGCCGTCGCCTTGGCAAACACTCCCACCGTGGGCAAACTGCTGTCCACGAGGCCAATGGCTTCGTACCCCACGTTGGGGCCCAGATCACTCCTAGGAATGAAGTGAGAATAAAGTAATTTGTGGCAGCAGTGAGTCAAATCCAAGGCAGTTCCATCCATCCATGCTCCGCTCCTTACTCCAGCACGGCATGGGCACTGCTGGACACTGAGACACCGAGTCTCCTCTGCACACACAGGTGGAACAGGGAGTCAAAACATGACAAGCCCACGCCTGTAAGCTTCAGAAAAACCAGCTCACTGACCAAACTTAGAAATCATTCAGGTCTGCTCCCTGGAAGGCAGCTGGAGGCTTCCCAGCTTCTGGCAATGTGGTTATCCACACCAGGCTTGGCAGCAAGGACAATCATTCAGTGAATATTTTTGAGAGCAATTAGAAAAGACTAAAGAGAAGAAAACCTTGCCCTAACATCTTCTTGAACTGGGCACCTGGATCTAAACTCGGGTGCTGATAGGAGACAAAGCAGCAGTGGTTTGGCACCAGCAAGTACCAGGTGCCTGAAGTGTTTCCCAGGATACTGAGGAAACAGGTACCTCACAAACCACAGATGTACAACATGACCTGCCCGGCCAGAATCCTCCAGCACCCATGGGGGTCACTGCAAGGAACACCAGTAACGTGGCAGCTGTGATCAACTGGAGCTCAGGAGGGATCATGAAATGATTTGGGTTGGAAGGACCTCAAAGCCCATTTCATTCCACTCTGCTACCACGGGCAGGGACACCTTCCACTATCCCAGATTGCTCCAAGACCCATCCAGCCTGGCCTTGGGATGCTTCCAGGGATCCAGGGGCAGCCACAGCTTCTCTGGGCACCCTGTGCCAGGGCCTCATCACCCCCAGAAGGAAGAATTTCTTCTGTATCTTGAACCTAAATTCCTCTCTGTCAGTTTGGAGCCACTCCCCCTTGTCCTGTCACTCCAGTCATTCTCCTTGTAGCCCCTTCAGACCCTGGACGATGCTGAGGTCTCCACACAACCTTCTCTCCAAGAGAGAGAGCACGCCAACAAACTGCATGAGGAATTCCTGTCATTTCCCAGCTTTTCAGCACAGGCAAAGGAAGTGTCACACTCTGTGAGGGCTGGCACAGTGTGACACCTGCCAGCAAACACGGGGCTGCAACTCACAGCCGTCCTTCACCTGCATCTGGCCATGGCTGAGAGCATCCCAGGGGAAAGCACCCCCAGAAAATGGCTGTCTCTGTGTCCTTAGCTGCACTTGATGACCTCTGAAGGTTTTCCCAACCCCAAGGATTCTGTGGCTCTGTTTCTTGATCAAAAGTGAAGCGAGAAATGCTCTGGGCCCCGAGTCCAGGCAGGACAGACCAAGAGTTCAGGTAAGTGACAGCAAGTCCTAAGTAACTATTTCTGTGGGCATTTCCCTGAGAAAACTAAAACTCTTTTACCCGTATTTGAAATCTTGTTAACAAACAGAATTTGGGATTTTTAACTGGGCTGAGCTAACAGCCTTTTGGATTTTAATCTTTCGTGGGGCTTTTTTTTGTTGTTTAGTTTTTCTGTTTCCATTCATTTTGTTTTAAAAAGAACTTCAGGAAAATATAGCAAAATTGGCCATTTTCCTGATACCGCTCTCTGGAAAACAACTTTTCAGGTAAACCTGGGTGCAGCAATGCTTTGCCACTAAAACATCAGTTCAGCAAAGAGCAACACTCAGACCCACAGATCAGGCTGGGGAACTTCAGATAATTGTAACAGAAAAGCTGCTGCTAAATTCAGTCTGCTCTGAGGAAAGGGCTGTTCCGTATTGCTCCTTGCTCTCTGGAATGGGACTTGTTCAGGGAGAAACTGCGTTCTGCAGGAACGAAAAACACTTGAGGGAAGTAAGGGCAGAGCAGCAAATGCTCCAACACCTCTGCCTTGAGCTTTAGGAACATGAAGTTGTACGAGGTGTTTACTGAGGTAGTTTCACTCCTCTTCAGACACTTCCCAAGGTGTATCTTGTCCAAGCTCCTGCAGTGTGGCCATACAAGGAACCCCCAAAGAGGAAAGGACTGTTACCAGAACATGGACTGGTGCCAGTATGGCTTTGCAGCTCCTGTCATGTTTTCTCCAGCCAGTCTCCCGCTCACCACGGCGTGATCGTGGTGCTCCACGCGCCTCCGGCCCAGTTTGATGTCATAAAAGCAGGCAGCATCCCCTGCCTTGGAGAGAAGCATCCCGTGAGCACCGTGACAAGCAAAGCTTCCACCAGTGCCCCAACAAAAAACATCGGGAAGAGACCGAGTGGAACAGGGAACTGAGTTTCTCTGACAAACCCCAAGCACTGCCACTCCCTCATCCCACTCCCTGGTCTACACAACTCCCAGTTTCTCAGCATTTTTCCCTGATCTTTGGAAAAATAAAGCAGCATGAGGTACGCTTTCCAGAGGAATCAAAGTCTCAACGCCCACCAAGCGACTCTTATGCAAGCAAGTGATCCAGGCTATCTTTAGGTTACCCCAACTCCTCTTACACAGCATAAATATTCCAAACTTGCCGTGGTTACCACGGCAACAAGGCGGCTGCAGCTCCTGACCGGGCTCCGGGCCTGGTTACAACTGCTCTCCTTGCTCTCCTGTCTCCGTGTGTCCCGTGCAGCAGCAGCACTGGGGGCCGTGCCCACACTCACCACCCAGATGTTGGAGCGCGCCTGCAGCTCTGCGTTCACCCGGAACCCGCCGAAGTCCGAGTCCACCTCCAGCCCTGCCGATTTGGCCAGTTCCACGTTGGGCTCCAGACCCACGGCGGCCACAATGTGATCTGTCTCCACCTGGTTTGGGGAATGCGTAATTAGGACGTTAATTCCCCGCGCGCCCCTACCAACGTGACCCCTCCCTGCTTTCCCGTTTACCTTCCGGCCGTCCTTCAGTTTAATCACCAGCCGGTTGCCGGAGACAGAGACGGTTTTGACCACGGCATTGGGCAGGACATTGACCCCCTCTGGAAATGAGCACAGGACACCTCACTGCCTGCTCGGGTCCCACCGACAGCAGGTGGTTGGTGCAGACAGATGCTGGGTGAGGAACCAAGAGCCTACCCAAGCTTTGCTGCACGTGCTAGTGCAGCTCTGGGGGAAGCACGAGGAGAAACCCAGCGAAAAGGTCTGAAAGCTGCTTAAATGACAATCCGAAGTACAGCTCATGTGATGACAAGGCCGCATCCAAAAGAACTACCGAAAACAGGTGTTCAGGAGCTAAGGACACTCAATTACCTATTGCTGTGCCCCAGCCAGACCCAGAGGTCCAACAAAGCAGCTTCCAAAAAAGAAAGTAACTCAGACCTGTGGGTTATCAGGTCCTGCAATCCACACCCCAGCGACATTCCTCCTCCCTCTCTCCCTCTCCACTTCCCAATGCACAAGATTATTTTGCACTTAATGCAGCAAATGGAAAAAGGCGTCTTGGATCTTACTGACTTTATCAGATAAACGCTACAGCACCTGGCCTGACCCAGGTCTGTGCATGGGCACAGAGATCATTCCAAGGAAACAGCCACAGGGAAGGAAAGCCTCACCAGCATCAGCAAGCCTGTTTGCTCAGCCTTCCTAGAGGAACTGCCAAGAAGGCCGGGATTCATAGCAGCTCTGTGCTGCCCAAGCTGCCTCAACTGAAACTTCCCTGTGCTGCACTTGGGTCACTTTGCAGGGCTCCAGGGCTCCCAGGAGCCTTCCCAAGGCTCCAGGGACAGAAGGGAGCTGGATGTGCCCAGGAGC
This sequence comes from Hirundo rustica, assembly GCF_015227805.2. Classification (NCBI taxonomy): domain Eukaryota; kingdom Metazoa; phylum Chordata; class Aves; order Passeriformes; family Hirundinidae; genus Hirundo; species Hirundo rustica. Next base: position 629,003 of record NC_053470.1, read on the forward strand.
AGCTGCCCAGCAGCCACCAGCCCAAACCCGCTCAGCAGCTTCACCTCTTCTGACTTTCTCTGTGGTCCAGTTGCTCAGGTATTCGGGCAGGACTTTGCCCATGTTGCCCTTCTCTGGAAACAGCTGGATCACCTCCAGGCCTTGGGTTCGGGCTGGAAGGGAAGCACAGAGCAGCAGATGTCAGGACACACATGCTTTACTTTACACAAGGAGCTTGGCAGAAGTTTCCAAATCTGGGAGTTCTGACTCCCAAGGAATCACAAAGTGACTGACTACTGTTTCACATACACCTGCAAAGTCTAGGTAACAGACTTTTAGCAGAAATGCTTGGTATTTTGGCAAAAACTTAAAAAGTTACCATAAAGACCCTATGCACACACTGGCAATCAGAATCCAGCTGCTCAGCACCTCTTTGAAACCACAGAATTATGGAATGCTTTGGGTTGGAAGGGACCTTAAAGATCTTCCAGTTCCAACCCCAAAATCATAGTTTGAGGGTGGCATTGAGCACAAAGAACAAATGTGACTTTTCTGAGGGTGGAATGACTTTGCAGCTCACACTAGCCTGCAGAGCTCCTGCCTCTGTGGTCAGGGGCTGCTGGGCAGCTGATGAGGGAGAGACTGGGGAAACCTTGGCCACGCAGGCAACAAAACACCCATGTGTCGTTTCCTTTAGGCAAACACAGAGTCTGTGCAAAAAACCGAGCAGCTGGGGACTGAAAACAAGTTTCTAATGTGAGGCTGCTGCCACTCAGTGCCTGCCACAGCTGGGGACACACACTCACCTCTCCTTCCCAGAGCGCAGGCCAGCTCGCTGCCGAGGAAACCACCACCAATTATTGTGATGGACTTCACTTCCCTGGAAATCTTCTCCAGCCTTCGGAAGTCCTCGATCTGAAAGAACATTTACCCCCATTTCCAATCCTCTCTAACAGGAATGGCAGCAGAAAGCATTTTGGTGATATTCAATTGCTTTTATTCACTTTGGAAGGTGCAGCAAAGTCACACAGGATGGAAAATTTAAAAAAAATATCTAAACCCCATAATCCCACACACTGTTACAGCTCTCAGGCTGAAGCAAGCAGGTGAGTGGTTGAGTAGACTCTACCCTGGTTTCCTGCCTGGGAAAAGGAATAAGCAGGCAATGGATTCCTGGGCACCATCTGAGGGAAGCAGTGACAAGGCAGGACCATCCTGACCCAAAGCAGAAGAGTTTAAAAATTGAAAACAGTGGCTCTGATTTATTCAGCCTCACTGGGGCTGGCAGCACCTGGAGGTTACCTTTCGGAACAGGGTCAGCCTTTTCTGCACGTCCTTTCCTGCTCTTTCGATGGCAGGCAGGTTCCTTGGGGATCCCCCTGGGCACAACGAGGAGAGAAGAGAGACTGATGGAACCACAGCCGTGGAATGGGATATCCAGACAATGCAAAGCTGTCTCGGATCTCAGCTGTGCTTCACACACTGTTCTAGTATTGGGTACTATCCCAGTATCCCTGTTGCTGCCTGAATGTCCCAGAAAATCTGACGATGCAAGGCAGGTGAAAAACCTAGCACCCAGACAGCTGTCTGCACAACTGTCCTTCGTGTGACTGCTCCACACCATGTTTGACACTGCAGAGTCACTTCTTATCAAATAGAATCAAAGAATGTTTGGGTTGGAAGGAACCTTAAAGCTGATCCAGTTCCACGGCCTGCCATGGGCAGGGACAACTTCCCCTATCCCAGGCTGCTCCAAACCCCGTCCAACCTGGCCTTGGACACTGCCAGGGATGGGGCAGCCACAGCTGCTCTGGGAAACCTGTGCCCAGGAAGAATTCCTTCCCAATCTCCCACCTAACCCTGCCCTCTGGCATTCCCCACTGTCCTGTCACTCCAGACCCTTGTCCAAAGTCCCTCTCCAGCTCTCTTGGAGGCCCTTTAGGCACTGGAAGGCTCAAAGATCTCCTCAAAGCCTTCTCTTTTCCAGGCTGGACTCCCCCAGCTCTCCCAGCTTGGCTCCACAGGGGAGGTACTCTAGAGAATTTATCTCTAGCTAAATGTCACTGAAATAAAAAGCCTGGCACGAGCCCAGGAACAAGAGAAAAAACACAGCACTTACCAGTGGCAATGAGACATTTGTCGTAGGAAATTTGGGTCCCATCATTGAGCTTCACTGTGTTCCCTCTGACATCCATGTGCACAACCTGCAAGATGAACCCAGGTGAGCTTGAGCTCTTCACTTCATGGACTACTGAGCAGAGTTGCAAACTTGGAATTAACATTCTCCCACCTTTAGGTTTAGGGTGGGGACAGGAGTGGGAAAGTGAGAGGACTGGAAGTGGGAATTGAGACTTCTTTGGGAGTCACCATCAGGTTGATCCTCCCAGGGTCTGAGTATGAAATGGGCTCAGACACAGCACAGCTCAACAGGAAGAGGAATCACTCACATTTACATAGCAACATACAAATAACTGAGGATATAAATATTTTAGAAGATTCACTATAAATTTCTCCACCTTCCTGCTGCTTCAGCACAGTGTTCCTGCTCACCTCATCACCTACTACCCAGATCTCTGTGCTCTCCTCAACTCACCCTCCAGCCCACACAGCGCAGTTCCCACTTGTCACACCCCATCTCTAAGGTCTACATATTTTTGTCCCATGCCCAGCCCCCAAACTTATCCTTCTCTGTTTCCTCATCATCTTCCCTCACCTCACTGCTATTCCTCTTGGCTTCTTCCACTTTCAAACTTCACTTCAGATTAGCATAGTCTCTGCTCCATCACATTTTCCCCAAACTTATCCTAATTCCCCTTCCCAGCCAACTCCCCTCCAGCTCCAGTGGTTCAGTACCAGCTTATGAGTGCAGGCTCTGCTCAGGAGGAACCGTAGGAACAACAGCCAGTGCTGTACCCACCTTCTTGCCAGGCAGAACTGCCACCCCACCATTTTCCACAGAAGGCAGGTCCTCGACAGGCACATAGAAAGACGGTGGCTGGAAATAGATACTGAGAAAAGCTCCATTATCAAACAGGTTCCCTTTGCTCTGGGATACCAGAAATCCAGCTGTTCAGCAGCTCCGATGAGACAATGACAGCTCTGTGCATCCCTAAAAAGCTCCACGATTATTTACCTATTTTTAAGAATTAGAGTCTTCATGCTGTTGAAGTTCGGGGGTTTGGATCACGGAATCATAGAATTGGTCATGTTGGAAAAGATCATAAAGTCCAACCACCAAGTAAGGCTTAAGTCCCAAAATACAAGTGCGATCCCGTGTCCCTGGGCCTCTGCTCTAACCTGTGGAGCTTCACCTTTATTAACTTATTTCCCATGACTCGTGCCCATAGAGGGACACGTCTAAGGGGAAGCACAGCAAAGTTCATGAGGTACCAAGTACTGAGCGAGCTCTGGTGGGAAGCAGAATTCCCCAACCCCTGTCAGCACCAACACAACCTTCCCCGCCCCTCAGTGCTCCACTGGCTGGTGGTTCTCTCTCAAAAGCAGTTTCACCATTGTCACCTAGTCACTACCCACTCTCCTTTGCCCTGCCACCTGCAGTGCCACCTACCTCCTCTCTTTGCCGTTCCACTGCTTGAACCGCAACGTCTCTGTCACGTTGGGATCATCAGAAAACCACAGCTCTTTGGAAAGGGGTGGACGCATGTAGGGCAGGGCAGGGTCTTCAGACACAATCAGCACCTTTAATTGGCAAGGAAACACATCAGCTGGAGCGAGAGCAGGCAAACAGTAGCACACACACAGAGGCTCCGCAGCAGGACAGCTCTTACCCGCGCTCCGGGGTCGCGGGCCCGGATGGATCTGGCAGCAGCAAAAGCAGCAGTTCCTCCCCCAATGAGCAGGAAAGGGACATGGGATGGGACCTTGGGATGAGTGCCCGGAGCTGCAGGTGACAGATGGGACAACTTACTGCAAATACAGGCACACGGCCCAGCCCCAGGGCACAGAGTATGTTACGAGGGGCCTTCTACATCCAGACTTCCTTTGGAAATTGTCCTCCTACTGCCCCAGCGCCCTTCCCAAAGAACCCTGCAGCTGCTTCACCCAAAGCTGCTCCCTGCAGGAATCAGTCAGATTGCAGCAAACTGGATTTTCTAAGCAAGCCCGAAACTCTGCACTGGCCAACCAGTGAACAGTTTATAAGAAAGGAAAGTTCCCCAAAATGCTAAGGCATGTTTTACTGTAATTTTGTTCAAGGAGACAACTTTTGGGTTCCAGCAGAAGGCACCTCCTCTCAAAGGTAGGTTCTGTTGCTGAGCAACACACGGTTAATCCACGGGCAGGCATAAACCAGACAGTTCAGTATTAGCACCAGAACTCACCCGCTGTGCCCTGAGGAGCAGCACCTGCACCTGAAAGCAAAGAAAGACACGGCTTAAGTCAGCAGAGCACAGGCTGTGGTTTGGGAGCTGCAGTTCAGGGCTGGCTCCAGCATGAACAGGCTCTCCACCAGGCAGGGAAAGAGCCCCTCTGGAATCAGTGTCCTTGCCAGACTGTGCAAAGGTAAAAGCCAGAAGCAGGGCTTACTCTTTTCTCTTTTTATCACAGAAGGACTAAATGACAGAAATCAGCCCCAGGAGACATCCTACTTCATCCTCAGGATGGTCTGTAAAACAGCCTGTTCTGGGTCATGGAGCCAGCACTTTCTTCTGTGCTGGGAAGTCACAGAGGCATCCCAGAATGGCTGGGGTTGGGAGAGACCTTAAAGCCCATCCAGTTCCACCCCCCTGCCGTGGGCAGGCACACCTTTCACTACACCAGGTGCTCCAAGCTCTGTCCAGCCTGGCCTTGAATGAGAATTCGAAACAACGGCACACACTGGGAAATGCAATCCAGAAAGGCACATCTGTGATTCCAGAGAGGCTCTGTTCTGTTTATTTGGAGGCCTCAAGCTCATGAAAAATAGAGCCAACCCCCAACCTTGCAGGCTGGTACCCACCTGAGGCAGAGGACTCATCGTCTTGGGATCGCTTGGTTATCCTGGAAATCCGGCTGGCATGCTGCTCTTTGCTATCCTGCAGCATTTTGTACACCTGCAGATAGACAGGAGACATTTACCTTGTACACCTTACAGCACCAAGGCACCATCCTCCTGCTGCCCCTGACAGGCTTTTGCCCACCCTGCGTGCTGGAAAAGCCAGTAGCAACATGTGGGGTAAAACAGACCTCCTTGGACAAGGTGCCCATTGGGAATGTGCTTAGAAAATGACCTGCTCCACCTGGTGATAACCCTTGGATGTCTGGCTGCTTCCCAGAAGCGCTGAACCTTCCTGCAGGCGTTTGGCTGCATACCTGTTCCAAGGGGAACCAGCTCCAGTGAAGGAAATGCAGCCAAACCAGCCCCAAGACCACGTGCAAGCTGGGCCATGAAACAACACAAAGCTGTAGAAATGGAAGACAAATCCAAAGAAAAAGCATCTCCCAGCTTCCAAAGGCCAAAGCAGCAGGGCAGAGCCAACAACCCGACTGGCTTTCTCTAGGCACAGTGGTGGCAGGACACCCCTGACATCAGCCACGGGAGTAGGGCTGCTCCAGGCATTGGCCCTTGCACATGGAATCTCCTCCAGCTGAATGCTGACCTGTTTATTTGACTGTGAAACTTGGGATACAGCATAAAGCAGAGCCTGCATGCACAATTTACTGGTACAGACAAGGAAGGAATATCTCTTATGTCACGTCAGCTTCCAAGTAAAACTAGCAATGGACAGAAACTGAAGACACTGGGAGTGCTGGGAGGAGGTCAGGGTCCAGTATTTTTCCCCAAGGGTAAAAAATTAGAGGGAAGCAAACCTTCCTTTGAGGCAAAACCCAGCCTTGCTAATAATCTCTATCATGTGCATGACATCAAATTTCATTTGCCAATCCTCACAAGTTGGTGTTTTATAGCAAATAGTCTCAAACAAGAATGGAGGAGTTTAATGCCAGGCACAAAAAAGAGCACAGGACAAAAGCCTGTCCAGGGAACTGGAGAAACGTCAGAAAGATTAGAAAACAAGAACTTATTGGTGTTTAGAAGAATTAAGATAAAGGTATTTTTAAAGCCTTTTGCTCAAAGACAGAAAAGCCAAGGTTAACAAACTACCTCTGCTTTTACAGGCAGAATCAGGAAGGTTTTAAGCTAGTCCAAAGGGCAGCGTACAGCAAATTAAATCTGATCTTTCAGGAAAAAACACTGTTGTGCACAGGAAAAAACATCAGATCAGACCTTGAGGATGTTTCCAATGGGACAATGTCAAATACTTTCCAGTCAGAAGCAGAACTATACTTTGCCAGGACATGAGGGGATGTTTCAGTGCTCTTCCCTGAGGAAACCACCAAGTTGGACAAGTTCTCTTGCCTTCCCTTTAGCACACTTATATTCAGGTATCATTTCCTTTTCTGCATGCCAGCATTACTGACACCAGGACAGGTGCACTAATTAATAATCTGTGCCCTTACACAGTCACAAACCAAAGACGGCCAGTTTGAGTTTACATTTACTTAATGTGGAAAGGTTAATTCTAAGGCAGGTTTCCCCACTAAGAAGTGTACCACCCGAGAAAATTCAGTTTGCAACCTTAAATTATTTGGCAACGTCCCTTGAAAATGAAGTACCTGAGGCCAGGGAGCGTGAAGAGGGCTGGAAGTGCAGGGCTACAGGGTGGGAGGTACAGATAAGCACCCTCCCTCCACCCTCCCACCCCACAAACACCTTACAAACACCTTTAGTGAATCGCCTTACGTAAACTCCTGTTCCAGTGGCTGCTCCTCCCACTATTAAATATAACAAGAGGTTGCTGCCAGCTTTGCCAGGAACACCTGAAGACGTCAGGGATCTAGAAGGGCATCTTAGCTGATGGTATTGCAAAACTGCAGGGGAAGACAGGCATTTGAAGAAAAGAGGGAAAGAGCTGAATATTAGGAAGGACTCTTGATTAAACAGGTCTTGAGAAAAGCAGAGTGCGCTTTGTAATTTCAGTTACCTTGTCTGCAAAAAAAAAAGGGCAGCGAGGCACAGGAAAGAATTATATTTAAAGGAAATAGGAAAATATTTTTCTTCCATGCATTGTTTTGATATTTTTTCCCCTTTCCCATGAGCTTCCTTAGGAGAAAAGTGGGATTTGGAACTTTAATGAATATGATCCTCCTAGAGAAGGAGCTTGAAAACAAAGATTTGTGTGGTGCAAACTTGGGATCTATCCCCTCCCAGGCAATGCTGATACTCTTCAGCTCTCTGGGAATGTCATTTAGTCCTTCAGTAAGGCTGAAAACCCTATCCTTTTCAAGTAGACTATAAATGCTCCCCAGCTGGGGGTTGATTTGGTGCTTACACAAGTTAAACAAACGTTCTGAACTGAGATTTTGCAAGGAATTGTTTGTCCCATAAAAGACAACACAGAGCTGTGGCTGGTCATAACAAAAAGAACCCCAAGAGTGCCTTAAGGTAAAAAAAAAAATTAAAAGGTAACTGAAATTACAATTAAAACCCAAGTAATCATAAGAAGTTAATTTCCATTTAGCTCCCCTTGAAGTTTTCTGAAGGAGGAAACAGAGAGAAAGCTACAGAGATCAAAAGCTGAGTAAAGAGAGCTGGAATACAGCAAATGCTCGACAGGAGAGATGGGCTGCAGCTTCTTCCCAGGAACCACCTTTCTACTTACATAGGCACCTGTTCCTAAGGTGGACAAGCCCACAATAAGGACAAAAACCGAATTACTGCCCTTTTTCCCAGGCACGCCTGTGCTAGCCACTTGTCTGCTCAGCTGCAGGTCTGGGGGCACATTCCAGCGCTGCAACAACGTGCCTAAGGAACACAATTTATTGGAGAAACAACACAAAAACACTGTCAATACAAAGGTAAGCCTGGAGATTTAGAGACTAAGTCAGTTCTGAACCCAAACAAATTCCTTGTTTGGAAAACCCAGCCCCGCATCTGAGCGACAGTGGGGCATTATCCAGAGCCACAACAAGTGTGCTCCGGGCAGCTGTGGAGATCAAAATATCTGTAAGATCAAGGGATGACTGAACTAACTGATAGCAGGAGCATCTCTAAGCAGCTGGAAAGGCTGCCTGCAGCTGGAGCCCCCAGCCACGCTGGGCTGGCCGAGCACAGAGATGTGTATTGGTGGTTCCTGCACCTTCTCCAGGCCTCTCCTGTCCGAGGATGCTCCTGGCTCCAGCAAAAGCAAGAAGCTGAGCAAACCAGAGCAGGGTGAGCAGCAGGGATGGTTACACCGGCACCAAACTCCCACTGCTCACACAATTCATTCCAGCGGCATAAACCACCAGCAAGGACGGGGGGTTTGCTGGCAAAAAGAGCATCCCGGTGGAAATGAGCAGATCCAGGTGCAGGCACCTCCCGCCGCGCAAGCAGGACGGGGAGCACCCGTGGCTGAGCCACTGCACCTCGTTTCATTTCTCCGCCACCGAATCCCAGCCAGCGGCCGCCCCAGTTCATCCCTGAGTGGAGCGATGGTGGGGACGGCTCCGAGCGCTGCTCCCAGCACGGCCGATGCTCCAGGCAGAGGTTTGGCTCTCTCAATCCCCACCTCCACCTGCTCCTGCCCGGTGAGAGCAAAGCCCGCCTCACCCCGCCTGAAGGCACTTATTTGTGTCAAAAACCGCAGCAAAGCCACCAGCACCCGAAAAGCGGCCGAGGTCTCAACCAGCTCCAGGTCACTCACGCTGTCCCAAACGCGTTCCCGAAGCATCCGCGCTTCCGCCGCCCGCGCCCCCTCCCGCAGCGCGCCGGGCTCGGCCGTGCCCGCACCGATCCCGCGGGATCACCGCCCGGCCCGGCGCCCTCCGCGAGCACCGCTCCCGGCCGGGATCGGCCCCGGGCCGCGGAGCGGAGCGGCGGGAATCGCGGCCGGTGCCCCCCGGTGCCGGTACTGACCCGCGTGGGCGCGGCCCCGCGGCGGGGGGCGCAGGGCCCGCAGCAGGCCCGCGCGGCAGCCGAACATGTCGTCGCCGCTCGCCGCTCGCTCGGTCGCGGCCCCGCCGGCCCGGCCCGGCCCCGCCGCGCACGCGCCTCCCGCCGCTTCCGGCCGCCCGCTCCGCGCCGCCGCGCCGATGGTGCCGCTGCCGACATGTGGCGGCCGCCCCGGCGCCTCCCGCGCCCGCTCCGCCGCGCCGCCTCCACCGGGCCCGGCCGCCGCCTGCTGCTCTCCACCCCCATCTTCTACGCGAACGGGCCGCCGCACATCGGGCACGTGTACTCGGCGCTGCTGGCCGATGCGCTGCTCCGCCGCCGCCGCCTGCGCGCCGCCGGCCCGGCCCGGCTCTGCACGGGTCAGCGAAACGCCGCGGTCCGAGCCCCTTCCCCCGGGGATGACCCCTTCCGCCGGGGCTGACCCCCCTCCCCGTGTCCCCAGGCCCCTGTGTCCCCGCGGGGCTGCGGGCTCCGGCCTCTCCCCACGGCCCCGCGGCTTCTCTCCGTTTCAGGGACCGACGAGCACGGGCTGAAGATCCAGCAGGCCGCGGCCGCGGCGGGGACCTCGCCCGCGGAGCTCTGTGAGCGGGTCTCGGGGCTCTTCCGCCAGGCCCTGACCCAGGCCGGTGTCGCCTACACCGACTTCACGCGCACCAGCGAGCCCCGGCACCAGCGAGCCGTGAGGCACTTCTGGGGGGCTCTCCGGGATGGAGGGGTGCTCTACAAGGGCGCCTACGAGGGCTGGTACTGCACACCCGAGGAGAGCTTCCTGCCCGAGAGCCAGCTGGCCGAGCGCACGGACGCCCAGGGCCGCCCCTGCAAGGTGTCCTTGGAGACCGGCCATGAGGTGAGGGGCTGCAGGAGCACTGTGCGCTCACCTGCCGCTCTGCTCTGGCCAGATTTGGGGTGTTTCAGGCTTCCTGTAGCCTTTAATTTGTGTTGGCTGAGACTCACCTGTATTTCAGTGGAGTGTCAGAGAGCTGCCAGTGCCCACCTGGCAGGTGCACCTTGTAGCTACATGCAACGGAAAAGATTCAGCCCCTGCTGCGTCCACAGGCTGTTGGCGTGGGAATGGCGTTCTATAGGGAAGATGAGAGAAGTCAGCTGAACAGGAGGATAAAAGTGTACTTAACTGAGGGACTCCTTGGGGATTCAGAGTTTCAGACCTGTTTTGTGAGACAGTTCAGTTTGGCCTCTGGACACTTACCCATCTCTTAAATGGGTTTTGGCCCTGCCTAAAGCACAGTAACATCACCTGCCTGTGGTCAGCCAGAATGGACATGCCCAAGGAGTGTGGTACCTTCCCGAGCATCTCTCTGCCACTGTTTTCTAGAAGTTGTGGAGTTGCATGATTTAATCCAGCAGCTACAGATAATCCTGCTCAGAGCTCAGCACAGGTTATGCTCCTGTGGTATTTGTATGAGGCTGGGATGTTGGTCCACACAGAAAGGGCTGTATTGGCAAATAGTAACTCTTGAGAAAGCACCTAAGATAGTTCGGGAAAAGGTAAGTTTCCAGGAAAAATAATCATTCTTTAGACCTAAAACAGTCAGCAGACTTCAAAATCAAGCGTACCCTGAAAGCACTTCCTTGCCTCGTCTGTGCAAGGAAACAGGAGTGTGCGTGGAGCAGAGAAGCTCTTGCGGTGTGGTGGGAAGGGAAGGGATTATCTCCAACCTGAAAGAGGCAGTGGGGCAGTTTGTTCCTTGGGAATTTTGTGAAGGAAAAGGGGGAGTTTGCACATGCCATAAACACCAGACTTCTGGTGAGTGAGTGAGTGAGTGAGTGAGTGAGTGAGTGAGTGAGTGAGTGAGTTCTGGCATCTGGTGGAGCCTAGGGGTGAGGATGTGCAGCTTGTCTTTGAATGATGCTGTTCAGGTCTTCCTTGTACACTGCAAGATTGCTGACCCAGCCATGGATCCCTGAGTGCCTTACACAGCTCACTCGTACCACAACCACCCACCAAGTTTTCACTGGTTTAGCTAAATGTGTCATTTAATGGATTCAGCTGTGGGGGAGAAGCGCTGTCAGTGCTGTAAGCAAACAAAGTTAGTGACTTAGACGCGTTAATGCATAAACTGAGGAAAAAGAGTACGGCCCCAGAAGAACAAAGGCAGGCACCAGGAGTGGCAGTAGGGCAGAATTACAAAGTCATTTCGTCTTTTCATGATTTTCCACTATTATTGCAAAACTATGTTGCTAAGAAGGTGTATTCTCGTCTTCCTAATTCCTTTCTGGTGTCACATCAACCTGGCGGGTGGAAAGGTGTTCCTTCCCAGGGTTACAGGTGTTTTTAGAAGCAGTGTGCTGAACCATTCCAGGTGCCTGAGTCCTCAGGTGTGTTCCTGGGGATCCCAAGGAGGCAGTGTCTTGGGTTAGAAGGTTCCTACTCGTCATGGAAAGGTGCTGAGAGCTTCCCATGGCGAGGGAGGACACCCAGACACAGACAGCGTGCGACAGCCTCCATGCTGAGAATGGTATGTGCAAATTGTCAGCCTGTTCTTGGGGCCATAATCCTTTCCTCTCCTGCTGTCCCAGGTGCACTGGACCAAGGAGGAGAATTACATGTTCAGGCTATCAGCATTCCGGGATCCCTTGCAGAACTGGCTCCGGGATAACCCACATGCCATTTTTCCTGCCCCTTTCTACCAGCGCGTGCTCCGCTGGCTGGACGAGGACTTGCCAGACTTGTCGGTGTCCCGCGAGCGAAGCCGGCTGCAGTGGGGCATTCCCGTGCCCAGTGACCCCACGCAGACCATCTATGTCTGGGTGGATGCTCTGGTGAACTACCTGAGCGTGGTGGGGTACCCCGAGAGCCACGGCACGTGGTGGCCAGCTGTGCACCACGTCGTGGGCAAGGACATCCTCAAGTTCCATGCCTTGTACTGGCCAGCGCTGCTGCTGGCAGCAGGGCTGGAGCCCCCCGAGCGCATCCTGGTGCACTCCCACTGGACTGTGCAGGGCCAGAAGATGTCCAAGAGTTTGGGCAACGTGGTGGACCCCGGCGTGTGCGTGGGGCAGTACGGTGTGGACGGGTTCCGGTACTTCCTTCTGCGGCAGGGCGTCCCAGAGAGGGATTGTGACTACTATGATGAGAAGGTGGTGAAGTTGGTGAATTCAGAGCTGGCAGATGCACTCGGGGGGGCTGCTGAATCGCACAACAGCCCCCAGCATTAACCCCAGCAACACCTACCCATGCTTCTCGGAGCCCTGTTTCCCAAAGGTCCTGGATTCCAGGGAGGCAAAAGGCACAGGCAGGGCGTGTGCTGAGGACTATAAGTTCGTGGCAGCAGTGGCCTCGCTGCCTGCGCAGGTAGACAGTTATTTCGAAAGCTTCCAGATCTACAAGGCTTTGGAATGCATCGCCCAGTGTGTGAGGCAGACCAACGGCTTCTTCCAGAGGCACAGGCCTTGGAAACTTGACCGAAGGGACGCTGCGGAGCAGCTCTGGCTGGACACCATCCTCCACGTCACGCTGGAGTGCCTACGTGTGTATGGGACGCTCCTGCAGCCTGTGGTCCCATACACAGCAGACAAGCTGCTGTCCCGGCTGGCTGTTGGGCCGGGAGAGAGAGGTCTCTCTGATCTGGTATTCCTTGCACGCTATGATGGAAAGCCGTGTCCCTTTGAGGGGAGGCAGCTCGGACCTGACACTGGCGTCTTGTTCCACAGGCTGGGCAAGTCGGAAACTATGAAGAAGAGAAAGCAAGAAGCTCAAGTCCCTGACAAACAGCTTCTGTGAATTAAAACTTCCAGGAATTCCTGGCGAACATTGTCTCTGTTAAAAGCGCTTTCCTCCCATTCGTGGTGGTGATGTGGAGGGGTGGGAAGCCAGCCTGAGCAGGGAGGATCAAGCAAGCCCTGAGGAGAGACAGGCTTGGTCCTGGGCCTCCTTGGTGTTGCCTCCTTGCACAGGGAGATGGATACGTGATCGTTCATCCCACTTTTGATCCACAGGTTTTTTGCCATGTCAGAAGTAGCGGGGGGTGATCAGAAATGGTTCTGTGGGGCTGTGGTGCCCATTGGGTCTCTCAACTGAGCTACTTTTGTGGGCCAAAACAAGTCTGAGTGAGCTTCAATGGGGACAATCCTGTGTGGCTGCTCCTTATTCTGAGGGCAGGACCGTGCCATGGTCAGGCAGTGGGTCTCATGCAGCAGTGCAGACCTGCAGACGTGACCAGAAGGGGAAAGGGAGGGATGTGTTTCATCAGACTCAGCTTTCTGAGGTTTTTCCACCTGCTGCACGGCATAGTGCACCGTTTCCTGTCCGTGCTGCTGGAAACAGATAAGCACTGACCCTCTGGGGTGGAGGTGACCACTGGGAGTCTCTGGTAAATCCTTCCCCGCCTCCGGCTCCTGCAGGACTCATCAGTGCTAGCACTGGAGGAGTCATATTCCAGAGGCCCATTTGGGGGGGGCTGTGAGTTCTTTTGCGACCGCCTGGGCTGTGTGAGCAGGAGCAGTGCAGCCCCTGGGGCTCTGCCCCATGTTCCCATCGGTCCCCGTGCCACCGTCGCTGTGCCACAGCCACATGCTGTCCCAGTCCAGCTGACCTGAGTCCTCTCATCCCCTCCTGCCACGGCTCCCCTCCTCAGATTGTCACCTGCTCCCCTCACTTCTGCAATCCTAGTGTGCGTCCTTCCTGCGGCAGCCCCCATGCCTTTGTGCCATGGATGCTGGCTCCCCACTGCCCTATTTCTTGGGGACAGGAGGGACACGTCCTCTTCCCAGTCTCTCTGATGCTGCACACGGTGGCTGTGGCTGCCCAGCTGGACATGGAGAGGGTCCAAATACTCTGGTATTGACGGTTGTGGTCCCACTGGCACCTCTTAGCACTTGGGAACGTGCGGGTCTTGGTGTCCCCCGGTGTCTGGTGCTGCCTCTCTGTGCCCCTAGGTCTCTCGCTCCCTCCCGGGAGGGGCCAGGCCCACCGCCCGCAGCCCTGGCGGTCCCTGCCGCTCCGCTGGAAATGCCCGCGCCGGCCCGGGCTGAAGGCACTCGGACCCCGGTCTGTGGTTTGGCGTGGGGCTGGCCCGGGGCCGGAGCTCTGAGCCGGGTCAGTGTCGGTGCCAGAGCGGAGATACGCGGTGCCGGTGCCGGAGCGGGGAGCGCAGGGCGGAGCCGCGCGGCGCCGATGCCGCTGCGCGGGGCGGGGACGGGACCGTGCCGTGCCGTGCCGTGCCGTGCCGTGCCGTAGCCGGTGTGTGGGGCGGGGCTGTGCCGGTGCCGGTGCGTGGGGTGGAGCCGCGTTGTGCCGGTGCCGGTGCCGGTGCGTGGGGTGGAGCCGTGTTGTGCCGGTGCCGGTGCGTGGGGTGGAGCCGTGTTGTGCCGGTGCCGGTCCGCGGGGCGGGGACGAGCCGTGTCGTAGCTGGGGCGTGGAGCGAAGGCGAGCGGTGCCGGTGCCGCTATCCGGAGCCGCGCCGGTGCCGGTCCGCGGGGCGACGCGCCCCTATGAGCTGGTGAGGAGGCGGCGGTGAGCGAGGGATGGCGGCGGGCGGCGGCGGGGAGCGACCGCCGGGCCCCGACCCCGCGCTGGAGCCCTACGTGCAGACCCGCATCTTCAAAATCATCGTGATCGGAGACTCCAACGTGGGCAAGACGTGCCTGACCTTCCGCTTCTGCGGGGGCACCTTCCCCGGCAAGACCGAGGCCACCATCGGCGTGGACTTCCGCGAGAAGACGGTGGAGATCGAGGGGGAGCGCATCAAGGTGGGCCCCGCACCGGCTCCGGGCTGGATGACACCGGTCCCGGAGGGCTCCGCTCAGCCCCCGGTGGGTCACACATCGGCCCTGGTGGGCCTCGCTCCGCCCTCGTTCCACACCGGTTCCAGGGGGCTCCTCTCTATTCTCCGTTAGCCCCGCTCTGACCCCGGTGGGCCCCGCACCAGCCGGCAGCATCCCCAGCAGCGATGGCAGCCGGTCCCTCTCCCTGCCTCTTGCCAAAGCCCTCCTAGGGGCTTTTCCTTTCATCCCGGTTGGAGGGAGGGAACAGGGCCAGGGAAGAATTCTGGTCCCTGTGTTGCAGACATGGCCCTGGACCAGTCCCTGCTGCCTTGTCACTATTTCTGGGCTTGGCTTGAGCCTGCAGAGATCAGAAGTGATGGCTCCGGGGTGAGTCACTGACACCCCTGCGATGGGCACAGCTGGATCCTTGCAGCATTGGGATGGCTCCAGCTCTGGACATTGGACCAGTGGAGGGGGGTAGAGCTGTGGAGGGGTGGGGGACAGAATTCTGTGCCACAGCCAGGGGCTCTGGGGAGGCAGAGGGTGATGGGCTGGCAGCAGCCACACAGGAAGGCTGAGAGCTCACACGGCCCCAGCAGCAGTGGGCTCAGCTGCTGTGGCAGCGGTGCTGGAGCCTGCTCCCAGCTGCAGCTGGAGCTGTGATGGCAGCAGGATGAATTTGCTTATGAAAGCTGGTGTGACACCTCTAAAGAACAATCAGCCCAGACCTGGAGAGCTCTGGCTGATGTGTCAGAGCAAATCTGCCATTGGTAGGAAACCACCCGGGAGCAGAGTTTGTGGTGGAGCTTGGCCTGCCCAGCTGTGGGGATCATCACCCACAGCCTCTGAGGCTGGTGCTGGAAGAATAAAGATTGCTGCTGTACTGACAGATGGCTGATCAAAAGTTGAACTCACAATGAAACCAGAATTTATGTTGGTGGGTGAGAGCTTTAGTTGTGCTTCTAGGCTGTCCATGAATGTTTTTCCCTTTCTTCCTTCAAGATGTTCAGTGTCCCTGCTCTTCCCAGCTCTGTCCAGCCCCACAGAGCCGTGCCAGTGTGAGCTGTGGTGCAGGCTGGCATGGAGCCTGTTTGCTCCCACTATCCAGAAAGTGTTGCCAGGTTTTCTACCTTTGGATATTATTTGAGCTCCAGTGGGCAGGAGTGGGAGGCAGCGCAGCAAACTGGCCTTTTCCTGGGATATGTATCCAAGAGAGGAGGTGAGAGGTGGGAGGGGGACCATCACTCTCTTGCTCTGCCCGGGAGAGACTGGCCCTGAAAGGGCTGAGTAGCAGCTCTGCTTTGCCAGCGTTTTTCAATTGGAAATACTCTGAGGCAGGTACTGTCTCCATGGGTACAGGGCAATTTGGATTAACTTGGAAATTGCCTCTTCCCGCCTACAAAACATTACCTGGAGAACCCAGACTGACCCCTGGGGCACTCTGCTGGCTACCAGTGTTCAATCAGACTTGGTGTCACTGACCAGCACCATCTAGGCCAAGACATTCAGCCAGGTCCCAGCCCACCTCAGTGTCTGCTCATCCAGCCCTCCTGGCATCTCTGTCACGTGGCTCAGGAAGTTGTCATCGATGGTGTCCTGGAATATTTTGGATTATCTGTGCCCTGCTGTGCTGTGCTTCCAGAAGGCGTTGGGGTGGCTGAAGTTCTATGTGAGAACCAAGGGCTGCAAACACAAGGCTGCTGCTCACTGCCCACAGAGCACCTCATCTGCTTGCTCTTCCTGGCCAGGTGGTCTATCGCAGAGACCCCCTTCAATATCACCTGTGATGTTCTGTTCTTTAATCCTCCCCCATGAGCTCTGTTGGCTCCTCATCCATCCCCACAGAGCTCCTGGCCCTCCCACTTGTGCTCCTACACAAAGGGTGCCTGCCCCTCCTCATTTTCTTTTCGTCTGTGAAATCATCAGTGTTCTCATTCATGGCATAGGATTTGGTGCAGAAATAGGCATGGATCTGTTGGAATGAGTCCAGAGGAGGCTGCAAAGACACTCTGAGGGCTGCAGCCCCTCTGCTCTGAAGTCAGGCTGGGAGAGCAAGGGGTTGTTCATCCTGGAGAAGAGAAGGCTCAGTGTCGATCTTAGACCCCCTTCTAGTGCTTAAAAGGGCTCCAAGAGAGCAGAAAAGGGACTTGGGACAAGGGATGGAGGGACAGAACAACGGCTTTAAACTGAAGGAGGGCAGATTTAGATTGGCTATTGGGAAGAAATTCTTGGCTATGAGGATGGGGAGGCCCTGGCACAGGGTGCCCAGAGCAACTGTGGCTGCTCTTGGATCCATGGAATGTCCAGTGCTGGGTTGGAGAGGGCTTGGAGCAATCTGGGGTAGTGGAAGGGGGGCAGGGTGTTGAACTGGATGATCTTTAAGTTTCCCTTCAGTCCAAACCAAGCTGGGGCTCTCTGAAAGCCAGTCAGCAGGAAACCCTCCTGCAGCCCCCTCCCCATGGCCCTGCCAGGGCTACGCTCCACACTCCTGTACCCTCTTTTCTTGTCTGCTTCACTTCCCAGGTGCAAGTGTGGGACACCGCTGGCCAGGAGAGGTTTCGGAAGAGTATGGTGGAGCACTACTACCGCAATGTGCATGCTGTGGTCTTCGTGTATGATGTGACCAAGATGAGCTCCTTCACCAACCTCAAGACGTGGATCGAGGAGTGCAATGGGCACGCGGTGCCCCCGCTCGTCCCCAGGGTGCTCGTGGGGAACAAGTGTGACTTGAAAGACCTGATCCAGGTGCCATCCAGCCTGGCCCTCAAGTTCGCCGACGCTCACAATATGCTTTTGTTTGAGACCTCAGCCAAGGACCCACAGGAGAGCCAGAACGTGGACGCGATTTTCATGTGCCTGGTGTGCCGGCTGAAGGCGCAGCGCTCGCTGCCCTGCCGGGACACGGAGGGCTGGCCGGCGCAGCCCCAGCCGCACGCTCGGCGGCTGGACGAGGCCAGCGGGAAAGGCTCCTGCCCGTGCTGAGCGGGACCCGCCCGGACCCCAATAAAGGCTCTGAGCCCCCTGCGCTCTGACTCTTGCTTTGCGCCTCAGCCGTAACCGGCTGTGATCGGTTCGCCGTGGCCACAATCGGTTCGGTTCGGCGCGCAGCGCTCGGTTACGATCGCCCAGTTCGGCTGTAATCGGCCCGGCTCGGCCGCAATCGGTCCGGTTCGGCGTGTAGCGTTAGGCTACAATCGATCCTGTTCGTTTACTATCGGTCCAGTTCGGCTACACTCGGTCCGATTCGTTTACAATCGGTCCGGTTCGGCTACAATCGGCCCCGTTCGAGCGTACTCGGGCTAACTCGGTAATTATTGGCCAGACTCGGTCGGAATCGGCCCGACTCGGCCCCGCTCGGCTATGATCGGTCGATTCTGCTGCTCTCGGCTACATCCGCCTCGGCTCGGGGCGGGGCGGTGTCGCGCGCAGGCGCAGTGCGCTCCGTCGCCGCCATGAAGTAGGTGTGGGGATGTGGGGGGTAGGGTCTGGTCTGGTCTGGTCGGGCTCTGTCCCGCCGGTGCCGGTGCTGACGGTGCCTCGTCCGCAGCCCCCTGACGAAGGTGAAGCTGATCAATGAGCTGAACGCACGGGAGGCGGAGCTGGGCGTGCAGGAGGCGGTGTCGTGGCACGCGGAGTACAAGGACAGCGCTTGGATCTTTGTGGGTACGGGCCGGGCTAGGGGCGGTGGCCGGTGCCGGTGCTGTTGACCCGTTCCTTCCCTCCCCTCTCCCCGCAGGCGGGCTGCACTACGAGCTGACGGAGGGCGATGTCATTTGCGTGTTCTCGCAGTAAGTACCGCAGCCCCGGCCCCGCCGCCGCGGGCGCTGCCGCGGGCGCTGCCAGTGTGTATGTCACAGGTACGGCGAGGTCGTCAACATCAACCTCGTGCGGGACAAGAAGACCGGGAAGTCCAAGGGCTTCTGCTTCCTGTGCTATGAGGACCAGAGAAGCACCATCCTGGCTGTGGATAACTTCAATGGGATCAAGGTCAGTAGAGCTCAGGTGCTGCCCGTGGCTCTCTGGGTGCTGCCTCGCGTCGGCAGCAGCCCTGGAGCTGGGAGCTGCCCGTGACAGCCCGGCCCCGCAGATCAAGGGACGGGTCATCCGTGTGGACCACGTGGCCAACTACCGGCCCCCCAAGGAGTCCGAGGACTGGGATGATGTGACCAGAGCCCTCCATGCCAAAGGCTGCGGGGTCAAAACGCCACCTCACACCTCATCTGACTCCCAGTCTGAGGATGAGGATGTGCCCGTGAAAAAGCAGAAAGGTAAGGAGTGTTCTTGGCATGCTGGATCCCTGGGGGGAGTGCCCATGGTAGGGTTTGGGGGCTGGAGTCTGTGTGGAGGGAAGGTTGGAGGAAGAAAAATGGGCACAAAATGAGGGTGGGAACAAGGTGTTGCTACAGAGTGCCGAGGAGATGCTCAAAAATGAGGGAGAAGAAGGAGAGCCAAGAGGGAGAAGAAGGAGAGTCAAGAGGGAAGAGTCCTCAGGTCTGGAGAAGTAATTTCCACAGACTGGATCACAGTATTCCTGAGGAACGGGAATTAAAGGAAGGTTCTCAGCATTCCAAGTGATGTGAAAATGCCCAGCCTTGCTGGGAAGAACATGATGTGAGTGTTAGAGAAGTGAAGTGGCTGCAGCTGGAGGAGAAAAAGTCGTGGTTGGAAGTGGACTGGGATCTCCGTGATGGGGAAGCAGGCTGGAAAATTGGGTGGAGGGGGAGAATTTTTAGTGGAAGAGGAGCTGGGATGGTGCCAGGGGAGCCATGGGGGGCAAAGTGCTCCTGGAGTTTGGTCCATCCTGAAATGTGAACTCTTAATTCCAGAGAAGAAGCGGAGCAGAGCAGAATGTTCCAAGTCAAGCCCGCAAGCTGGGAAGCGAGTGAGCACGGAGGAGCCTCATCCCAGGATCAAGAAGGAGAAGGAGGACCCCGGGTACGAGCGCTATGCTGGTGGGAGCTCCAACAGGAATGCTGGCAGCAGGACGCAGCGGGATGAGGAGCAGCGGCAGCACCAGCGGCACTCAGACAGAAGGGGGGACAAGAACTGCCATGAGCAGAGGGGCCAGAGCAGCTCCTGGGAGGAGCGGGAGAAGAGGGAGGAGGCTGGCAGGAGGGGCAACGGGCACAGCAGTCGACAAGACATGTCCCCTAGGGGAGGCAGATCCCGGGAGCCCCATTCCAGGCACAGGGAGCGGGGCTCTGGCAGAGACTCTGGCCGCTGCTGAGCCCTGGCTAAGCATTTGAGGTGAGGGAGGCCCTGAGTCTGCCCAAACCTGCTCCAGGCTCCTCGGATGCCACGGCTGGACCTTTCACCTGGGAGCTTCCCCTTGCCTCTCATCCCACCCTGGGCCAGGGCTCTCCACCTTGCCCATACTGCTGGCTGGGACAGGGGTTTGTCCTTCGACTGGGACGGGTGTCAAGCGGTGAAGGCTGGGAGCAGCAGGAGGCTCCCCTTCCCTAAATCCCTGGGCCAGTGTCCCTCTCTTGCACTCAGGGCAGAGGCTGCTGGGTGTCGTCTGGCCTTGTGCGCCAGGTTTGGGCCCTGCGCCCACCCAGCACCTTCTGGATTCCACAGTCTATCCACAGGGCTGCGCTGCTCTGTTGGGGTGATTTATCATGGATTTGTTTAAAGGTTTTTTAATAAATAAAAGTTCCATTTCGGGAGAAGCTGGTCACGGGAGCTGTGTTCCTGTCCGTGCGCCAGGGAGGAGGCGGCGTCTGTTTTTCCTTACCATGATTTTGGGCTTATTTGGCTGGAAAATGGGGGGCGCTGGAGCGGGGGATTCACAGCGTGGGGAAGGGAAGAATTTTAGCTGGATTTTGTTCCTACAACGAGTCATGACTCCAGTCCGCGTCCGTGCCGGTTCCAGGCGCAAGGGGGATTTTTTTCCCCCGTTGCAGCCGGCACCGCTCTTGGAGACAGCCGGGGGGTGCGGCGGGGTTGGGGCGCGGGCGGGGCCGCCAGGGGGCGCGCGCGGCGCGGCGGTGCACGGCCCCGTGCCGCTCGCGCTTCCGCTTCCGGTTCCGGTCCCGGCCCGGTGGCGGCGGCGCGCGCGGCGGTGTCCGCCCGCCATGCCATGTCCGCGCTCAACTGGAAACCCTTCGTGTATGGCGGGCTCGCGTCCATCGTGGCCGAGTTCGGTGAGGCGCAGGGGCCGGGCGGGGCCGGGACCGGGGCCGGGCGGGGCTGGTACGTTTACCGGCGGGCGCTGAGGCCGGTGTCCCCGCAGGCACGTTCCCCGTGGACCTCACCAAGACGCGGCTGCAGGTGCAGGGGCAGAGCACCGACGCGCGGTTCCGCGAGGTGCGGTACCGGGGCATGTTCCACGCGCTCTTCCGCATCTGCCGCGAGGAAGGCGGACGGGCCCTGTACTCGGGGTGAGCACCGGGGCCGGGCCTGTCGGGGCCGGGGCCCGTCGGCAGCGGGTCCCAGTTCCCCCGCGACTCATCCTTCCGGACCGGGACACCCACCCACCGCCACGGGTCCTCCACCCGGCCCGGCACCTCCTTCCCCGAACCCGGGCCTCCCCGGTGCTTGTCCCGGGTCCTTCCCCTCTGGCTCAGCAGCTCCCACCGCCTGTCCTGGGCTCCCTCTTCGGTCGCAGCATCGCCTCGTCTGTTATATTCGGCCACTCCAACCCGGCATCCTCCTCCGCCCATCCCAGGCCCTGTCACTGCCCATCCCGGGACCCTTTCCACACCCCGGCATCTCTCCCTGCCTTCCCCGAGTCTCCCCCACCCATCCCGGGTTCTTCCCTTCCGCCCATCCCGGCCCTGCTTCTGTCCCGGCACCCCCTCCCCAGCCTGAGTCCCTTCTTCACCTTCTGTCACTCCCCTGCTCCCTGCCCGACCCGGCCCCCTCCACCCTGCACGCTGCTGGGACCCCCGGGATCCCTCCCTGCCCTGAGCGGAGCGTCCCGGTCCTCCGGAGGCCGGGAGCAAGGCCAGAGCTGCGTGGGTGGCATCCCCTGGCACGGGGGGCGTGTGGGGCAGTCCTGGGTTATCCCGGGCAGAGCTGCATTTCTCAGTGGGGTCGTGCCTGGCCCCAGCAGTCTGAGGGCAGGTGGTGAGTGGCCCAGGCTGCCTTGCAGGGATGCTCAGGGTCCATTCCCCCTCAGGATCGCCCCAGCGCTGCTGAGACAGGCGTCCTATGGCACCATCAAGATCGGGATCTACCAGAGCCTGAAGCGGCTCTTCGTCGATCGTATGGAAGGTCGGTGTTGGGGAAGGGCAGCACAGGCACCTCCCACTCTGTTTTGCTTCTTCCTTCCTCTGTCCTTCCCACCCCAAGATTCCCACCGGAATAGAGCTCCGTTACTAGGCGCTGCATTTTGTTTGCTGGTGAGAGCAAGGATTGGACTCAATCCCAATGGGAACCTCACTGTGCTCTGCACTGCCTGTGGTCCCTACCCAAACACCTCCGCTAGACAGATTCCTTCCTTTCACGGAATCGTAGGAGAGTCACAGAATCGTTTAGGTCAGAAAACACCTCCAAGATGACCTCCAGCGTGTGTGATCCTCACCTTGTCCCCAGCCCAGAGCACTGAGTGCCACATCCAGTCCTTCTGTGGACACCTCCAGGGATGGGGATTCCAGACCTCCCTGGGCAGCCCCTTCCAAGGCCTGACTGCCCTTTCCAGGAAGAAATTCCTCCTGATGTCCAACCTGAGCCGACCCTGGCCCAGCCAAGCACATTCTGGATAGGAGTTGTGCAGTCCAGCTCTGTAGCTTTGGCCCTGGCTGTAAAGGTGAGGTTCCACCAGTGCCCTTGATCTGTGCCCACTGCAGCTCCTGCCTGGGGAGTGGAGCAGGAGGAGTCTGGTGGGTGTTCCTGAGGGAGCATCGAGATCTGCAGGTGAGATTTTCATCCCTGCTGTGATATGAGGGAATGTTGTTACACCGTTCCAGCCTGGGAAAGCAGGATGGGTGGGCAAAATGCAGCACACTAATGATGAGAAGCTGGGCCAGGGGAGGTTTAGGTTGATATCAGGAGAAGGTTTTTTCCCCAGAGGGTGCTGGGGTACTGAACATCGTGCCCAGGGAATGGGCTCTGCCCCAAGGCTGCCAGAGCTCCAGGAGTGTTTGGACAACGCTTCCAGGCACAGGGTGGGATTACTGGGGTGTCCGTGCAGGGCCAGGAGTTGGACTGGATGGTCCTTGTGGAACCCTTCCATCTCAGGAGATTCTGTGACTCTAGAGGTCCTCTCAGGGCTGCTGTCCTGCTCAAGTAACGCTTCTCCCTGCTCCAGTATTGCCTCTCCCTGCCTGCTTCTGCCTGTGTACACAGGCCCCACACCCCCCCTCGCTGTTGCAGCCTTTTCAGCTGTGAGCTCCGTGCCTGAATGTTTGTCTTCCTACAGGCCTGGGGCAGCCAGTGGCCTGGTGTCCTCTGGGAAGTGCTGTGGTCAGTACCAGCAAAGGCCTGTACCTTTTCCCAATGTAACCATCATCCTAATACTGGGCCTGGAATCTCGGGTTGTTCCCTGGCACTAATCACATCTAACTCCCTGCCTGTTCTTGATCCTCAGGTGGCTGCCTGTAGGCAAATCCAGGGGGCCTGGGGAAATTCTGGGTTGTCCCTCTCTCTCTGCCTCTGGTTCATCCCTACAATGAGAAATCTCAGATACTTGGTTACAATTTTCACGTGTCCCAGGATTTTCCTTCTCATCAGTCAGACCCTCTGAGAGTGCATTGCTGAGTGTTTCAGCTGCCACCTTGTGTCACTGGCAGGTGTGGGGACAGACCTGTCACGGGCTGTGGCAGCTGCCCCGACCCTGCTCCTGTAGCTTCACCATGTGATTTGAGAACTGAGCTGCTCTGCTCTTCCCAGCCCTTGCTCCCTCCTGCTGTGGCCCCTCCCGTGAGAGTGTGACATTCTTTCCTTGGTTGCAGATGAAACGTTGCTCATCAATGTGATCTGTGGGGTGGTCTCGGGGGTCATCTCCTCTGCGCTGGCCAATCCCACAGATGTGCTGAAGGTAAGGGCTGCTCCTGGCTGGCTGTGGGACCTGTGGGAGGAGCAGCTCAGTGCTCCCTGAGCCACCAGTTCTGCTCGTTTGGGCTTTTTTCATGAATGGGGACCAAAGCCCAGGGTAATTAACAGATGTTTAAAACCACAGCTCTTAAAGATCACAGGATCCTGGAACAGTTTGGGTTGGGATGGACATGAAAAACCATCTCCTTCCACCTCCTGCCACAGGCAGGGACACCTCCCACTCGACCAGGTCACTCCAAACCCTGTCCAGCTTGGTCTGGAACACTTCCAGGGATGGAGCAGCCATGGCTTCTCTGGGCAGCAAGGATCATGACATTTGTCCTGGTGAGGGGTGGGAGCTGTGTTATCCGACCTGGGCCAGGTGAGCAAGTGGCAGTCAGCTGCTCCTGTCCCCTTGGTCTCGGTGCTGGCACTGCCCTAAGGCCTGCCTGTTACGTGGAGTGAGCAGAGCCCAGTAGGGAGTACCTGGTGCCCTGGGCTCAGGGTAGCCCTGCTCTGGGCAGAAAGAGCCTGGAGAACTTCCCCAGTCTTCTCCCTGTGTAGATCCCCCTTCTGGGACTGCTTTCAGTGAGGGCCTTGTCCCTCATGTCCCTGTGCCCCCCCCCTACTGCTTTCCCTGCCCCCTGCCTGTTGCCATCCTTGTCCATGTGGTTTGCAGGAAGGGGGACATTGAGAGCAGTGTGTGCTCTGAGCTGCTCTGTTCCTTCTCCCCCGAGTTCCATGGAGCTGCTGTCCCTGGTGTCCCTGCCCTGTGGGCAGGTGCTGGAGTCAGGACAGGTGTCGATGTCCTCCTGCTGAGTCTTCCCTTTCTTTCAGATCCGGATGCAGGCTCAGGGCAGCTTGTTCCAGGGCGGGATGATTGGCAGCTTCATTGACATCTACCAGCAGGAAGGTACCCGAGGCCTCTGGAGGGTGAGCACCAACTTCTAGAATCCCCCAGCAGCAGCAGAACTAACAGAAATCTTGGGGAAGCAGGTGCTCTCCTGCTGTTCTGTAGCAAGGAGCTATTCTGCCCTGGCTCCTGGCTCCTTAAACTGCTGCTCTCATGGGGCAGAATCTTTCCTGGTGTTGAAATTGGTGCAGGAGGTGAGGGGCTGACAGCCCAGTTCCTGCATGTTGGTGCTGCAAAGCAATGTGGAGTTAATCCAGCCGGAGTCACACTACCAGGGTGGAGACATCCTCCTTGGCTTTGGTGTGCCTGCAGGGAGGGTACAGGGGAGGCTGTCAGGAGAAGCCCTGTGAGGAGCTGGGGGATGTGGCTGCAGTTGGTGACAGTGTCTGTTCTCCACAGGGTGTTGTCCCCACGGCCCAGCGAGCAGCCATCGTGGTGGGGGTGGAGCTGCCAGTCTACGACATCACCAAGAAGCATCTGATCCTGTCAGGCCTCATGGGGGACACCATCTTTGCCCACTTCGTGTGAGTACCTGCTGCAGGCTTGGAGGGTGTGTGAGGCAGAGGAGCCAGCTGGGACTGGGGCGAGGCCGTTCATGGAGTGAGTGCTCTGGAGCTGCAGGGAGCAGGGTTAGTGCTTCCAGAGGATCTGGAGCAAGGTTAGTGCTTCCAAAGGAAGCTGGAACAGCTCAGGGTCAGCAGCAGGTATGGAATCATTAAAGTTAGATAAGATCTTCAAGACCATTGAGTCCGACCATTCCCCCACCACTGCCAAGGCCACCACTAATCCATCCCCACATCCCAGGGACCTCCTTGGGGAAAGACCTGGCAGAAGTCCTTTGGTGACATGAAATGTCAGCTTGGTTTCAACTGGCTGATGACAGAAATGCAGTTGCCCTTCATCTCTGCCCTGGTACGAACCAGTCAGTAGATCCACGTGTGTGGCTACGTGTAACAGTCCCTCAAAAGCTGCTCCAGTCCCTAGTCCTCACCTGTCCAGACCCTGTCACCTTGCAGCTCCTGCTGCAAGAGCCTTGAGAGAGGAGCAGACATGAAGCTGACAGGCCCCAGAGCAGGTGTGTTGCAGTCAGGCTGCTCTGGGCAGGTCTGACAGAGAACACTGGAATTCTTTTTCACCTCCATGTTGCCATTCCGCAGCTGCAGATGCTGCAGTGCTTCCATTGGCTTTGCCATCTGGGGTGAGTAGCACTAGACCCTCCGTGGAGGGGGAGACTGGCAGCTCTGTGATCCTATCTGGTGTCTTTGCTCTTCCTCGCTCCTTCCCAAAGAAATGTTTGCTCTGGTGGGAAGGATGTGCACTCCCAGTGGGTGCCTTCATGTGTGTGTCACCTAGGCAGCACCTTGCAGGGCTACCGGTGCCCTGTGGAACCATCTGTGGGCTCAGGTAGGGTCTGGGTTAGCTGAGCTGAGCATTCCCCTCCCCTGAGCTCTGCAGGGTCCTGTGGCAGCCCAGGTCCTGCTGCTGCCCCTTTTCCAGGTAGGAGCAGGTAGTGCAGCTCGTGTTCGTTGCTAAATGCCTTTGGTACCGTCCAGTGGGAGGTATTTTGTGCCTGTCTGAGCGGGAGTGGCCGTGCCCAGGGCTGTCCCTGCCCTGATTTGGTGTGTACAGTTCCAGCTTTACGTGTGGGCTGGCGGGGGCCATCGCCTCCAACCCCGTGGATGTGGTGCGGACACGGATGATGAACCAGCGCGCCATCGTGGGCAGCACCGAGCTCTACAAGGGCACTCTGGATGGCCTCATCAAGGTGAGGGGGACAGGTGGGCACATCCCTGTCCTGGGAGGCTGGCCGGGTCTCGGCACCACGCTGACTGGGAGGAGTGAGATCCTGCAAGTGACACAGTGTGTCATCAGTGAGACAGGAGAGGGCCCAGAGTCACTTCCCTGGGGCTGCTGTCAGCCTGAGCATCCTCCCAGCCTCCTGGGACAAAATTTAGGCCATGATGCAGTTAGCTGGGTTCAGAGACTGTAAGTGATGCTTCACACAGTTGCTCAGGCCTCTCTGCTCCCTGCAGCAGCTGGGCAGGGCCAGCGTGGCACACGTGGCACTGGGGAGGTGGGCAGGGCGTGGGCCTGGTGTGTCTCCTCATCCGTTTGTCTCTCCTCCCAGACGTGGAAGAGTGAGGGCTTCTTTGCGCTCTACAAAGGCTTCTGGCCCAACTGGCTTCGTCTGGGTCCCTGGAACATCATCGTATCCTTCCCTGTGCTGCTGGGAGGTGGTGGAGCGGGACATGGGGAGAGCCCGGCTGGGCAGGGCAGGGCTGACATCCCGATGGGGTGCACTGGGGACCCCAGTGGGCACTGCTGATGGTTCCTGTAGAACCTCTGAGGGCTTGGCTGAGACCTTGCCTGGACTGGGCTGTGGGACATTCCTGGATGAGCTCCCGTTTGGGAGGGAATCGTGGGGAGTGTTCTGCTGAGGCAGGTGCTGACTGTGCAGGACCAGCACTGCTGTGTGCCGAACCAGACCACTCTGCCTGCAGAAACTGGGTGGGGAATTCATTGTAAAGAGCTCCCATTCTGGGCATGGAGCCACTTCCTTCTCCCAGGGGTCTGGGCAAGCCTGGGTTTGCTCTGGGTCCATCTCCCTGCTCTTGGCAGTGCCTGTGCCCCAGCCCTCTTCTACCTGGGCAGGTCAGGTTGTGCTGCCTGGACAGGGAGCTCCGTGGGTGGGCGTAAGGAGCTCCCTGGGTGGGTGTCCAGCCCAGCTGAATGCTCTGCCCACCCTGCCAGGCAGCTGTCCCACATCCAAGGAGTGTGCCAATTCCTTGACGCTCCCCTCAGTTTTTTATCACATACGAGCAGTTGAAGCGTCTCCCCTTCTGAAAGCTGCCTTCATCTCACCAGAGTCATCCTCGGGGCTGGCAGCAGAGCCGTGCTGCCGCCTCCTTCTTCATTCCACTGTCCCCATGTTGTGGTGTTTGCTCCCTGTGGGCTGGGCTTTCCCCACATGCATGGTCCCCGGAGCATGAGCTGCCTGGGACAGCCGGGAGCTGCATGTTTCCCATCCGGAGGTGTCTGTGTGCCTGGGCCTGAAGGAATATCTTCTGTGAAGATCTGTGCATTCCAGTGGCCTTTGGGGCGCTGTGTCTTGTGGCTGGCAGGTGTGGGTGTCCTCCTGCGCCCTTGTGGGGCGAGGCTGGGGCCCAGGAAGGTGCCATTATCATGTTTCTTGCAGAACTTGTAACTTCATTAAATTATTTATTGACTGAATGGCTTGAGTTTGGGTCTGTGCTCATTCACTGCAAGGGTGTCTGCCCTTGGACAGGACAGGAGCTGGTTTTCCCCACACTATAGACCCCTTTATTCTCCATATATTTATATGAAAACAATCTGTAGGATTCATTACAGTACAGACATTTCTAAACCTAAGTTTGTTAGTGTCAGAAAATGACCCTGTTGCCCTCTCAGCTCAATTTTGCCAAACCTCCACCTCATAAATTCCTGCTTATTATTACTTACACTGTTTTTGCTTAAATCATTTGTAAAGCCAGGGAGTATGCTTTAAAGGTGAGCTCAGCACTTGAAAATCACGGCTCTGGTGCTGAGCAGGATATTTTGGTCATCCTCTTCTGGTTTTTGGTTATTTTTTAATGTTTATGGGTGTGGAAGCAAATGGTTCTTATGTTCCTGCTCCCTTTCTTCTTTGTGGGGTGGTATTGCTTTGGATGAGGGTCCCTTGTGACACAGCAGCATGTCCTGGCAGAGCCCACTGTGAGCTTCTAGATTCTGTGGAAGTCACACAAGGAATGTTCAGCCAAATCCTGATGGGAAAAATGGGAGGGAATTGGTGTCACAAAGTCAGAGCTGCCTGTAGAAGCTGCAGGTGTAGGGAAGGTGACTCCACTGAGCTCTTGGGCTGAAATCCTGCCTTGAGCAGGGCTCTCAGCAGGCTGGGCCAGGCAGTGTGTGGGAGCACACCTGAACGGTGTGTACCTGCTCCCCTGCACAGGAAGGTCCAGGGGGTGGAAGTCCAACGTGGAAGGCTCCATGGGAACCAGTCAGCCCTCCTCAGGTGTTTAAGGCAGAAATACCTGTGCTCCTGATACATGAAAGCTAAAAAGGACAAGGAGGCATTGGCTCCAGCCTGTACTTGCTTCTCACTGCCTTGCCACTTCTCCCTCATCCTTGATCTCATTCTGAGGGTCTGGACTCTCTCCATCATCAGGGAGAAGGCTTCCCCATGTGTCTCCTTGTACAAACAAGTAGAGGCTGTGTAAGGTTACCAGAACTCTCCCCGTGGCCACCCCCAGTGCTGGTCCCAGCTGTTCCCGAGGGCTCTCCCAGCTCTGCAGCTGCAGGCAGTGCCCCACTCTCTCCCTGCTGCTCCTTCCCTCCCAGCAGTGTCCCTCCTGTCTGCACCCCGCGCTTGGCCTCTCCCCAGTTACTGTTTGACAGATGTATGCTCAGTCCTGCCCGTCTCCTGGCAGCTTGGAGTTTTCCAGCTCACGAGGCAGAAGAGACTTGTGCCACTTTGTGTAGGGGCTGGAGCTGTCACTGTCAGACCCTGTAAAGGTCAAACCCCCAGCAGGAGATGTGAGGGGTGTTGTAGGATTCTGTAGCACAAGGATGCAGAGGCTTTGCTTTCACAAATTTCTTTCTTACAGGTTACTATTAGGTAAATATGAATAGCAAAGTGAGTGTGTACATAGAGTCATTATTTTTTATTGTTAGTAGCACTTCCATAGATTTCACTGGAAGTATCACGGCAACGTTCATAAAACTCCTCCAGGAGTGAGGTCAGTCGATGATGGACAAGGTTCCTCTTTGGATATGACTAATGTCCTGGAGCCTGGAGCCAGCCTGGTGTTCCTGGGGGTCCAAAGGGCTGTGCAGGCAGAGCCCCAGGACACAGAGAGGCTCTTTGGGGCAGTAGCTGGTTACTTCTGCATGGATCCATGAGTGGGCAGAGGACACCAGCTCTCGGAGGGCCATGGCTGCCTTCTGCCTGGATCCAAGGCCCCTCTGCAAGTCGTGGTGGTTTTTTGCCCTGCAAGTTCCAGCAATTCCTTGGTTTCAGCTTCCCAAAGGATGCCCTGGCCTCCCTGTTGTGCTTGCCAAGGCACTGCAGGTTCCCTGCTGTGAACGCTGCTTTCCCAGGCCAGCAGATGTTTCTCTATCTGTGTTTGAGCACACATCGCTTGTCAGTGTTTTTCCCCGTTGTAACCAGGTCACCTCCAGGGCTGCTGATCCGGCAGGGTGTCAGTGGTGTCCCCTTGGCCCCAGCAGCAGCAAGTGAACCCCGGGAGCCCCAGGAGCTGTGCTGGACATTGGGAACTCTGCTTGTCCCCATTCCCAGTCGCTGTGTCTGAGCAGGCACTGCTCTGCTCCAGCCCCTGGTGCCTGGGGGGGACAGCCACCGCCCCATGTGCCACCGTGGCAGCTTCCTGCCCAGGTGCTCCCTGCTCACCCCCTGCTCCAGGGTTGTCTGGAAACGTGGCTGGAGGGGAGGGACCTCCGCGGGCACAGCAGCAAGTCCAGCAGTCCCTTCCATGGGCAGAGCTCTGCTTCCCTGAGAGACACCCCTGCTCCCCAGGCTCCTGCTGCTCGCTGGACTCCTGCTGTTCCCCGCAGAGTGAGGGGCTGCACCTGCTGCCAAGCTGCATCTGTGAGAGGCCCCAGGTGAGTGATGGCTGAGAATACTGTTGGGGATGCACCATCCCTATGGGGTGTCTCATATGAGGCAGCCACGGCCAGCTGGGCCCTGGGAGCCATCCTCGCCGTGCTGGCCTCGCTCATCATCGCTGCCAATGTGCTGGTGGCCATCGTCCTGCTCTGCCACATCCTGAAGAGTGACTCCAAGGGGCTCTGTTTTGTCCTCAACCTTGCCTTGGCGGATGCCATGGTCGGCTTCACAGTCATGGGCCTGGCCACAGATGAGCTTTCCCAGCCCTTTAATCCTTCCCAGAAGTTTTGCATCCTGAGAATGGCTTTTGTGACCTCTTCCTGCGCTGCCTCCATCTTGTCCCTGATCCTAGTTGCATGTGACAGGCACCTGGCGATCCGGAAGCCTTTCCACTATTTCCAGCTGGTGACAGGCCTGCGGGTTGGGGTGTGCTTGGTGGGGCTCTGGCTGGTTGCTGCCATCGTCGGCTTCCTCCCGGTCTTCATCCCACGCTTCCAGAGGGTCTCCAACCATTGGAAATGCTCCTTCTTCAACGTCTTCCAGCCTTCCTACATGCTCACCATGTTCTGCCTTGGCTTCTTCCCCGCGCTCTTCCTCTTCCTCTACCTCTACTGTGACATGCTAAAGATTGCCTCGGTGCACGTGCAGCACATCCAGGAGGTGCAGCCGGTGGGGCTGGGGGGGAGCTGTCCCCCGCCCCGTGCCACCAGTGACATGAAGGCCATGCGCACGGTGGCCGTGCTCATCGGGTGCTTCACCCTCTCCTGGCTGCCCTTCTTCATTGCCAGCGTCGTGCAGATGGTCTGCCCCGAGTGCTTCCCCTACAAAGTCATCGAGAACTTTCTCTGGCTGCTGGGACTGGGCAACTCCCTCCTGAACCCACTGCTCTATTCCTACTGGCAGAGGGATGTGCAGTTCCAGCTCTCCCGGCTGGTTGCAGGTGTGAAGAGGAGGGTTCTGCTCCATCTGGGCAGCGGCCGCTGTTTCACTGGCAGAAACGCCAAGGCTCTTCCTGCTGTGTCCTTCCTGGAGCTCCAGGACTGACTTGGCGGCTGTCTCCGGCTTTCCAACCCCCCTCCTCCACTGTGACCATGAACTCGGGGCCTGCCAGATCGCAGATGGGTGGGACCAGTCTGGATGTTAACTCCTAGACACCATCACAGCCAGATCCCAACCTGCCCAGTGCCCCACAGCCCCCGGCACAGCCAGCTTCACCCCAGCACATGGCACCCAAGGCTGCAGGTGTTCCCTGGAGAGCCTCTGCTGGAGCAGCCTCGTGTCTCCTGGACCAAGCTCTCCCACTCACTCCACAGGCAAAAACCCTTCTCTCATTGCTGCCCAGCTTCCCCTGCCAGGGGTGCACCCCCTGCCCTCCCCTCTGTCCACAGCCCTGGCTCCATGGGCAATAAATCCCCTGTTCCTGCAGCAGATGTGGGCACAGGGAGGGCTCCATCCCCTTGGGCTGGGCAGCAGAGGCTGGGCAGGCTGTGAACATCCCCCAGCACCCGCAGGTGCTCCCACTCCCTTCCCAAACCCACCTCTCCCTCCTACACAGGGCCATCCCTGCTTTGGGCTGTGCCCAGGAGGAGCAGAGGTGAGAGGGGTGGGTTTGGGCAGGGGGGATGAGCGGGCTCGGCGGTGGCTGTGACTGCTGGGGAATGGTGGGACCCGGGGGGGAGGGAACCCCAGGGCAGGGGGGGCCTGGGCACTGCTGTCACCGTTTATCCAGCCTGTAGAGTGAGTCAATGAGTAACTGGCTGAACAAGGAGAGGGAGGATTGGCCTCCTCGGAGATCCCCACGAAGAAGAGCTGCTGTGTCCCAGCCAGGATTTGGGGCTGGAAGGGGCCCTGCACACCCACTCTGCCCATGGGACCCTCCCCTTCTGTCCTAGTGGCCTCTGGCTGCCCCTGCCAGAGGCTGTGGTGATACTTAATTGCTTCTCATAAAATCATTTTGTTTCATCCACACACCAAGAAAACTTCCCTTAGAAGAGGTTTATTTGCTTAAAAAGTATACTACTCTGAAAATGACAGTGCTCTGCATGAAACAGCAGCTTTTCCCACCTCTGTCCTTGCCCCACTAGCAGACACAAAGGTTCAGGGCTGTATCCACTTGCATCCAGAACTTGCCATGGAGCTAAGGCATTCCCCATCCTAGAGAAAGAGGCAAAAATGAAAGTGTCTTTAAAAGACCCCAAACAAGGGGCCCTCTGTGGCATCCCCCTCAGCCCGGGAAGGGCCTGGAACCACGTCCCACACAGCAGACACCATTCCTGGCTGTGCCGGATGGACTGAACCTGGGGGAAGGCTGGCCAGGGCAGGCTGGCTCTGAGGGCTGCGGGTGGGTGGATGCAGCCTCAGCCAGCTCTGGGCTCAGTCCATCATCTCTCTGAACCCGGGATATGCCGCCTGTTCTTGGTGATGCCTGAACTCCGCCGGCTGTGCCTTCGATCGTCCTCATCCTCGCCGAGCCTCTGCCTCCCTCCAGCGCCTTGCTGCAGCAGATCCCAGCGGGAACAGGGGCACTTTGGACCTTGTGCTGCTTTGTGAGCCTTCTGCCTGCCAGCTGTGCTGCGTGAGTCCATCACTGAACTGGCCAGGCTGTAGCTCTGGATCAGGGTGAGGAGCAGGAGCCCTGGCTGTGCAGGAGCCCTGTCCAAGCCGGGTCAGGGCTCAGGCAGCCTCCTCGGTGCCACGAACACACTGCAGCAGCTTGGATGGGAGAGGGGACACCTCCAGCACTAGAAAGGAGCCTACAAAAGAGATGGAGAATATGGACTTTGAATAAGAGGCTGGAGTGATGGGACAAGGGGGGATGACTTCTTGCTGCCAGAGGGCAGGATTGGATGGGATATTGGTCAGGAATTGGTCCCTGTGAGGCTGGGGAGGCCCTGGCACAGGGTGCCCAGAGCAGCTGTGGCTGGCCCTGGATCCCTGGCAGTGTCCAAGGCCAGGCTGGATGGGGCTTGGAGCGACCTGGGATAGTGGAAGGTGACCATGACAGAGGGGTGGAATAGGATGGGCTTTAAGGTCCCTTCCAATCCAAACCATTCTGCGATTCTGTGACACTGTGCAGGTGCGGGACAAGGTGCAGCTGGAGGAAAAACTCCTCCTGCAGTGGAGCATCCCTTTCTGGGCATCTCACTCTGGCACTGACCCCTCTCCTCCTTCTGCAAGCTGTGGGCTGGAGGGGGGGCTCACAGGCTGGCACAGCTGGGGCTCCACCCCTGGATACACCTCCAGATCCTGCTGGGGTCACCTGGAGTGGCAGCTGTTCCTTGTGGGGCCAGGTCAGATCCCTTCCGTTGTGGGAAAACAGCTGAGAAGCAGGACTCAAAGCACTGCTGAACTCATGACAGGAGTAGATGTGCTAGAGGGCTCCAAGTCCTGGCAAGTCGAGGCAGGACCCTGAAGGAGGAAGAGCTAAGGGTGAATGTACATATGCAAGACAGTCCAGGCCTGCACAGGCCTGTGCCAGCCCATCGTTAAGCAATGTTAAGCATAGTTAAGCAGCGTTACTAAGAAACGTGGATATTGTTGTTATGGTTGCTACTGTTTAAGCGGGTAGTTATTTTTAGCTCGTGCTTGAAAGGTATAGAAACCAGCAGCGTGTTCAAATAAAACTGGCTTCACGATGCAAACCATGGGGAGCCCGTCTCTTCAATCGCCCGTCAATCCCTCATCCCACGGAGCCCCTGCCCCCGTCCCGCTCCAGCCTCCGCCGCCCGCCCACCCGGCACGGCTGGCGGGAGTGGCCGGGCCGCCGGGCCGGGGATGGAGCCGTCCTGCCGCACGGACACACAGGGGAGGATGGAGCGCGCCTGCACCGCCGCTGCTCCGTGCTGAATAAACGCCTTGGGGCCCGGCTCGTCTCTGCTCCGCTGCCGAGGCTCTGCCCGAGGCCGGGGAGCAGCAGCGGCCGCGGGGGGCGAGCACAGAACCGGGGCGGCGGAAAGGAGGGCGACAGCAGCACAGCCGCGGCTGCGGGGCCGGCCCTGTCCCGGTGAGGTGCTCCCGGTGGGATGTTCCTTCCAGCTGGGATGTTCCGAGTCCCGGTGGGATGGTCCCGGTGGGATGGTCCCGGTGGGATGGTCCCGCTCCCGGGAGGTGTGGCCAGTCCCGGTGGGATGGTCCCGGTCCCGGTGGGATGGTCCCGGGGAGGTGTGGCCAATCCCGGGATGGTCCCGGTCCCGGTGGGATGGTCCCGGGGAGGTGTGGCCAATCCCGGGATGATCCCGGTCCCGGTGGGATGGTCCCGGGGAGGTGTGGCCAATCCCGGTGGGATGGTCCCGGGGTTTGTGGCCGGTCCCGGCGGGATGGTCCCTGTGGGATGGTCCCGGTGGGATGGTCCCGGTCCCTGTGGGATGGTCCCGGTGGGATGGTCCCGGTGGGATGGTCCCGCCTCGGTGGGATGGTCCCAGTCCCGGTGGGATGGTCCCGCCCCGGTGGGATGGTCCCGGTGGGATGGTCCCGGTGGGATGGTCCCGGTGGGATGGTCCCAGTCCCGGTGGGATGGTCCCAGTCCCGGTGGGATGGTCCCGGTCCCTGTGGGATGGTCCCGGTGGGATGGTCCCGGTCCCTGTGGGATGGTCCCGGTGGGATGGTCCCAGTCCCGGTGGGGGGTCCCTGTGGGATGGTCCCAGTCCCGGTGGGGGGTCCCTGTGGGGGGGTCCCGCCCCCGGTGGGTCGTTGCCGGCCCCGCCCCGCGCGGTCCCGCCCCGCCAGGAGCCGTCACGTGGCCGTCACGGCGCGCGCGCTCCCGCCCCGCCCCTCGCCCCGCCGGTAGCCAATGGGCGCGCGCGGCGGGGTCGCGCGGGCCGGGCGGGGCGTGCGGCGGAAGCGGCGGAAGCGGCGGCGCGTGCGGGAGCGGCGGGGCCGGGCCGGGCCGGGCGGTGAGTGCGGGGAGCGGAGACCCGAGTGAAGGGAGCGGGGACCCGAGTGAAGGGAGCGGGGACCCGAGTGAAGGGAGCGGGGACCCGAGTGAAGGGAGCGGAGACCCGAGTGCGGGGAGCGGGGTTGCCCCGGCCTCGCCCTGTCCCGGAGCCCCGGCGGGAGAGGCCGAGCGGCAGCTCGGACCGGCCCGCACGGGGTGGCGGCCGCGGCCGGGCCCGGAGCGCTCCCCTGCCGTGGCCTGGGCGTGCGGAGGAGCCGCCCCGCTCTCCGTTGCCCTCCGGGCCGCTGCTCGGCCAGCAGCGGGGCCCACTGGGCAGGAGCGGCCTCCTCCGCGGCTCCGGCCCCGCCGAACCAGCCGGGGAGTTTTGTGGAGGGCCTGAACAACCTGGTGGAAGACGTCGGGATTTCGGGAAGACCGGTGGAGACGCTCGCAGGGCTCCGGGTTCGTTTGGATGGCGGGGAGGCTGCGTGGGAAAGTTTATTCCATATGGGAAGCGTCTGGGCCGCTCTTTTGAGTTCAGTGGTAGTTAAAATCTCTTCAGAAAGGACCTTAAAATGACATCAGAAAAGATGGAGAGTGTCCGGGGAAAGGTCTGGCGCACCAGGAGCAGCTGGGAAGGGAGCTCAGCCTGGAGAAAAGGAGGTTTGAGGGACCTGGATCTGCACAACTCCCTGACAGGAGGGGCAGCCGGGGCGGGGCGGGACCTTGTGCCATGTCATGTTTGCTCAAGGGGAGAAGAAATGGCCTCAAGACGTGCCAAGGTAGGTTCAGGTTAGAAATGAGTAACAATCGTTTCCCTGTCAGAGCGGTCAGGCCTTGGAATAGATTCCTCAGGGTGGAGGCACCATCTCTGAACGTGTGCAAGAGGCATTTGGAGATGTGTTTTAGGGGTTATTGTGGTGGTGGGTCTGGATGATCTGGAAGGTGTCTTTCTTTCCCCGATGATCCTGTGAAAGCGGCACGAGGTGAAATTGGCTGCATATAAAGAAATCACTCCAAGAGCGAGCGGTTTACCAAAGGGGTGGGGGGTGAAGGTGGCAGCAGCTTCCCCCTGAGGTGGGATGCACCTGGCTGTGCTCCCTCTCTCTCCCCCGAGGCTCACACGTGTGTCTGGGCTGTGTTGCATCCCTGGTGCCACAGCAGATGGTCCGTGGGCAGTGCAGAGAGCTTCGGGGACACTCGTGCTGGTGCCCACAGCTGCTGTGGGCTGCAGCTCTCCCACAGCCCTCGTATATGCACATGCATATATTTATTAAGTTCCTTGAGCATTTATATTGAGCTTCTTTAGTTTATGTTCTTCTTACTTTCTTATTTTCACCATATTTTGATGCTGTGTGCTGCTCCCAGTAACGTCCATCCAGGTCGTGCTGCATGGACATGTTTTTGTTCTTAAAGTGCCATGTGTTTGTTACACAAACATTAATCCTTGGGTAAGCTCATCGTTAGCCTACACCATCCCTGCATCCCCTGTAGCTACATTAATTAGCCGTTGTATTTTTCCGTATTTTCCTGCAGAAAGTTGCAGCAGAGCCATGAGATGGTTGGAAAGCATGGGGGTCACCTGGGGTAGGAGTTTGTCACTCCAACTTGTGTTCGTTCTTACTCCAGCCGTACTCCTCCCTGTGCTGGAAGCCAGGGGGTTGGGTTCTCTGGTTCTTCAAGGCTTAT
The DNA here is from genome assembly GCF_015227805.2 of Hirundo rustica. Classification (NCBI taxonomy): domain Eukaryota; kingdom Metazoa; phylum Chordata; class Aves; order Passeriformes; family Hirundinidae; genus Hirundo; species Hirundo rustica. Next base: position 665,730 of record NC_053470.1, read on the forward strand.
TTGAGGAATTTTGAGGATCTAATTAAAAAAGCCCTTGAGCTGAGTTGTTGAAAGCTGTGTGGGAGCTGGGGTGTGAGGTCAGGTTTCTGTGTTGAAGGTCATGTGTTTGGAGCTCATAGCAGGGATGAGGTTCAATCACCAAGTCATTGCAAAGATCAGGTGTTGCTACTGAGGTATTCTGTATACCTTCCAAAGATGGTGTGAGATTTCTCCCTTAATCCCCAACTTTTCTGCTGACATTATTCCAGTTCCAGCCTGTCCATCCCGTGCAGCTGCTCCACTCTCAGCCATCAGTTCCTCATGCTGGTGCTGGCTTTCCATGAGGCACTCTTGCCCATCAGTCCAAGCTTTTGCACTGGGATTTTCTGATGATCCTGACCGCTGGCTTTACTGGAGTTTTTTTTGTGTCTTCCCCTTTTTTTCCTCCTCTTTTTTTTTTCCTTCTTTCCCCTTTTTTTCTTCTGCAGTAGCTCTGTGTAGTTAGTCCTGCATCCCTTTGCCCATCAACATTCTTCTCCTAGCTTTTTAAAAAGACATTTCAAAAAACAGGAGCTGCTGAACATTGTTCTGAGGTGGCATTTGCTGGATACTGCTCTTCAGAAGTGCTGAGGGAGTCTGGAAGGACAGAAAGGGATGGGACTGAGCTGCCTGCAGCCACTTGCTCTGCACCCCCTGGAGAGCATGAGCAGCTCACCCCCTGGAAATCCCAGGGTTAGAATTCCTGGATGTGTGTGCAGAGGGAGGGTGGTTTTGCAGAGCCTTGTGAGCATCCTGAAAACGTTCCGTGGAATATTTAATAATTTGGCATGGTAGGCATGGCAGGGTTCGCTGTTGGGAAGCGCCGAGGGCTGTGTTAGGTTGCTGCTGGTGACGCACGTGTGTGTACACACATTCTGGTGAGGAGTTTTTTCCTTTGTTTTAGGTTACAACATTGAGTGAAAAGCAAAGCTCATACAAGCACTCGATCACATCCCCCTATTTTTGCTGCTGTGGCTGTATTTTTGTGAAAAGTCTGCAGGTTGGTGTCCCTGACTGGGGTTGCTGACTGCTGCATTCTCAGGTGCAAAGAGGAAGGGGCTCTTTGTGTCTCTTGGTTTTATAGAGCCCTGCTAGAATAATTAGCTGCCTGAAATTTATATATTTCTTTCAAATACAAGCTTCCAGAATCAAGGAAAGCGAGCAGTGTGCCTCTTACCATCAAGGATTACCAGGAATTAATCTTTCAGTGCAAAGGCCACTAATCTCAGGCATGCAAACAGGGTTTATTGAGCTGTGTGCCAGTGCTTAGAGCAGTGATGGATGAAATCCCTGACAAATTCAGATGCTCTGATTGTTAATTGCCTCCCCACCTGCTCATCCGCCTCTGTCCCCTACATCTGCCTGTGGGTGTCAGTCACAGGAGATGGATGGTGACACATGGAGCTGCTGGGTGCCAGCCCCTGGCCAGCTTGGGCTCTCAGCCTGGGCTGTCCTGCCTGCCCAGGGGCACTTCTGCTGTCACTAGGTCCCAGCTTTCCTGTTGTGCTGGGAGCTGAGTGAGGGAGCTCAGTCTGGGCGCTTGGATTTTCAAACACAAAGCCAAGCTGGGAGCGGTGGGAGAACTGTCTGAACTCCTCCGTTACGATGAGCATCTTGCCATGTTCCTCGTGCAGTTCGCAGGTAACGCGGGCGGGAGGGTTCTGGGATTCCCTGCAGGGCTCCTGCTGCCCTGCAGAATTATCTGGAGTTGACAGAAGTCCGTCAGATTTTTGTTGCCTTCATCAGTGTGCCTGGCCAGCTCCCGGCTCAAGAGTCATGATTGAGAAGTTCTATCAATGATAATTGGTAGTAGAGGAACGTGCATGAGCCCAGCAATAGTTTTTGAACCTGGGAATTGGTTTCCAAAAGGAAATTACTTGGATCAAAATGTAACTTCAAAGCTTCAGTATCCCTCTCCTCTCCCTTCCCTGCTTTTCTCTTGTGTTCTAATTGAATGCTGCAGATGTATTTTGGTGTCTTCTCAAGTTCATTTCTTGAGGGCTTAAAACCAGCGCTGTGTAATCAATGGCACAGTGTACACTGGAATCCAGTTTATTCCCAAAACCACAGGCACCCTGCTCCGACTGAGCACTGCTTATCCCCTATATTTGCCAATGTTGGCAAAAGGTAAATCCATATTTATAGTGAAGCCTGTGTCAGCCCATTTCTGGAGTTCCCCTGATGCTCAGTAACAGAAGTCTAATATGTGTTCAGAGGAGCCCAGGGGACCTCAAAATGTCACCTGAGGTGTTCAGAGGGACCTGGGGCACCCCAAAGCGTGACCCAGAGTAGTTGAGACGTTTCCAGGACATCCCAAAATACGACCATACAAGCACCAGCCTGCACAGGCTTTTTGAGTGTATCATTGAAAGGCTTTCAGGTGTGTGACAGCGTCAGAGTACCTGGTAATAGTCGTAATTTGAGTTTTGGGGCAGAGGTTTATGTTCCTGCTGTTTATTAACTGGGTTGGATGGCAGGAAAACTGTTCCAGTGCCTTGGGCAGAGTGAGGCTGCAGTTGGAGCTTGTGATTCCAGAGCAGTGCCAGGCTTGTGGCAGAGCTCGTGCCACCACTTAACTGTATGTTCCTGAGCCCAGCAGGGAACGTTTTGCCGAAATCCCGAGGTGGCAGCCCGGTGGGTGCTGTGTTGTTTGTACGGGGTCCCGGGCGTGCTGCACAGGAGCCGCACAATCCCATATTTTGGTTGTGATTTCCACTGTTACCAGCTCTTGGGAATGATCATGAAGCAGGCTTTTCAGTTCACCTCAGGAGCTCTTTGGGGTTTATTTTTCTCCTGGTCATTAAGGCAAATGGCCCAGCTCTTTTAGCAGGATTGGAAAACCAAGTCCTGTCCCGGGTCTGGCATGGGACCCAGTGAGGATGGATACTTCTCTTGATTTATGCCTGGAACATTGAGATCTTTCCTCTCTCCCCAGCCCCTTTCTGAAGCTGTGCTTTGGAAGCTGCAGCCGTATTTAGCCCCAGCACGAACCTGGATTGTTCCCAACCCAGTGGGATGGGGGGCTGTGCATTGTCAGTGCTGCTTAGGCCAGTGGGAAGCTGTGGACTCTTCCCGTCAGGCACAGCTCGGCACCTATTTCCAGAGGGGGAAACCACCCACCAGGACCTGCTGTGCTGTGGGAGAGGCCTTGCTCAGAGTCACCTTCTGCTCATTTTTCAGCATCCCTCCTTCTTTCCCTGATCTGTTTTTCTGCTGAGGAATCTTCTAGCCCAAGTTTTTATTTTTAAATGTTTAAATCACTGCATTATGGCAGTGCCTCATGTCTTAAAAATGTACTCCTGAAAACCCCTGGAGACAGGAACAGGGAGATGAAGGGCACACTGACACCTGTGCCACGTATGACTCTGAAAGTGCTGACACCAGTTCTGACGCTTGCTGGAAACCCAGATTTTCTCTTCCGCCCTTACCTTCTGTGTAGCATTTCCCAGAAAATGCTGAAATCTGATTTTGGCCATTCCAGGCTGGCACAGTACAGGAATACTGAGCAAACCCCTGTGGTTTGCTCCTGTGCTGGTGCCTTCCCTACTGAGCAGAGCAGCTTGGAATGGCCAAGGACACCTCGTTCTGGTTGGCACAAAGGACAGAGAGATGCTCGTTTGTGCCTCCTGGCTGTACTGGCTGAGCCTGTCAGCTTTTATCCTGCTCATAGCCCAGGAGAGAGGATTTTCTGCAGCTTCAGCTTTCTTCTGAGCCCATTCTCTGTACCCAGTGGGGTGTGGCTGGAGCTCTGGCTGCTCGCTGAGATGACAGGAGGCAGGCGGGTCTGAAAGTTGGCTGCTGTCCATGGCATTTATCCTGTGTAGGGCGGCAAATCTGACAACGAGGGCTGTCTCGCTCCAGAGTGTGTTGGGAATCTTCTCTCTGGCTTGTTCTAATTTCTGGAGCTAACTCTGTGCTGCAAGAGAGCAGCAAGCAAGGTCTCTTTCTAGTGGTTTCCATCACCCACTTTCCATGCTGCCCTTTGCTTTCCTGGGGCATTTGCTCTTTCTCCATCCTTGTGAACTGAGAGCAAAGCTTTCCTGAGGGATTCTGCTGTACCATGTTTGTTGTTAGGTTCTGGTGGATAGTAGCTGGTCCTGTTTTGGGGAGCCCTGAGTACAAGGCTCCTGCTCCGGGTCACATGGGTGCCTCCACCCAGAGCCTCCCAGCTGATGGCTGCTTTGTTTGTGGCTGTCAGCTGGCCCTGGGGACATGCTGGGGTATTTGAGCATCCCAGCTCAAACTGGGGCTGGAAATTTTTGGAGTGGCTGCCTGTGTTCCCCAGTGGGTTGGAAAGCAGTGTCCATTGGCATTCAGGTGCTGGTCAGTGCCAGGTATCTCCAGAGCGTTGTCTTCAGCCAGAGCAAGGTGTCTGTCCATCATGGTGACACCAGTGTCCGACTATCCCACTGCTTCTCTCCATCCTTCCCTATTCCTGAATGTGGGAAAACACTGGTTCAAGTTCAATTTTGCCTTTCCTGTCACATAGGTAATACCAATTAAAACTGCTCCTCTTCCTTTCTCCTGCTGTCTTCCCTGTGCACAACCTCTCTATTTTTAACCTACTGCATTCAGATGTGTTTTCCTGAGCCCTCATGACCTCCATGATATTTTGACTTTGGAATATTTAAGCCACAGCATTGTAGGCATCCTGCATGGCCAGGCGTGACTATTGTTGTTGCCAGCTGAATAGTCCTTGGTTTTTTGGCTGCTTCTTGCGTTCTCACCTTTCAGTGGCTCAGAGAGGAGCCCTCCAGTCTCCCTGTACCCACTTGGCTATTTACAGCCAGACCCAGCAGCCATGTTTATTAAGTTCTTGGAAGTGGAATCCTCTGGAACAGAAATCACAGTGCTGCAAAGCGTCCTGAGGGCTTGATACAAATGTCTTGGCCCATCAGTGCTCTGGGGTGGGATAATTGTCATTGTTGCTGCTCTCGTAGTTCTGCTGATTCCCCATGGAACACAGAGCACCTTTCTATCACTTTATATGGGTCCACAAAAAAGATTTGGTTATTTTTGTTGGTTTGTTTTTGTTGTTTTTTTTTCTTCCTGTATTGGCTGTTCAGAGTGAATTTGCTGAGACAAAGATAAATCAAACTTGATATTTCAATGCTTCTTTGGTCTTGCTTCCCTGCAAATGCTGAGTGTGACAGAAGGTGGAGTGAGGAACTCAGTGGTCAGGGGACTGGACCCATCTCTTCAGCCTGGAGAAAGAGGCTCATGGGAGACCCTCTTGTTCTCCACAGCTCCCTGACAGGAGGGTGCAGCTGGGGGTGGGTCTGGAGCTCCTCTTTTTGGGATGTGTATCCCAGAGCCCCTTCCATGGCCATGACCAGGAGCAGCTGTGTGGCAGACTCATTGAACAAAAATTGTAACAGCATCTTCTGGTTTCTCAGTTGTGCCCTGTTTCTTGGTAGTAAATCACTCCAGGTGAATTCTCAACCAGTGAAACTTCAGTAACTCTTAACAATGTATTGCTGCACTGAAGAAATAGGGAAAAATCCTGTCTTTGAGTTTCCAGGCATGAAATGCTGCTCAGTCCAGGGAAGATGCGCCCCTGGCTTACACTGTCAGGTGATTTGATTTATGTGGGTGGTGGAACTGATGGTGGTGAATAATATTTTGTTGTGAAACATTCAGATGAGGCAGAGCTGGGGCCAAGAGTCAGGATTCCTTCAGGGCCTGGAGTGCTGCTTGTGCCCCGAACTGGGCATTTCTCTCACTACAGTGATCCAGAAGCATCGCAAACCAGTTTAAGTCAAATCTCTTAGCGTGGTTTTCTCTTTCAGGTTTAAACCACCTGTCCTTTGACCCTGGCAGCACTGAGTCCCTGGGGCTGGGCAGCGCTGCTGGCCTGCAGGTGTCAAGCAGCCCGGCTGAGGATGGCAGTGATCCGGGAAAGAGGAAGAGGAGCAGCATTTCCCCAGGTGAGCTGATAGCAGCTGCACTGCCGGCAGGACACAAGGGATCTGTGTGGAGTGGCCTGGATCCAGGGGTGAGGGTGGGCAGGGGGAGCTGTGCCCTGCTGCTGCTGCAGCTCCACCACTGTGCCTGGAGCCAGGCTTGGACTGTGGGGTCTCCACAAGGAGTACACAGTGACACAACAGTGGGAAATGGCTTCCTACTGCCAGAGGGCAGGGATGGATGGGATATTGGGAGGGTGGTGAGGCCCTGGCACAGAGTGCCCAGAGAAGCTGGGGCTGCTCCATCCCTGGAAATGTCCAAGCCCAGGTTGGATGGGGCTTGGAGAACCCTGGGATAGTGAAAGGTGTCCTTGCCCATTGCAGGGGGTAGAATGGGATGGTTTTTCATGTCCCTTCCGAGCCAAGCTGTTCTCTGATTCTCTATACTTGTCCCAGTAGATTTATTTTCCAATTGAACAGAATCTCAAGATTAAAATCATGACCATAATTAAAAGCAGGATAAGGCAGCTCAGGCTGAATGGCTGGAGGCATTCACATTTAAGCTAATGTCATAAAAAAACAAAGCGATAAATGAACAGTGTGATATTGTAATGTCAAATCAAGGAGTCTTGCAAGGAAAACTTCCTAGATGCCAGCTGCAGGATTTCTCCTGGAGGATTGGGAAAAAAGGGAACACAGAATAATGTCTTTGCAGATTACATTGTGGCTGAAAACTGCAATCCCGCCAGTGTGACTGGGGAAATGTGGCACCTGCTTGTGCCATGGAGGTGGGATGTTACAGCATGGACAGAGCCGTCCGTGGGAATGAGTCAGGAGCTTCCCTAGGGAGGTTCCAGGTGCAGAGGGCAAGGATGAGGCTGCACCTGATGTGCACAGCTGTAGAGAGGGTGAAATGCAGCTGGGTAGAGAGAAGGTCCAGCTGTTTTCCCTGGAGAGTTAAAAATCCTTGAAGGAGAATCAGGGACTTTACAGCACAGTTTAATTATGGTTTTGAGGAGCTGACAGAGCACTTCCAATGGCAGTAGGAGGATCCTGCTGGAACAGCTCCCTTCAGTTCAGTGCAGTCTGACAGTTTATACCTGCTGGATGTGTTCTTTGTTCCTAAATCTCTTGTGAGGAATCAGCATTCCATTATCTTTAATCAGTGTTCCTTCAAGGCCCCTTAGAGCTGTTAATTACAGTGGGTGAGCCATAACTGAGGTGCTTTAAGGTGTTTTCCAGCTGCTCCAGAGGCACAGCACTGATTGTTTTTTCTCTGGTTCTCCCCTGAGAGTGGATTTAGCTCTGTTCTTGGGTGCTGACACTGCAGAGCCTCCCTGGGCAGAGCTGAGATCTGCTCTAAGTCCTTAATCACTTCTGTGTTCCTCTCAACAGATGGTGGCAGAAATCTGAGCCTGGACTCCATTCCGATGGGATTGCCAATGTCCGACCCGAGTGCCTGGGCCACTGCCATGAACAACCTGGGCATGGCTCCCATGGGCATGACAGGACAGCCCCTCCTGCCTGGTGAGCTGAACCTTTGGGAATACAGCTCACAGCTCTTTGGGAATAGCCTGTTGTGCTGGGGTTGGATAAATGCCCACCACGTACACACTGAGCTGTGTTTGAAGTGCATTCATGCTGCAAGTGATTTATTTAGAGGAGATGAGAATACATGTTTTTTAATGCAAATAATAGTTATTGTGGGGTACCCCTAGATATCCTGCAGTGGAGGAGGAGGGTACCACACAGAGGTCAAGAAACCAGTGATATCCAGGAACATGTTACTCTAAACTGAGCTGGAGTGTCTGGTAAGGAAGGATGGGAGGAAGATGAAGAGGAAAGCATCAGGGTAGCGAAATGGATATGGCAGAAATGAATGGAGGATTCTGCTCCAGAAATTACCACCTTGTAGAGTGAAATACATGTGCATGGCTGAGTCATCTTGTACTGGATCAAAGAGCTCCTGCAGGTGCAGAGCTGAGTTTGCCTGATCTCCCAGCAGTGCAGGATGCTGGACATCAAAGTCCTGAAAGGAACTGACTGTTGCAGTGCTTTGCTGCATCAAGATGGATGCTCTCCCTGCTGTAAGGCCTGCCTGCTCACCTGGGGAGTGAATGTCTGTGTTGGCAGACAACACAACCTTCTCTGTGATTGCGACACACAAAGCAATCACACAGAGACGAGAGATTTGCAGGGCAGAGATGTTCCTCCGAGAGAGCCTAAGGCTGAGCCAAGGCCGAGAGCCCCTCTGCCTGTTTATTTCTTACTTTTTATCCATTTGTGGGTCTGGCTGTGGATTGGCTCCTGGAGTTATTACCTCCCAGCCAAATGGCCAGACCAACTGTCAGTTACAATTGTTTTCAGGTTAGAAATATGCAAACAGAGGACAGGGAATGAAAACCAATGGATTTGTTTATGTTACATGTGTGAGAAAAGGCAGAAACTACTCCTAGTATTGTACAGAAGCTAAAAAGTCTGACTCCATCTTATAAACAATCAAAAGGCTTTAAAAAAGTCAGAAAAACCAGAGTGACGCTTCTCCAGTTTGAACAGCCCCAGCTCTCTCAGCAATAATAAAGTTCTCTCCTGTCCCCAAGGCCTTGTTTCACATTTGCCTTTGCTGTGGAGATGGTCTTTCTGTGTCATTCTCCTGCTGAAATTCTTCCATGAAGGAAAAACACAAGCCTATCCCATGGATAGCGATACAATTCCCGTGTACTCCTACACCCATGTTTCACAGCTGGAACGGGAAGGTTTCTTGTCCCTTCCTCCAAAAAGGCTGGTTGGTGGCAGAGGATTGGCCTCAGAGCTGGGTTTTTGCTGTGACTGTGTTTCAAAATACCAAGGAACTTAGCTGCTGGAGTTGCTGCACTGTGTCTGCTTGGTGAGATGATGCCCTAAATCTCAGAACCATTTATGCTGGAAAAGACGTCCAGGATGATCGAGTCCAACCTGTGACTGATCTCCACCTTGTCACCATCCCAGAGCACTGAGTGCCACATCCAGTCATTCTTTATACACCTCCAGGGATGGGGACTCCACTCCCTCCAGTGCCTGACAACCTTTTCCATGTACAAATTCTTCCTGGTGCCCTTAAGCCTGTGTCACAACTGTCTGTGCTGCTGACCTACTTAATACAACCAAACTGGGTCGGGTTTTCCACTGTTCCCGTCTGTCACAGGTGTCTTTTTGTGGACAAACCTCTCTGGAAAGGGTTGGACACTAGATGGGAGCCAGTGTCTACAGAGGAGAGAAGGAAGTAATTTATTTTTAACACAGAAAAGTTCCTTGACTGTGGCAATGAGCAATGAAATAGTTTTAAAACATTATTTTAAGGGCACAGATTTAAAGTCGGATGTTGGCGTGTTCCTGATTTTCACTGGCATGCATGGGAGCATTCCCTGTTTGCTGTCAGAGCTCACAGTCACTGTATGACTCTACTCCCCCCCTTAACTCCCTTACTCTCTCCTCCATTTAGATTTTGATCCTGCTCTTGGAATGATGACTGGAATTCCTCCGATTAACCCCATGATGCCAGGTCTGGGGATTGTCCCACCTCCCATCCCTCCAGACATGCCAGCCGTGAAGGAGATCATCCACTGCAAGAGCTGCACGCTGTTCCCACCTAACCCACGTAACTGTCTGCTTGTGCTTTTCTCTATGGGATACCCCTGTGTTTGTGTTTATGGAAACCCCAGGTGTGTGTGAGAAAAGGGCCCTTCCTCAGGCTCACTGCTGGCAAGAGGGTGACAGAACAGCAGGAAAAGCCTGCTCTTGTCACAGGGTGCTTGTCATTTCCAGAAAAAGCCTTTTCAGCTGCTAGATTGATAAGGACTGGGGAAGAAGCCATTCCAGTTGCTGAGTGTTTGAAGTCTTCATGGTTTGATTCTTGTGTGAGGTGTAGCTCAAGCACACTGCATGTGCGGTTGCAGCACAGAGAATCCCCTGAGTGTGTTTTTTGTGTGTTTTTTATGTGTTATTTACATTAGGGCAGTTTTTTAAGCTGTGATTTTGTAGCACCTTCCATGATAAAGTTGGGAGCTCCTGGTGCTGCTTTGTGTTCTTTGGCAGCAGCTCCGTGAACCTCCTGCACTCAGGAGAGGGTTTGGAGGGCTGCAGGCTCCCAAGATGTTCTTTTTGGAAACGTGCTGATGAATGTGCTTATTTTTATCCAGCACCTCAACAGTGCTGTGGATCCACTCCGTAAACCTGAGTGTGGTGTAGCCAGGTGTGTGTTTGGAGGAAGCCAGGAAGGTGTGGACATCTCTCAGGAGAGAGGAGCAGGTGGAAGGAATGCGTGCTGGCAAGCCAAAACCTGACCTGCTCTGCTTTCTTCAGATCTTCCCCCTCCGGCCACGCGAGAGAGGCCCCCAGGGTGCAAGACAGTGTTTGTTGGAGGCCTACCAGAAAACGGGACAGAGCAGATCATCATGGAGGTGTTTGAGCAGTGTGGGGAGGTCATAGCCATCCGCAAGAGCAAGAAGAACTTCTGCCACATCCGCTTTGCTGAGGAGTTCATGGTGGACAAGGCACTTTACCTGTCTGGTGGGTGTGTTTGGCTCAGAGGGCAGCTTAAAATTCTGGGACAGAGCTGTGATGGTGCCGTTATAGACAGAACAACAGAATTTGGGGCAGATTTCTCTGATGCTGTGTCAGTTTGCCTTTTGCTGCTATTGCATTTCTGCTTAAATATATGAAAACAGCTCCTGAGAGGAAAGGCAGCGATGCTTTGTCACCTGAAAATGTATACACATCCTTGGGCTGAGGTATAGAGTCTATTCCCATCTTAAAACGGATAAGTAAGATGCTAACTCTGTAGATAGAATAGAGTTCTATTTATCTCTATAAAGAGAATAGCTAATTCTCTAGGTAGTACCTAAGAAAATTGACAGTTGCTCCTAATTTGCTGGCTGGTTGGCTTGCCTTAGTAGGATTTTTTTTTTTTCCCCCCCGTTAGCCATCGGGGCTGAATCTTCTGGGCTCCTTTCACCCCGGGAGCCCCAGGTAAGACCGCCCTCCCTTCCCGCCAGGCTACCGCATCCGGCTGGGCTCCAGCACGGACAAGAAGGACACGGGGCGGCTGCACGTGGACTTTGCGCAGGCGCGGGACGACCTGTACGAGTGGGAGTGCAAGCAGCGCATGCTGGCGCGCGAGGAGCGGCACCGGCGCCGCCTGGCCGAGGAGCGCTTCCGCCCGCCCTCGCCGCCCCCCGTCGTCCACTACTCCGACCACGAGTGCAGCGTGGTGGCCGAGAAGCTCAAAGGTGAGAGGGCGTCTCGGTTTGCGAGGACGGGCGTCTGCCAGGGAAAAGCGGGAGTTTCCGTTGGAATGGGGAATGTAAAACCCAACCCCCTCCCTCCGAATTATAATTTTGCAGTTAAGGGGGCTGTCAGGCAAAGATGTGGGAATAGGAATAACAGGGTTTTTTTTACTAGGAATGTTAAAAAGTACAAATGTAGTGGTACAAGAGAAAAAACGAGCAAACGAAAAAGAATCCTAGAAACACTGACAGAGTCAGAATATGACCTGACACGCTGTTGGTCAGGGTGTTGGGAGCAGTTGAAAATAAGTCCTGGAGTGATAGATGTGGTTCTGGTGGAGTATAGATGATCCTGTAGAAGGGTCCAGTGGTGGTGAGGGGGGTCCGGTCTTCCTCTGGGAATTCAGTGGAAAACAAGCTATCCTGGTGTTCTGAAGCTCAGATTATATCCAGGTCGGAATGCCTGGCTCCTCCCCTTGGGCGGAGCATCTCCCCATGGATGATGGAATTGTATCAGCCATGCAGTGAGCCTCGATGGCCCATGAACAGCAGATATCCCCTGCAGGGAGGATGGGTCCTGGAAGAGATAAAGAGCACTGCCCCACCTGGTTTAACAGCTGGTCCTTTAATAGAAGGCACCCACCCCCTCCCCTCAGGAGTTATGAGGAATGGGCTATACAAGAGATAAAGAAAACACCTCCCCAACCAGTTTCAACTGATGGCAAATAGAAAATGCACTTTTGGTTATTGCAACCCAAGACAGAGGGGCTGGGCAATCGGAGCTCTCTCTTCTCCAGGGGTCAGCACACAGCAGTTCTGCTGCCATCTTCCTTCTTTTTGTGAAACCGCCCTGCACTTGACTCATCCTCATAGAATCTCTGGATGGAGAGGACCTGAAGGCTCACCTGGCCTGACCTTCCTTGGCAAAAGCACGGTCTAGACCAGATGGCCCAACACGCTGCCGAGCCCAGTCTTGAAAGCCTCTGGTACTGGAGAGTCCAGCACTTTCACAATGTTGGCATTGTGAAAAGTTGTCCCCAGGAGTACCCATTCCCCCTCATCCTTTCCACATGACTCCCTTGTAAAAGAGGAGTTTTCATCTTCATAGCCTTCCCTGGACACAGTGATGAGTTCTCTCTTAAATCTTAGTTTTCCAAAGCTGAACAAACCCATTGAGTGCAGCAAACTTGTGCAAATCAAAACTGGTCAGTACAAGTTTCTTCCAGATAATTTTTTCTAAGATTGAAAGGACTAATGTAAGATCTTCTCAGAAGCCTGAGGTTCATGCGTGACCTGATGATTTTGGAGCTGGTGTCATTTCCTTTCACAAAAGGGTCCATCTCAATAGATGTGAAGTTTTCTAGTAAGTTTCTAGTCCTTGTTCCTCCTCTTGCTGCACCTCAGCAGGTGATTTCTCCATCAGCTTAGTGCTGGACTTGCCTTCCTTTCTACAGCCATGTGTTCAGGTCCTCCCTTGCTTCCAGGAGTTGTGATGAGTCACGTGAAGGAGCTGCTGACCTTTGAAGGAGCAGTTTTGCTTCAGGGAAGGGACCTGAAAGCTGCCCAGGCCACCCCAGATTTGTGGTGTGAAGTTGTCCTTTCTTGTTGCAGATGACACCAAGTTCTTGGAAGCCATCCAGACCTTGCTAACCTGGATAGAACGTGGGGAAGTGAACAGGAGAACTGCCAACAACTTCTACTCCATGATCCAGTCGGCCAACAGCCACATCCGCAGGCTCGTCAATGAGAAGGCAGCTCACGAGAAGGAGATGGAAGAAGCTAAAGAAAAGTTCAAACTGGCTCTCTCAGGGATCCTGGTGCAGTGTGAGTAGTGTCTCCACGCCGGATGTTGGTTGTCTGGTGTAGGGAAGATTCTTAATTTCCTTAATTTTCTGGAGAGGCCCCACTAAAAGGGCTCTGGGAAAAGAAGTGGCAGTCGCTTCTGTGCAGCTCCGGCTGATTTGGAATCGTGTGACGCTAACCTGGCAAAAATCCCTTGTGGTGCTTTTTACTGGAGTAAGAGTCCACATCTGGGGCGAGGAGGGAATGAATTCTGAATTTGTTTCCTCTTAATTATCATCTGTTATTAGTTCTGTCATCTTTTCAACCCCTCCTGTGCACAGAAAAGGTAAGTTCCTGGGAATCTGGTGCCTCAGCGAAGTGTGCAGGATTTGTTCACCAAAGGTAGGAGCAGCAGAGAGCTTCCAACACTGCGTTGTAGGACCCTGGGTCTTTCAAATCCCAGGACTTTAGAAAACCAGGAAATCAAGGAAGAGGCATGGACTGTATTAATTCCAGGATGTGATTTGTAGCAGTTCCTCAGACCATTCATTGCCTCTTACGCATCCTTGCTTTAGTAAATCTGAATATTTTTACTTCTTTACGAGTACCTTCTCCACAATTGTACTAATTCTCCTTGAGCCCCTTGCCTAGCTTTTGAACATTCTTAACTTTTGGTTTTGCATCGAATAATTTTAGCTGTTACTTGATTTTTTTAAATTATTCTTTTTCTTTGAATTCTGTTAATGGTAAAAACTGTGGGCACACGATCCAGAGGGACATACAGTGAGCACTGCAGAGTAAGTAGTAATAGAGACTAGTGTGTAACTCCACTCTCTAAAACCAAGACTGATATCTCAGCCACTCTTTGGTTACTCTAAGGAGCAGGGAGATGTGTTTATTTTGTGAGAATTATGGGTACTGCATCACTAGCATAGAAAAAATCAAGTGGATGTGCTTTGTGCTGTGGGTGAGCTCTCAGCCAAGGAGAAGCACTTTGTGTATTCCAAAACCTCTGAATTTTCTAGAGAAGCAGAAAGAATAAATCCCAGGACCAAGAAAAGCTGATGGCTGATGCCTTTGCTTTGATCCTGGTTCTGCTCCTGTAGCTCACACAGGCTGTGGCACTGTCCAAAGGCCACCTCATGGTTGTAGCTCATCACCCCATTTCAGAGGTGAGTCCTGCCCCTCTGAACTTACACTCCCAGGCAGCCTTACACAGTGGGTTTGGATATTTTTCACCTCTGCTGCCTTTTTTTCAGTTGTCCTGCCTTTTTCCCAGCTGAGAGCAGAGCCCATGCCCCAGTTGGTCGGTGCTCTGTGAGCATTTGGCACTGGCCTGGTGGAGCCCACAAAGCTCTTTGCAGACACCGAGCCCCTTCCCTGAGCGTAGCGTCAGCACAGTGCAGTGTTGTGAGAAAAGGGGAGCCAAACCACCTGCCTGATTGCACTTTTTTACTCCTTTACTCCTCTTGTTCGCCCTCTCTGGATGCTATTCGGGCCCGATTTGCTGCTGATTTGCCACTCCAGTCGAGCAGATAGTGGCCGTGTACCATTCTGCCTCCAAACAAAAGGCTTGGGACCATTTCACGAAAGCTCAGCGTAAGAACATCAGCGTGTGGTGCAAACAAGCAGAGGTTGGTAATCTTTTCTTGTGTTAGATCCTCCAGCACGGTCTCTTGCTTGTCAGGATGTTGATGTTCAGTTTGCACGATACTCGTGTGGATAACAACACCTTCCTTCACAGTGTGAGGTGGGAATCACTCAGGAGGCTCTTGTGGTACAGGTAATCAATTTTCTCTTGGTATTTGTGTCACCAGTAGCGATACATCGAGACCTGTCTGCTGATGGAAGTTGTGCACAATAATGGTCATAATAATGAGAACAAATGATGATTTTTCTGGTGGTTTTAATATTAAAGCAAGAAGGATTTCTAGAGAGATGTCAAAAAAGCTCCAGCAAACTCTTAAGTGTCATCAGAATTTTTTATCACATTTTTGTGATACTTCCACCTTGAGGTGGAAATAATTGCGGGTGAACAGCCTGGAAAACTTGAGGGAGGATGTTCTCATGTTTGTGTAGTTACCCCATGAAGTGACATGATGAAATGTGTGGTTTAACAATGGTGATCAGGAAGGAGCTGATGGAAGAAGGCTTGTCACTCCCACTACTCTTCCTGCAGGAGGAAAAATAGTTCTTATTCCATTAAGATTTGATAAAATCAGATAAGGGAGTCAGGCAGCATGTCAGAAATAAGAAGGCTTAGGTAAAGAAAGGGTGTCCATTGGAAGGTGATAGGTGGGGAGAGGTTTGTCCTGGGGGCTGTGATGATGTCCCTGCTGCCAGCTGCCACCTTGGGGTTGCAGAGCCTTGCACTTGGCCTTGCTGAATCTCATGAGGTTTGATCCCACTCTTCCACCCTGTCCTGGTCCCTTTGGCTGTTGTTCTTTACCCCTGATGTAAATCTTCTTGTGGTTCTGGATTTGTCTGGGATACTGACCTTACTACAGACTTGGAAAGCAAGTCTATCCCAGCAAAGCCGGGAGTTGTCTTTCACCTTGATGATTATTTAACATCAGAGTGAATCTCAGCAAAGCTGAGAGGCTGCTGATCCGTGATCACCACAGGCCAGGGATGTGCAGGCCTGGGATCCCTGTAGGCTGGAGGTGTCCATGCCTGTGACCCCCATGGATTGGGGTGTCCATGCCTGTGATCCCTGTGCACTGGGGTGTCCCTGCCTGTGATCCCTGTGCACTGGGGTGTCCATGCCTGTGATCCCTGTGCACTGGGGTGTCCATGTCTGTGATCCCCATGGATTGGGGTGTCCATGTCTGTGACCCCCATGGATTGGGGTGTCCATGTCTGTGACCCCCATGGATTGGGGTGTCCCTGCCTGTGATCCCTGTGCACTGGGGTGTCCATGCCTGTGATCCCCATGGATTGGGGTGTCCATGTCTGTGATCCCCATGGATTGGGGTGTCCATACCTGTGATCCCTGTGCACTGGGATGTCCAGGCCTGTGATCCCTGTGCACTGGGGTGTCCATGCCTGTGATCCCTGTGCACTGGGGTGTCCAGGCCTGTGATCCCCATGGATTGGGGTGTCCATGCCTGTGATCCCTGTGCATTGGGGTGTCCATACCTGTGATCCCTGTGCATTGGGGTATCCAGGCCTGTGATCCCTGTGCATTGGGGTGTCCATGCCTGTGATCCCTGTGCATTGGGGTGTCCATGCCTGTGATCCCTGTGCATTGGGGTGTCCAGGCCTGTGATCCCTGTGCACTGGGGTGTCCAGGCCTGTGACCCCCATGGATTGGGGTATCCAGGCCTGTGATCCCTGTGCACTTGTGTATCCATGCCTGTGATCCCTGTGCACTGGGGTGTCCAGGCCTGTGACCCCCATGGATTGGGGTGTCCAGGCCTGTGATCCCTGTGCACTGGGGTGTCCAGGCCTGTGATCCCTGTGCATTGGGGTGTCCAGGCCTGTGATCCCTGTGCACTGGGGTGTCCAGGCCTGTGACCCCCATGGATTGGGGTATCCAGGCCTGTGATCCCTGTGCACTGGGGTATCCATGCCTGTGATCCCTGTGCACTGGGGTGTCCAGGCCTGTGATCCCCATGGATTGGGGTGTCCCTGCCTGTGATCCCTGTGCACTGGGGTGTCCAGGCCTGTGATCCCTGTGCATTGGGGTGTCCAGGCCTGTGATCCCTGTGCACTGGGGTGTCCAGGCCTGTGATCCCTATGGATTGGGGTGTCCAGGCCTGTGATCCCTGTGCACTGGGGTGTCCAGGCCTGTGACCCCCATGGATTGGGGTGTCCATGTCTGTGATCCCCATGGATTGGGGTGTCCAGGCCTGTGACCCCCATGGATCGGGGTGTCCAGGCCTGTGACCCCCATGGATTGGGGTGTCCATGTCTGTGATCCCCATGGATTGGGGTGTCCAGGCCTGTGACCCCCATGGATTGGGGTGTCCAGGCCTGTGACCCCCATGGATTGGGGTGTCCATGTCTGTGACCCCCATGGATTGGGGTATCCAGGCCTGTGATCCCTGTGCACTGGGGTATCCATGCCTGTGATCCCTGTGCACTGGGGTGTCCATGCCTGTGATCCCTGTGCACTGGGGTGTCCAGGCCTGTGATCCCCATGGATTGGGGTGTCCCTGCCTGTGATCCCTGTGCACTGGGGTGTCCAGGCCTGTGATCCCTGTGCATTGGGGTGTCCAGGCCTGTGATCCCTGTGCACTGGGGTGTCCAGGTTGCCTTCCTGCAGAGCTGCAGCCTGGGAGGACTGGATGCCGGGCCAGGGCCCTGCTGGTAGCAGGGAGGTGGTTGATCCTCCACCATGCTGGAACACTTTAAATGCCCACGCTGTCCTGGAAAGCTCCCAGTTGTGATCTCCCCATGAGACTGTGGGACTTGTCAGATCCCACTGAGACAAACCTTCATAGCAGCTAAAAGAGGAGCCAAGGTTTCTTTTGCACCTGAGAAGCCAAGTGCAATCTGATTCAGATTCCCTCTGAACCCAGTGCTCCCGTTCTTCCTTGCCTTGTGATCGCTGGCTGTGGCTGGGGTGGGAGCTCTCTCTCCAGCTGGAGCTGTCTTTTGTTTCAAGGTAAGTTCTCCCTGTGGGAATAGGCTGTGAGACCACTGGTGAGGCCTCTTTCAGGAGCACTTCAGCTGCCAGGCTCAGTCTGCTGCTCTCCCCCAGCTTAGGGATTTTTCTTAAAGGAAGGTGGAAGCCACAAGATGCGGCTTCTTGATACAGATTTTGGCAGATACTTATGTATTTATAAAAATGCTGCTAGTATACGGCGCATTTTTAGGTGTAATTTAAAATGTCTCTTACCTCATTGTAGATATCAGATGCTGGTTAAGGGGTCTCTGAGCCTTTTGGGGTCGCTTTGAGGAGGTCCCTGTACATGCAGACATGCAGCTGTAGCTTGGTTCGCTTTGTCCCAGCTCAGGTTGGGACTTCAAGCTCCAGAGAAATAGGGCTGAGTCCAGTTCCTCATGGTTTGCACAGCCAGGCTGAGCTACCTCATCACAAGAGCAGAAGGGAGATGGAGGAGTCAGTAATCCCAGTAGCACTGACAGAGTGAATTGTGCTGGATATTGCCCTTGATCTAATCATCCGTGCCAGTTTTTAAATCATGTCCTGGAGTTTTGCAGACCTAGATTTCAGGAACTTTTCATCCAGACAACCTGTTCCTCGAAATCTGTATTGAAACCCCCTCTGTTTTCTGAACCCCAGGAGATCCGTAACATCCACAATGATGAACTGATGGGCATTCGGAGAGAGGAGGAGATGGAAATGTCTGATGAAGAAATAGAAGATCCGTCAGAGATGAAAGAAACGGAAGAGTCAGGTAAAATCCCTTTTTACAGTCATAGCGTGGTTTCCTTCTGGCAGTGGGCAGCCATTCCCCTTGTCCTGGCGCTCCATCCTTTGTCCAAAGTGCCTCTCCAGCTCTCCTGAGCCCCTTTAGGCACCGGCAGGGGCTCTCAGGTCTCCCTGGATCGTTCTCTTCTCCAGGCTGGACACCCCCAGCTCTCCCAGCCTGGCTGCAGAGCAGAGGGGCTCCAGCCCTGTGATATCCCAACCAGCAGGAGCCATTCCTTTGTGTGCTCAGGATTTGTGACTGGGAGCTGCTGAGGCCCTGTGCAGGGCCGGGGGAGCCCCCAGGTGTTTCCTTCTCTCTGTTGTTTGATTGCTGTGCTGTCCCCAGCGCTGGTGTCGCAGGTGGAGGCGCTGAAGGAAGAGAACGACAGCCTGCGCTGGCAGCTGGACGCCTATCGCAACGAGGTGGAGCTGCTCAAGCAGGAGCAGGGCAAGGCCTCCAGGGATGAGGACACCACCAAGGAGCAGCAGATGAAGCTCCTCCAGCAGGCTCTGCAGGGCATGCAGAAGGTGGGCCCGGAATTTTCCATAGCTGGGGCCGTGCTGCAGGGGAAAGAGGCTGGGATGGATGGCACAAACACGTGGGAAAACACTCTGGATTTTAGCAGGATCCAAACTGGCAGGGGGGAGCAACTTCATAGTGTCCAGTGTTGCTAAAAAAAACCCCAAAGCAAATATTGGTACCAGGGACTGTGTGTGAGCTGATAAGTCCCATGGAAGCAATCCTTCATTAATGGATTCCTTGTGTGCTCTTTACTGTGACTTCCAAAGTACCAAGTCTGTCCATAACCAGCTGGGTAAGGAAGTATGAAATCCCATACATTGGGGGTGGAATTACTGCCCCATGTTTACACAACTGTGCTTTTTTCTGTGCTAATAGGCAAAGGCATTTCTAAGATACACTGTGCATCCTTCTTGTTTTATACTTCATCTTGTAGTGGTTCTGGGTGTGATCTGTCTGGTCTTCATGGAAAAGCCCTTCGACATTTTACGGTCTTTGAACAACAGTTGGTGGAAGGCAGGTTAAGAGTTTACCTTTTCTCTTCCAGCATCTTTTGAAAGTCCAAGAGGAGTACAAAAAGAGAGAAGCTGAATTGGAAAAAGTGAAAGAAGACAAACTGAAAATAGAAACATTACTAGAAAACCTGAAGGAGCAGGTATGTGCCATGCAGGTCTTCTTGTGCAGTCCTTGGGTTTTGTGGTGAAGGACGTCTGTCCTTCTGCACTCCTGGTGAGAATGCCCAGCCCTGGTTTGGAACAGTTGTCCTTGGAAAGTGAGGAAAAATTACCTGTCAAATTGCAGGATGTCTGTTAGGAATGTACCTGCAGTTGCTTCACGTATCTGTGAGACAATCTCAGCAACTGTGTAAATAAAATAGGACTCTCACTCAACAGTGGACAGTGGTTTCACAGCTGGAATGGGGTTTTCTGCAGCCTGAGCTTTTAAAAGATAAGAAAAAAGGTCTCAGTTATCAGACACTGATATTTACAGCTGTGGTTTAGGAGCACGTTTTGATCTGCCCTCCATAAAACACTTCGACCTAGAAGTTTTTGTGTTTTAATATTTTTATTCTTGCTGGGTTTGTTCCAAACAGAAATCCATGCAGAATTCCAAATAGAAATTCATAATACTGCTTCTCAGGGTTTGATCCACTCTGATCTGATTGTGGATCAGGGCATGACTCCACACTTGCCTGGTCCTTTCCTCTGTAGCACAGACACAATTACACAAGAAGCATGAGGCAGCACTTCCCCCTTGGCCCACAGAGCCAGATACTGGGTTTATCTCATTTTGCATCTTTAGTTCCATTTTTTTGTGCTCAAGATAATAAATGCCTTTCTACTAACTGAAAACGGTTTTGTGTATTCCAGTAATCATCAGAGCAGTAGCTTCAGACCAAAAGTAACAGATTATCATCAGTAATCTTTCCTTTCTTTGCCCATATATAGCAGAGCATGGCAGATGAAGAGGACAAGGAGGGAGATGCAGCTGACTGCCAAGGGAATGTAAGTCCAGGTGCTGCTGCTCTGGGATGGTGGGAAGGGTCCCTGCCTGTGGCAGGGGGTAGAATGGGGTGGGCTTTAGGGTCCCTTCCAGCCCAACCAATGCCATGATTCTGTGACCTCCAGAAGGCTCTGGGTTTGCACTGTAGCTGCTGGGCTGGATCAGCTTCCACAGGGCAGAGTTGCTGTTTCTCCTCTGGAAGCAGACGTGGAAGCTCAGGCCATCCGGGCACAGCCTCGGCCCTGTGAGCTGAGAACTGCACTGGTGTGAGAATCTGAGCAAACCCAGGGGACCATTCAGTTCTATCTTCGTCACTGGCCTCCCTCCAGCACATCTCACTGGTTACTGGAAGCTGCTCCCAGTTATAGCTGTCCACAGCTCTCAGGCCACTGGAATTCCACAAAAACTAGGGAATAAAAGCAAGTTCTGCTTTTAGAGCAGCCACCATCTTTGCATTGTTGTGTTTGTGTCAGGGATAATTATGCCAAATTCTGTTTTAATTCAGTACCACAAACTCAAGTCGGGGACAATCTGATCCTAAGCCCTGTGCAGCCCCATGGCACTTGATTGATCTCATTTATGTCAGTTTGGGCATTTGCAAAATAAACCTCTGCATGGCAGAGTCATGGCAAGGGCACAGTCTGGTTTGTATTTTGTTGTTTAAAGCTCCCTTCTGGAGCAGACGTCATGTCAGGGAGCAGGGCTGGTTCAGGGTGCGTGGTAGCATCTGCTGGACTTTGTGATGTTTCCATCCCACTTGGTGGTTCACACCCAGCACCGTGGACACAGCTGTGCTTTGCTGGGAGCATTTTGGAACATTAACAGCAGATACAGCAGCGATGGATGCAGTGACTCGGAAAATCAGGAGAACACTCCTGCACGCTCTGTGGAGCCTGCCCAAGCCAGTGCCAGGTTGCCTGGAACATGCCCTGTGGATGTGTTTTGCAGGAGAGCAGCATGTCCAGAGTTTGTGCCTGCAGCCAAGAGAAGGAATGTCCAGTGGAGAAGACCTTGAGCACCAGCCCTGTGAAGTCTGAGCGAGAAGTTCTCTTAGTTGGTGAGTTCTGCTGGCTTGGTGGTGATGCCAGAGACCTGAACTGGGGCAAACCTGCTTGAAGGTGACCTTGAACTCCTCCTGCCCGCCTCTGGCTCCTTTGGTTATCCCAAGGGACGTGGGAGTCCTGGAATTGAGGAGGACCTCGAGCTTTCCTGGGGTCAGGGTATGACTTTGGAACAGCTGCCTGTCTGCAGGGCCACAGGGCTGGTGTTCCCAGCTGGCTTTTGTCTCGTGACAATGACCTTTGTGGTGTTCCTTTCCCCAGGGATAATTTCAACATTTCTCCACGTGCATCCGTTTGGAGCCAGCATTGAGTACATCTGCTCCTACCTGCAGCGCCTGGACAGCAAGGTGGGTGTGGGCCAGGTGGGTGTGGGCCAGGCAGGCACGGGGACAGGTTGGGCTGGACAGTGAGGCCTGGCCTCTACTCCCTGCTGGAAGATGATGAGGGATGGGGTGAATTTTTGGATGACAATGGTTTGTGTTGGGAGAGCCTCTCCAGTTCCACGCCCTGCCATGGGGAGGGACACCTGCCACTATACCAGGTGCCCAGAGCAGCTTTGGGGTCCCCACTAACCACATCCCCAAGTACTCCCGTGTCCTACTGGCTTTGTGCTCTTTTTCAAAGTAAATGGGAGTGATTTTGCAAAGGCTGCTGGATGTTAGGGAGGAATTACATCTCATTCTCCTCTACCCTGGTCTCCAGCAGTCTTCCTTAGAGAGCCCCAGGGACAGGAAGCCCCACAGTCATGGAAATCCTTTCTTGGGATTGGAACTTATCCAGCTGCTTGTGTTTATAACTGAATGTTTAACTTAACCTTTCCTAAGAAAACATGGCTCGCTGGCCTGGCTCACTCCAGCCTTATAAAGACAGAGTTAATAATTTTATCTCTTCATTCTAACTTGGAATTTGTCTGTGGGGCCACCAGCTGCCTTTATTTTGGTTTGGAGCTCCTATAAAACTGCCATCATAGCACTCAGCTGCCTTTTGGAACTTCCTGTTTGGTATCCACAGTGCAGAGAAGGGCTTCTGGAAGCTTCTGCTTGGGAGAATCCCTGTGCAGAGCCCAAGCTTTAACCTGTGCTATGGCACCGGTTTCCTCGTGTTCACTCACACTTAGGGCTATTCCGGTTGTCCTTTGTGATCCTTCTGAGCTCTTCTGTCTCCTCCTTGACTCTTGCAGGAGCTCAGATTAGTTTGATATGTTATTTTTAACCCTGAGCAGATCTTTGGGCCTGAGGTGAGGCAGGAGGCAGGGGAGTACTTGGAAGTACAACCTGGTTTACTGAAGCTGCCAACAGGAAAGGAAGGGGAATATCTTTCCCCCTGTTCCCTGTCCATCATTCTCACCAAGAAGGTCAGCAGAGAGCGCAAAAATTAAGATCCAGGGTGGTTTGGAGCCATGGAAAGAGCCCTTCAGAAGCTGCCTGTGGAGCCAAGCCCTGTGGCCTTGAGCTCACCTCACGTTCCTCCTCTGCAGTGGTGCAACCCCGTCTTGGCTCTGTTGGACACAGCTCCTGGTATCCCAGCATTATCCCCAGAAGTTCAGGGAAAGCCTGCATGCACTTCACCCATGTAACTTGGAGTTTGAATTATCAGCAGCCATCAGGGCTTCCATCTTCACTTTGAGTTTTCTTTGTGTTCCCCCAGATCTGCACGGCGGAGGTGGAAGTTCTCATGACACGACTGCAGAACACGTTCCGGCAGGAGCTGAGCGGGGTTGGGGCCAGCCTTGAGAAGAGGTGGAAGTTTTGTGGCTTTGATGGGTTGAAAATGACTTGAGCTTTGACTGAACTCTGGAAACAGTGGGATGTGGATGCTGAGAAAACCTGGGATGCTCCTCCCTCTGTTCCTGATGATTCCCTCACACCACAGCCTCGGGGTACGAAGTGTAAAAGTGAAACCAAGTCCAGAGCAGCCCTGAAAGAGCCTTCAACTTCTGCAGCTCCTTTGATCAGTTATTTGTTAATGGGCAAGTGCTGTTCAAGTGTATTTGAGGAAAAAAGCTCCTGCCTGACCCTTTGAAGCACAGCGTGTTGACTCTGTGTTCTGCCAATGTTGTATGTGCTTGTGTGCCCAAATTCCTCCTCCTCAACCTTCCTTCTGCTAGGAACAGCCACAGACTGTCCTGAAGCAAAAACAAAAGGGCATCTTCTGGTTTCTAGATCACCAAAAGGGGAAAAAAAAAAAGGCATTTTTTAGATATTTCTATGAGTAAAAACCAAGGTTTGTTTAAACAGAAGATTTAGATGGCTCAGGGGCCTCTGAGCCAAGGAATTTGTTCTTTTTTCTGCTGTTTCCTCTGTTAGAAGTTCAGCTGAGGTGGGGGCAAAGGGGATTCTGGCAGTGCCACTAGTGCTCTGGGTCAGACTGTACAGAATCTTTTACATGGGAAGGGTGTTTGATTTTCTGGGGGTGTGGATGGAGCAGAGCTACATCAGCCTGGCTTTTGGTGATTTTTACCACCCAGGTCCTCCACCTATTTTGCTTTGGAGGCCAAGCTCAAGCAGCACAGACTCCTCTGCCCCTGAAGTGTCCCAGCACTGTTCCTCACGTTCCTAGTGCATGCCAGGCTCTTGCCCAGCCGTGCAGAGGTGCAGGGTAGCACAGCTCAGCCCCTCCCAGCCTGCCCAGAGCCCTCTGCATCCTCGTGCCCCCAGCAGCCCCTCATTCCCAGCCTGGAATGAGCTCACCTGCAGAGCTCACAGTCACCCCGTGCACACATCCCGACGTGTTCCCAGCACGGCAGCTGGCACAGTTCCAGGCCCTCCTGCTTGTTCCCCATGCCCCAGGTGCCCTACACGTGGGCTCTTGATCCCACCTCATCTCTGCAGGAGAAGCCTTGACTCCTGTGTTCCTGTTCTCAGGCACATCCCCAGCCCCTGGTGTCATCCTGCCAGGTGCTTGTGCCATGGCCAAGGTGTGCCCAGGCGAGTACCAGGGGCGTTTCTGGTGTGTCCTGTGTACCTGGCACAGACACCTGGTGTTGTGTGAGCCCATTCCTCATCCAAAACCCCAAAATTCCACTGGTGACGCCAGGCTTGGAGCCAGGTACTGACCTCACCATTCCCTGCAGTGGGGAGGATAGAGGAGAGCACTCCCTGTGCTCCTGCTCCCTTTCCCACTCATCCCAAGGCCCTGAGGGCTCTCCACATCCTTTGGATTTCTTCTGCAGCTTCATCCTCATTCCTGCTCCCACTGGCAGAGCCTGGCACCAATTGTCCCCGGGCACTGGGGGAGCCAGGGTGGTCACAGAGGAGACGCCCCTGCTGTGCCAGGTGGGAATGTGGAACCTGTGCCACCTGTCCCTTGGGGTCAGCCAGGTGGAGAGAGGGCAGGGGGGTGTGTACTCAGTGAGAGCTCTCCTTGGGAAAATCAGGGAAGAACTTCAGGAATCGGGACAGTTCCAGAGCCATGAGAGCAGCTGTGTCTGGAGCACCCTGGAGTCAGGGAAGGTGTGGACTCACTGGGCACAGGGCTGGGCTCCCCAGTGTGGCAGCTCCCGCAGCACAAGGACTCGCTGGGTGCCAGCCTGTGGCTGCGGGGTGGGAGCTGGGATGGGGCTGGGGCACCACGGGCAGCCAGAGCCCCTTCCTGGGGGGCTGAGGGGGCTGGGGCTGCTGGCACCACCGGGCAGGTTGTTCCATGGGGCAGCAGGAGGGAGAGGAGCCAGGACCTGCGGAGCAGTGGCTGGTGCTGTGAAAGTGAGTCAGGGCTGGAGCACCCCGGGGTCCTGCTGCTTCCCCTCTCCCAGGGCCTTTCCAGAGGGGCTGAGCTTTCGCCCAGGAGAAATCCATCCTGCAGATGGGCTGCTGAGGTGACACCCAGGGATGGGTGACAGAGACCTTCCCCACGTGGGCTGTTGCTCTCCCTGCTCCCAGCACTGAACGCTTGCCACACTGGGAGCAGATTAAAACCCTTTTAAAAACGTTCTGAATAGTTGTGTCCCTGCAGATGAATGCTGTATTTTTAAGGAATAAACATTTTTTATGGGCAAATCTTGGCCCTGCTGCTTTCTTTGTCATTCCTGCCCAAACCGTTCCGTGATCATGGGCCAGGAGCCTGGCTGTGGCCCCCCAAAGGGCTCGTGGGTATGTGAATTGGCAAGGAAGTGCTGATTTCGGGTGCTGGTGGAGGTTTGGGAGGCTCTCCAAGGTCTGTAACCCTCTGGGAACAACCTGAGCTGTAGATCCACGCCATGAGGTGTGTGAGCTCCTCACCAGCAGAGCTCTGCAGGGATGCTGCAGGTGGAGAGCATCTGCGTGCCCAGTCTGCCCAGACCCTGCCGGACACTGTCACGGAGAATGTGCCCTGGTGGAGCACCAGGAATGTCGGCACGGAGAGCTGAGGTGGGAACCATCCACTGGCCCCCATCAAGCAGCCCAGGCAGCACGTTCCCAGTTCAGATTTCACCTGCCAGCACAGCTGATGTTTTGGGGCTGTCCTGATTGCCCCTAGATGGGAGTGGGGAAAGCTGAGGATGGAGAGGATTGAGCAATGGGTGATCCCTGCCAAGACTCTGTCCAGTGTGGGAAGCGCGGTTCCTTCCATCCAACCCTGCCCTCTCTCCACACGCTGTTTCTGGCTCTCATTTCTTTGGCAGAAAATTCACATTCTCATCCCCTCTCTCCTCCCCTCGGCTGTGGCAGCTCATTTCCATCACTTCCCTGCTTCTCCTCCTGCCTGTGGGCTGGAAGGGCCCCTGGAGCCTTGGAGGAGACGCTGCTGTGAAAACCATCGTCCCGAAGGAAGAGCCGGGATCTCCAGGAGCTGCACTGGTGCTGTTGCCAGAGGACACGGCTGAGGTAAATGTGGGGCCTTTGTTCCAGCTGGGAAGAGAGAAACTGCAGCTGAAATGGGGAGCAGCCGCTGCTCCTTGGGAATGGAGGGGGCAGCTGGGCTGAGCTTTCCCCATGAGATTTCCTGAAATAAGCACTAGTCCTGGTTTTGAGTTAGTGAGGCTCCTGCTCCGGCATTCCCTCCAAAGGAGGATTTTTGTGGCGCTCTGCTTTTGCCCCTGCTGTGGGCCAGCATTTCCTTCCTTGGGGGGAGCCTGGTGCCAGTACAGGCTGAGCGAGCTCTCCTGTCCCACGGGATCCATAGGGATCCTTGTCCCCTGCAGGGACACCCACGCTGCTGCTGTGCCTCTGGCTTGGAGGGGCTGGTCTCCATCTCAGTTGTTCCCAGGGACGTAAATCCACACCCGGGATGAGAAGCAGGACAAGTATTTGGGGTTAACTCCTGGAGGATGAGCTTTGGTAGTGCCGGCGGTGGTGGCATGTCACAGGGCTCCTTGAGTGGTGCTTGTGGTTGGGCAGATAAGCAGCAACTTGTCCAGCCTTCTCCTTCCTGCCTTCTCCTTCCTGCCTTTGCCCTGCTGCCTTCCCTCTGCTGCTCCCTCTCCTAACTGCCATTCCTCCTCCTCCACGCCTGAAGGCAGCCGCATCCCCCAGGACTCCCCTCAGGCTGGGGCTGTGGCCGTGGGCTGTGCTGGAGTGTGGAGCTTTACCTGCACAAAGGTAACTCCCTGCAGTGTGTCTCTCTGGGGGTTTGTCCGTCCGTCCATCCGTCCGTCTGTCCCCAGCCCTGCTGGGAGCTCCCGGTGCAGAGGCACAGGAGCTGCCCTCGGCATGTGGAGATGCTCTCACCTGTGACAGCCAAGGAGTTTCCTGCCCCAGGCTGTCCAGGGGGTGTAGGATGGAAGTTATAAAAATCTCTGCATTGCATCTCTTTAATGTGGCAGAGGGCAGGTATAGATGGGATATTGGGAAGGAATTCCTGGCTGGGAGGCTGGGGAGGCCCTGACAAAAGTTGCCCAGAGAAGCTGTGGATGCCCCTGGATCCCTGGCAGTGCCCAAGGCCAGGCTGGACTGCTCTTGGAGCAGCCTGGGACAGTGGAACATCCCTGTGGTAGAGGTGGAATGAGATGGTTTTTGAGGTCTCTTCCAACCCAAACCAGTGTGGGATTCTATGATGTAGCTGAATCCATTTTCAGTGTGCCCTTACAGGGAGCACCGAACAACTCTTTTATATTTGTTTTCTTCTTTAATTTATGTAACTTTCTAAACACCTTTAGAAACTGAAATGTCAAACCTGGCCAGAAGGAACCAGTATTCAGGGGCTGGAGGGGGGTGGCAGAGACCGACACAGGAGCCTGTCCCGTTCCTGGGGGTCTCACCCTCATCCCTTGAGACTTTCAGGCATTTATTTTTCATTCTTGCCTTAAGCCTCTTCGGGGAGGTTCTTTCCAGAGCCCGTACTCTGACCTCAATGGTATCTTCTCTCTGGGGCTGCTGCTGCTCTTTGGACCCTTCCAGGTGGTGCTGGGGCGGTGGCACGGGTGGCACCAGGCGGAGGTGGCACCGGGCTGGAGGCAGCCAGGTCCGTGTGGGGTAAAGAACCAGGTCCCTGTGCAGGCTCTCCCGGAGCCTGCACACAACAGGGAGGGCTTCCCAAAGCTCTGGGAGAGGAGATGGGGTGTCCAGGGTGTGTCCATGGGCCGTGGTCCAGCCCGTGCCTAAGGTAAAAGGCTTCGGCACCTCTGGTTGTGTGCAGTTGTTTATGATTTAAAAGAGATAAATCATAGAATTGTGGAATTGCTTGGGTTGGGAGGGACCTTAAAGCTCATCTCCTTCCATGCAGGGACATTTTCCACCAGGCCGGGCTGCTCCAAGCCCCATCCATCCTGGCCATGGACACTTCCAGGGATGGAGCAAACACAATTTCTCTGGGCACCCTGTGCCAGGGCCTCCCCATCCTCACGAGGAATAATTTCTTCCCAATATCAAATCTAAATCTCTGCTCCTGATGCCTCCAAGGACTTTGCTTGAAAGGCTGAAGTGAGGTGATGTGGCTGGGGCATCTGCAGCCCTACTGGCTCTTTGGAGAGGTGACAGAGGGACAAATGTCTCCAGCAGACTCCCTGGGGTGCTTCCAGCAGTTTCTCTCCTAAAGCAGGTATCGCTGCCGTGTGTTCCTTTCACACAGGTGTGTTTTCCAGAGGACCTTTGGCTCAGCCCCCGTGCCAGGCCCAGCCCTGGGATGCAGCCCACGGCCCTGCAGAGCCTGTCTGAGCTGGAGAGGGCCAGTCTGCAGGAGCTGGCACTGTTCCGGCTGCAGGAGAGGCTGCCAGGGGGGCACCTCACTCTGGACAGAGGTACGGGGGACAGGATGGGAGGGGAGGGACAGGATGGGACAGCAAGGGACAGGATGGGACAGGATGGACAGGATGGGACAGGATGGACAGGATGGGACAGGATGGGACAGGAGGGGACAGGAGGGGACAGGATGGGACAGGACGGGACAGGATGGACAGGATGGGACAGGACGGGACAGGATGGGACAGGATGGGACAGGATGGCACAGCATGGGACAGGATGGCACAGCATGGGACAGCACGGGACAGCACGGGACAGCACGGGACAGGATGGGACAGGATGGGACATGATGGGACAGGACAGGACAGGATGGACAGGATGGACAGCATGGGACAGGACGGGACAGGATGGGACAGGATGGACAGGATGGGACAGGATGGGACAGGATGGACAGGATGGGACAGGATGGGACAGGATGGACAGGATGGGACAGGATGGACAGGATGGACAGCATGGGACAGGATGGGACAGGATGGACAGGATGGGACAGGATGGACAGGATGGGACAGGATGGGACAGGATGGACAGCATGGGACAGCACGGGACAGGATGGACAGGATGGGACAGGATGGGACAGCACGGGACAGGATGGGACAGGATGGGACAGGACGGGACAGGATGGGACAGCATGGGACAGGACGGGACAGGATGGGACAGGATGGACAGGACGGGACGGGATGGGACAGGATGGACAGGACGGGACAGGATGGACAGGACGGGACAGGACGGGACAGGATGGGACAGCACGGGACAGGATGGGACAGGATGGGACAGGACGGGACAGGATGGGACAGGACAGGACGGGACAGGACGGGACAGGATGGGACAGGATGGGACAGGATGGGACAGCATGGGACAGCACGGGACAGGATGGGACAGGATGGACAGGATGGGACAGGATGGGACAGCATGGGACAGCACGGGACAGGATGGACAGGATGGGACAGGATGGGACAGGATGGGACAGCACGGGACAGGATGGGACAGGATGGACAGGATGGGACAGCATGGGACAGGATGGACAGGATGGGACAGGATGGGACAGCACGGGACAGCATGGGACAGGATGGACAGGATGGACAGGATGGGACAGGATGGGACAGCACGGGACAGCATGGGACAGGATGGGACAGGATGGGACAGCACGGGACAGGATGGACAGGATGGGACAGGATGGGACACTATGGGACACTATGGGACACCATGGGACACCATGGGACAGCACGGGACAGCACGGGACAGCACAGGACAGCACGGGATAGCATGTTATATCATGGGACAGCATGGGACGGGAGGCTCCTGCCAAGGGGATCTGAGGCTGAGCCACCCACGCTGCTCACCCCCATATGACGATGGTAATGGAAAGACATTTGTGACACATTTTGGTCCGTTTTATTTCGCATTCCTGCTTTACTCAGAGCCCCAAAGGCTTGATCAGCCTGTGGAGGGGTTTGCATGTTCACAGCAGTGTGAGAACGTGACCCTCCAACCCCCAAACCCAAACCAGATGTGACAACTTGGCGAGGTCTCCGCTGGGATTGTCTGAGTGCCCTTGGGGTGGGACATGATTTGCTCTTTGGATCCATGTGCAGCACCAAGTCCCAGTGCTAGAAAGGGGCTTATGGGAGAGAGGATCATGCACTGGGACATTGAAGAGCGGATGAATTTAGGAGCTCCACAGGAAATGAGTGCAGAGGGCCTGTCAGGGCTCCCAGGGCTGCCTGTGTCCCCCATCAGCAAACCCAGAGAGCTGGGGTTCCCAGACTCCTTCCCAAATTCACCTCTTCCCCTCTTGATGTACCTCCTCTGTCCCGGGCCGTATTTTGGCATCCCAGCAGGGCAGGGGATGCCACCAGCTCTGAGGGGGGGGGTGCAGAGGGAGCTTGGGGGTCCCCAGCCCCCCTTCCACTCCCTGCACGCCAGGGCAGGATGGAGGCCCCAGGACTCTGGGTTCCTCTCCTGGGGATGGAGCATCTCCCAGTGCCCAGCCTCACACTGAGCACCAAGTGCTTGAGGTGACGCCCAAGTTTGGTTTCCCGTCTTATCACCCCAAAGATTTCATGCCATGAAATGGCTTCATCAAGAATCCAATACAGCTCCCCTCTCCTGCCCAGAACTCCCAGTCTCTCCAGAGCTGCAGCACCAGTCCCTGGAGGACTTTGACCACAAACATCCTTATTCCTTTTCTGTTTTGTTTTATTTTGGACTGTTGTGATCCCACTTGCAGTGACACCCTGCAGCAGCAGCTCCTCTAGGGACCAGTGCAGTGCCAAAAAAACCCCCCAAACCCCAATATTTCCTTCCTGGTTGGTCAGTGTGCTGCTGGATAATTTATGTTGGCTTCTACACTCACGTTCCTCATTCCAGCTGTCAGAGCTTTCCTCTAAGTTTTACAAAATAACCCAAACAAGCAGATATAAGCTGTTCCTAGGAGGAGAATTCCTCAGGAAAGAGGAGTATGAGCCAGAACAGGATGATGTGTCCTGGAAGGATTTAGGGTAGGCAGTGAGTGAATTCTCAGTCCACTGCTGCTGGATGTGTGAGGTAGGAGTCCTCCGGGGCAGGATGGGATTTGTGAAGTTTTGTACAACTTTTTATGTCTGTGCCCTGTAAAACATTTCCAAAAGCCTTTCTGGGCCTCACTGCTCGTGTAGAGCCATGGGGTCCCTTCACCCAGGGAGGGTGGCGCCCATCTCTGGGAACGTTCCCCAGGCAGTGACGTCCATCTCCAGGGTTCCTGGGCAGCTGATGTCCACTGGGTGTCCCAGGGGTCTGCTGGATCCCCTCACCGTCACTGCAGTGTCCCCTGGCTGGAGACCGCAGAGGCACAGGGAGCCTGTGCTGAACCAGCCGCAGGACGCTGGTGCTGAACCTTCTCCTCTTCTCCTCTTCTCCTCTTCTCCTCTTCTCCTCTTCTCCTCTTCTCCTCTCTCCTCTTCTCCTCTTCTCCTCTTCTCCTCTTCTCCTCTTCTCCTCTTCTCCTCTTCTCCTCTTCTCCTCTTCTCCTCTTCTCCTCTTCTCCTCTTCTCCTCTTCTCCTCTTCTCCTCTTCTCCTCTTCTCCTCCTAGACGGCTCCAAAGGCATTAAATCCATCCGGCAGAAGCTGGAGAGCTTCTCAAAGGAGAGGAAAGGTGAGCAGCCTCCCTTTCAGCTGGGCTTTGGTCCCTGCTCTCGGGGGGAATGGGTGACTCTTGGTGGGGTGGGTGGGAAGCGCCCAAATCCAGCAGGATGCTTCATCCCAGGTTGTTCTGCTGTTCTTGGAACGGCACGAGCCTGATCGAACCTGGAAGGCACAGAAAGGTGTGTGGAGTGTGTGAAATGTGAAATGCATTTTCAAGGTGAACACCTATCAATGCGTCTGTCTGCCCATTTTGCCCCAGTCCTGTTGCTTCCATTTCTATTTTATCATTCCTTGAAGGATCTCAGTGACAACCGCAGGGCACGCAGAATCCTAGAGCAGAGCCAGGTGGGAATGAGCTTCCCCACGCCAGCACAAAGCCCACTCAAGGAAACGACTGAAATTAATGCCTCGTGTTTTCCTAAAAGGATTTGTGGCTCTGCTCCAGGTGTAAAACCCCAGGGCAGTGCAGAGGCTGGGGGTGAGGAGAACACTCCTTGCCAGAGGGATGGAGAGGGGCAGTTATTTGTGAAAAATACCACTGATAGCAGGACTTTTCTTGAGCAGACAGAGCTGAGGCAAACCCTGTAGAAAACTGGAGGTTAGAATTTGCGAAGGAACTTTGGGTGATGTATGAAATTGTTGCTCCATAGATGCCTCAGCATCTTCATGGCGCTGCAGCCAGTTGAAGGAAGGAAACTCCAGGAAAAGCTGGGACAGGCTCCAACAAGCACGCTGATGGAGAGCAGTCCCCCGTGCCTCCTTCCTCTCCCCCCAGCACCCCATTTCCCATGCCGTGCTCTCCCCCTTGGCTCTTTGACTCCCAACTCTTTGACCACAACTTTCCTGCTATCCAGGAAGAGCTGGAAAAACCCCCCTCGGGATATCCTTGGGAATGCACCACCCACTCCAGGTGCTCCCCGGGGCTGGAAACGTGGGGTTCCTTCAGTGCAGCTCCCTTAACACCACGCCCGTCCCCTCCTGTCGTGTTTCCCCCAGACTGCTCTCCCCACACCTTCGGGGTCCCGCTCTCCCAGGTCATTGCCAACGACCGCGCCTGCCGGCAGCTGCAGGAGGCCGTGGGCAGGAGCCGCCGCCTGTGCCTGGAGGTGGAGGCCACGGTGACACGCTTCAGGGCTCAGAGGCAGAAGAGGTTGGGAATGGGCACCAGCTGTATCCGAGCGCCCGAAGGGGAGGAGCCGCTTTCCCCAGCTCTCCTGGACAAGAGCTCCTGGAGCCAGAGGAGGGTACGGTCCCCAAAATGGGCTCTGACAGGGCTGTGGGAGTTCAGCAAAAAATGGGATTTTCCAGCATCTTTTCTTCCTGACTGAGTTGGCTGTGTCCCAGCCTGGGCTAGCCCTGGTCTGTCCTCAGGGAGATGGTGATGTCCCCAGTCCCCTCAGAGATGGACTGTGACGAGTGGGAGGATCTTCACTAGAGGAGTTCTTACGGAGCTGAGGTTATCAGGGGGGCATTTAAGGGTCCAGAGGGCAGGGATAGATGGGGTATTGGGAAGGAATTCTTCTCCATGAGGATGGGGAGGCCCTGGCACAGGGTGCCCAGAGAAGCTGTGGCTGCCCCTGGATCCCTGGAAGCGTCCAAGGCCAGGCTGGATGGGTCTTGGAGCAATCTGGGATAGTGGAAGGTGTCCCTGCCCGTGGCATGGGTGGGACTGGATGCTGCCCTTCCCAGAAACCCATGAGGTCACGGTAGTGATGGATCTGTGGGGTCATTCTTGCCCCCTGCAAATGCCCTCTGCTCCATCACAGGGGGCCATGTCCGTGGATTCCATCACGGACCTGAGCGACAATGCCTCCAAGCTGCTGGAGGCCCTGCAGCTCTCTCACCCCCACGAGCTGGACCCTCGCAGGAGCCGGGGCAAGAAGAAGACGCTGAGCCTGAACCCCATCACCTGGCAGGTGCCACGGATCGTGGACAGGTGCTGCACACACCTCGAGACGCACGGTAAGGGCTGGAAAAACTCCTTGTGTGTGCTCACCAGGACATCCTGGCCTGGCTAGCCCCGAGGTGGGAGGGGGCACCGGGTTTAACGAGCATGGTGGGACCCACCCAGAGGTTGGACTCAATGGTCTTGGAGGTCTTTCCCAACCTGAATTCTGTGAGTCCTGGGGCAAGGCATCTCCCAAAAAGCCTCCTGTGGAGAGCCCTCTGGGTTGGATGCAGCACCAGAGGGGAATGTCACTGAGAAGGGAATGTCACTGAGAAGGGAATGTCACTGAGAGGGGAATGTCACTGAGAAGGGAATGTCACTGAGAAGGGAATGTCACTGTGTGTGTCTCAGTGACCGTCTCCTGGTACCTCAACTCCTGCTGCACATCCAGCTCTCCCTCACAGTGACTGTAGGGATGGGATCTCCTCCCTTCCCACAGATAACCCAAAGAAATCTCATGGCCCCACAGCCTTTCCTTTCCCCCACTGCCTGGAGAAGGGAAAGCCCTGCAGGAGCAGCCCTCCCAGGGTGCTGAGGTGCTCCCAGGAGCAGCTGGGGTGGCAGGGAGCCGTGGGAACGCACAGCACTAACCTCTCTGTCCCCCAGGGCTCCAAACTGTCGGCATCTTCCGCGTCGGGAGCTCCAAGAAAAGAGTCCAGCAGGTAAAGGGGGGCATTCACTGCACCCTCTGGCTGTGCCTTGTCAGGGGCAGAGGCTCATGGATGGGGATGGATAGAGCTGACATCGGTGTGGGGAGGTCTGAAAGAGACTGGAACTGACTGATTTTTTCATCCTTCCATTTTCTTCCACCTCCAAGCTGAGGGAAGAGTTTGATCGAGGGCTGGATGTTTTCTTGGACGAGCATCAAAGTGTTCACGACGTGGCTGCCCTGCTCAAAGAGTTCCTCCGGGATATGCCCGATCCCCTGATTCCCAGAGAGCTCTACGGAGCCTTCCTCAGCACGGCCAGTGAGTACCTGGGGAGCAGAGCCTGAACAGCCACGGGAGGATTGGTGTTGGCGGCTCCTTAAATCCCGTGGGCACTTCTCCCTTGGTCAGGTTGCTCCAAGTCCTGTCCTGACTTCGGACACTGCCAGGAATGGATCCTTCCTCACCACCCTTCTTTTCCAAAGCCTCTGGACAGCAATGGGATGGGTGTTGTGCTCTCTGGCACTGCCACATGCCATTACTGTAATCTGTGGGTTCGCTGGGGGGGTTTTGTTCAATTTCTTTTGAACTGGGTTATAAAAATCCCTCTGAGCCAGGACAGTCTTTGGCTGTGGGGCTGTGCAATATCCAGCGTCAACACAGCCCTCGCTGGGTTCTCCATCCCGTGGCATGAAGGGTGTGACAGAGGCCTGGCTCCCCCCAGAGCTCATTCCCAAGCACGTGGAGGAGGGCTGGAAGTGCCTGGGGGGCCGGGGCCTTCACTGACAGCTGCTCTCCGCAGCCATGGAGGGGCCGGCACAGCTGGACACCCTGCAGCTGCTGCTGTTCCTGCTGCCCCCCTGCCACGGTGACACCCTGCTCCGGCTCCTGCGCTTCCTGGCTGAGGTGGCCCGGCACGCTGAGAGCTCCTGGGACGCTGAGGGCCACGAGGTGAGGCTGCTCCAGGGGAGCTGCTCAGGGAAAGGTGCTGGGGCTGCTGTGGGTGGAACTGAACGGAGCTTTGGGAATAAACAAATCCTTCACGGCACCCTGGGATCATTGTGGTTGGAAAAGGTGGGAAGGTGAGGCAGGTGGGAATGGGATGAAACTGTGCTCCAGCACTTCAAATCCCTCTGTGCTGGCCCTGCCACCAGCTCAGAGAGGACCAAACTGGACCCAGACCAACATCTCGCCCTCGCCTCGCCCTTGTGTTCCTGCCCCAGGGTGGGTGAGGATATCCTGGGATATATCCCATGCCACCACATCCACAGTCCACAGGTTCCTTTTGTGCTTCCTTGTAGATCCCCGGGAATAAAATGACAGTGTCAAACCTAGCTACAGTCTTTGGGCCCAACATCTTGCAGAAGGAGAAGCCTGGAGAGAAAGATGCCGGTGCCCTGAACTTTGAGGACAGTGCTGCCATAATTCTGGTGCTCCAGAGGCTGATTGAGCACCACCACTCTCTGTTCATGGTATGTGGGGCTCCTCAGGGCAGCTCCTCTGCACCCTCCTTCCCTCTGAACTCCTCCAAGAGCAGCAGGGGAAGGATTTTGTTCCAGTCAGAGATGCACACCTCTGTTTGTGCCCATCCTCTGGGAGGGCTCTGGCTCCATCCTCTCTCTACCCTCCCTCAGAGCACTTGCAGACAGCAATAAGAGTCCCCTCAGGTCTATTGGAACGTGCCATTTCAGGTCTCCAAAAAGCCTTATAGCAATTTTTGGAACCTGCGGGGAGCCAAGGGATTGTGGACAGTGGGGGGAAAGCAGGGGCTGAGATCCTGCAGACCCTGGGAGGTGTGGGGGGTGTTCCACCAACACTGGGGCTGTGAGCACCTCCTGGGCTCCTTGCAGGGCCCTCGGCTGCCTCTGCTCAGCCTCCTGCCGAGCAGGGCCCCGCCAGCGACGCGCTGTGCCCCCCCAGGTGTCTCCAGAAATGCAGTGTGACGTCCTGAGGAGGCTGTTCCAGACACACCCCGATGTCATCGAGTACCTGCTGCGCAGGAAGTTCCCTGATGCGCCGTAAGTGCCCACGGGGCTCCTCGGGGCGCAGAGACGAGTGACAGCACGCCCAGCTCGCCTTCATCCAGGCTGCTTCTTCCTACACCACTCTGGTCACGAGCTGCCCAGCAAAAGCCCTTCACCCTCCATCCTTCCCGTCCCTCGGAGCTCCCCGTTTGCTCCTCAGCCCGTGTCAGCTCTCTCCGCACTTCTCCTGTCCAGCTCCTCCCCTGCTGCTGCCTCTCAGTGTCACACTGAGCTGATTCCTGCTCCACCACCAGCCTTCTCCAAACCCCCTTCATCCTCGGTGGCCACGTTCCCTCGCAGTCTTTGCCTGCCCCGTGTGTCTGTGTGGGGCCGCCGGCGCTGTCCGTGCGTCACAGTTCGGGTGTCGGTCCCACTGAGGCTCAGAACTGGAGCTCATGCCCTTCCCTGAGGTTAAAGATGGTGGCTAAAAGGACCGAGTGTCCCACGAGCTGGGTCCACCATGGCACATAATGCAGGAGGGAGTTTGCTTTGCAGTGTTGGAAGCAGGGAATGATTGGAAACAGAGGATCCCGGGAAGCAGAGAACGCTCGAGAGTCCTCAGTAGCGCTGGCGACTCTTCAGTAAACATGAATTGTCCTGGGGGAAGGGTTTTCTTGGACCACAGGCCGCTTCCATACCAGTTTGGAGGGGATTTGGAAGGTGTCCCTGCCCATGGACTAGATGGTCTTCAAAGCCCCTTCCAACCCAAACCTAGGATTCTGTGATCTATGCTGCAGTTTCTTGTCTGTCTTCACATTCATTTTGGGACTATCTGGAGAGGGCAGGTTTTAGGATCTTTGGGATCACTGTTTGAGCCCTTTTGGGAGTGCAGTAGGCAACAGAAGCATTTGCAAACAGTATCTCTCTCTTTTTTTGCTTCCTTAGGAGCCCAGAGCGTGAAGATCCCGGGGAGGACCACGCTCCGCCCGCACTGCCCGGCTGGACACGCAGCCTGGAGCGAGGCTCTGTGTCCTCAGAGCTGTACAGCAACGTCTCCTTCCTGAACCTGGATGTTGGCATCTAGCGAGCCCTGGCCAGGCCTTCTGGACAAAACCAGGCGGCTCTTCCCAAAAAAGCCCAGCCCCTGCCTCACCTTGGGGACAGTCCCTGTGCCCTGGGGGCAGAGCTGTACTCGGGGGTCACCTGCCAGGCTGGCACCTCCCTGCAGGTCCAGCCGCTGCCATGTCCTCAGCACAGCCCTCCCCTGCCACCTGCCTCTCACCTCGGGGACCCCGGGGAAGGGATTTCATGGAATGGAGCATCCCTCCTGGGAGCACAGCCTGAGGGACCTGGGGCTGCTCAGCCTGAGGAAGAGACAGCTCAGAGAGACCTTATCCATGCATCCAAATACTTCTGTAAGGGCCTGGAGGGACAGGACAAGGGGAAGGGCTTCCCCCTGCCAGAGGGCATGGTTTAATGGGATTTTCAGAGAAGTTCTTCCCCGTGAGGGCAGCGAGGCTCTGGCACAGGCAGGGACACCTTCCATTGCACCCAGCCCCATCCAGCCTGGCCTTCCAGCCTTGAATAGGGCAGCCACAGCTGGGCACCTCTGGGGATAAAACAGCACTTCTGCAAACAATATTCCACATTCCACCACAGCCTGCACCCAGTCCTGCTCTGAAGGCACCCAGACCTTCTCAGGTGCCCTGCTCAGGCCTGGGCTCTTATTTTGCAAAGGTCCCTTCCCTGCGGATCAGTACAGTCGGGATGGGTGGGGAAGCATTTCCCAGAGGTGCCTGTGCTGTGAGATAGCTGCTGGGACTCCCTGGGAGCTGATAAGCTCCAGAGAGCAGCAGAGCTGTTGATTCTGGACCTGCAGATAAATTTGGGACACCATGAGGCTGTGGGAGGTTCCAGAGGCCACCAGAACACCCGAGTGTCAGCTGTGAAACCAACGCTGTGTCCAGCCACCGCTCTGGGTGGGGTTATACCTGCTGCAAGAGCAGCGCCCAGCCTTTCAAATTCCTTCCCAGGGTGGTAAAACACTGGTACAGATTGTCCAGAGAAGCTGTGGCTGCTCTTGGATCCCTGGAAGTGTCCAAGGCCAGGCTGGACGGGGCTTGGAGCAGCCTGGGATAGCCCCTGGCAGGTGGTGGAACAGGATGAGCATAAAGGTGCCTGCCCACCCAAACCTTTCTGTGATTCCATGATTCTAGGACGTGACAGGGATGCTGACATAGAGGGCAGCTCTTTGCAGGAGAACTCCTGTAGGATCTCACTTTCCCAGCACCACACCGGAGGCAAGGGGGACAATGAGGAGCTCACTGGGAAGCTCCAGCTTTCTCTGGCTACTACAGAACCGTAAAAATCACCGTAGGGTGTTTATCCCTGGCAGTGTTGATGGGATATTGCTGGAAACTCCGCTTGAGGGCAGCCTGGAACCGGCCTGGCCACGGCCTCCTCTGGCTGCGAGACTCTGCGTCCCACGGGAGCAGCCCTGGCGCTGCTGGAGCACACGGGGCTGGTTCGGACCCGCTCTGTTCCAGCCTCATGAAATAAATCCCCTCCCCAGACCGCTGCAGAGTTCATTCATGGAGCCTTGGCGTTGCTCTGGCCCCGCTCTGGAGAGCCTGGCTGGCTTCTGTCACGCTCCAGGTTCTGTTCTCGTGGGCTCTTGGCCCCTGCAAGCCTTGGGGGTCACTTCAGAAACAAATCAGGGAGGTTCTGTCTTGATCTTTGCTGATCCCCAGTGCTGGCACGGGAGGGGTTGTTGCTGTTGGGGGTGTCTGCTTTAGGGAGGGGTGGTGGCTTTTGGGCAGCGGTGGCTGTTGGGGAGTGGCGGATGTT
Source organism: Hirundo rustica (assembly GCF_015227805.2). NCBI lineage: Eukaryota > Metazoa > Chordata > Aves > Passeriformes > Hirundinidae > Hirundo > Hirundo rustica. Next base: position 704,839 of record NC_053470.1, read on the forward strand.
TGGGGGAGCCTACCTCGGCTCTCAGGAGCTGGTCACTGTTTCGGGGATGGTTGCTGTTTGGGGGGATCACTGCTGTTCAGGGAGCGGTTGCTGGTTTTGGGGGCAGTTGCTGCTGTTGGGGTGGTTCTGGCTGGTTTTTAGCTCAAGCCTCTCCAACCCCCCTTGAGCTCCTCACCACCAGTGGGGATTCAGGGGCAAAGCCAGGCCTAGGGCTTGGTTCTGGGTGCAGAGGGAGTATCTGCAGGAGTGGGACCGGCTGCTCGGATCCATGGGTGAGCCTAGAGTTAACAGCAAAGAGAGCAGAGCCCGAGTTCCTCCTTCTTTAAACTCCCGTGTCTCCCTCAGGCTGCTGACCAGGATCCAGGGCCTGGACACAGAGCTCTGGGCTTGACAGCCCTCTGGGAAACCTGTGGGAGAGAATTGTGGAGCCGTTGAGGTTGGAAAAGCCCTCCAAGACCACGGAGCCAAACCACTGCCCAGCAGTGCCGAGGGATGCCACCACTGACCCATGTCCTTACGTGCCACACCCACACAGCCTTTCCATCTCTCCAGGGACGGGCACTCCATCACCGCCCCGGTCAGCTGTGCCACGGCTGGACAGTGAAGGAATTTTCCCTGTACATGGAGGAATTTTTCCAAAAATCCAACCTGACCCTCTCCTGGCACAGCTTGAGGCCAGGTTCTGCGGGAGCTGAGCCCGACCCCCGTGTTCCACCTGCTGTCCGGGGTTTGCAGGAGTGGGAGCGGGGGGAGCGGTGTTTGGGGGGCGACTCCGGGTCTGCCCCGGGACTGCCTCGGGACTGCTCCGGGACAGCTCGGGGACTGCCCTGGGACTGCCCTGGCTCTGCCTCGGGACTGCTCCGGGACTGCCCCGGGACTGCTCCGGGACTGCTCCGGGACTGCCCTGGGACTGCCCGGGGTCTTCCCCGGGTCTGCTCCGGGTCTGCTCCGGGACAGCTCCGGGATTGCCCTGGGACTGCTCCGGGACAGCTCCGGGATTGCCCTGGGACTGCCCGGGATCTTCCCCGGGTCTGCTCCGGGACTGCTCCGGGACAGCTCCGGGACAGCTCCGGGATTGCCCTGGGACTGCCCGGGATCTTCCCCGGGTCTGCCCCGGGTCTGCCCCGGCTCCAACGCGGCCGGTTGGCGGGCGGAGCCTCCCGGAGACCCCGCCCAGCCCCGGTGCGGGGCCAAAACCGGCGGGAGCGGAGCGGGAGCGCTGTGCCGGGACCGGAGCGCAGGGAGCCGAGCAGCCGGTGAGTGCCGAACCGAACCGAACCGAACCGAACCAGGGGATTCCCCCTCCTCGGAACTCCCCTCCCACAGCGGCCCCGCTCCCGTGTCCCGCCGCAACCTCCGGGCAACCCCCGGGAGTGGGATGGAGCCGGGGGCTCCCGGAGCGTCCCGGCCGGGGATCGTGCGCTCCTTCACCCGCTCCATGCGCCGCCAGGCTGGCCGGAGCAGCTGGGGCTGGACCCATGGACGTGTCCGAGGCCAGGTTGGACACAGGGGCTTGGAGCAGCCCGGGACAGTGGAAGGTGTCACTGCCCGTAGCAGGGGTGGCACTGGATGAGTTTTTGGGTTCCTTCCTGCTCAAACCCTTGTGGGATTCTGCCAAGCCTGCGTAGGACCAGCTCTTACTGGGATGAGCTGGAGGGAAGGCTGGGTTGTCCCAGGGGCTGCGTGTGGTGGCACCAGTGCTGGCCGCTGCCTGCAGACGCGGGACCTGGAGCCCTGCCCATCCCCAGCCCGGCTGCTCCCAAGGGGCTCTTGCTGGCCCTGCCTGCCAGGTGGGTACCCCAACACTCCCATGTTGCCCCCAGCGATGGCTGAGGAGCTCAGTGAGCTGCTGAGGGAGTTCGACGAGGTCATGGAGGACTTTGATCGGGGCCCTGCGAGTCAGTACCAGCAGCACCTGGAGGAGCTGAAGAGGAAAGTGGGACAGAGTGTGTACGACAGTGGCATCGATGAGCTGGAGAGTGAGTCTGGGGCTGGGGGATGAGCGCCCCTGGGGGAGGATGGTGTCTGTCAGGGTGGGAGCTCTGTGGTTCCTCCATGGGAAACATCTTCCTGCTGATGCTGCCTGACTCATCCCTGGTGGGCTGGATGAGCAATACCGGGGGATGACCACTGGATACTGGCCTAGGACCTGCCAACATCTGCCAGGGCTCCTTATGCCAGGCTGGCTGCTGCAGGACCATGAGAGGCTGGGGATAACCCAGTTCCCCGTAATAACCCTGTCTTTGGAACTGTGCCCAGACAACCTCTGGTGCTCTTTAACCTGAGGAAAAAAAAAACCAAAAACAACTCAGTTCCATTTTTCCAAGCATTCCTAGAAGCAGGGGAGGAGCAGATGGGGTCTCCAGGAGTGTGGCATCCTGTGCCATGGGCACAATCGGGCTGTGCTCCTGCAAAGTGTTCATCAGGTGCCCGTGCCCAGGGCCAGGGACTGATGCTCAGTGTCCGCAGGTGCCAGCACATCCCCAGGAAGCAGCCTCAACTCCAGTGAGGAGCACCTCAACACCCCAGCTGACACCTATCCCACCAAAGGTGAGCCTGGCCCCACCCAGAGGGGTTTGCAGGGCTTCCTTCTCTGTGCTCAGCTGGGCTTGGCAATGACAGCTAGCCCTGGATGGGGGGCTCCAATGGAGCCCTACAGGGTGGAAATGAGCCCTGGTGTCCTGGCTCTGCCTGGAAGAGGCAGAAGATGGATTGGGATTTCCCAGGGGAGGCTGGACTGGCTGGGACAGACGCAGTTGGAGTTAACAGCTGTGTTAGGAACAAGGTGTTGGAGTCTTTCCTCTCCCTGGTGAGAGGGGGAGTGGGAAGACCTGACTGTGTTTTTCCCCGCTAGCAAAGCTTGGAGACACTCAGGAGCTGGAGGAGTTCATCGCAGACCTGGATAAAGCCTTGGAGGGTACGTGCCCAGCCTTGATCCCTGCTCTTCCCATGGGATGAGACACCTGAGCTGGGGCTGCTCCACTGCCCCTGACTCTGCACAGCCTGGCCAGCTCCTCCTCTGCCTGGGGGTCCCACTGCAAGGGGCTTGGAGCCTGATTTTGGCTGCAGTGCTGGAACCCTTCCATCTTTTCTTATCGGGGGGTGGGGCTCATGGATGTCACCTCCCTCTTCAAGCTCTTTCAGCTTGGAGAGAAATTCCATGCCTTAAGTGTCTTCCCCCCTGCTGCCTCAGTTTCCTCAGATGAGGTGCAGTGCTGGTGCCTGGGGGAGGGCACTGGGGACATGAAGGCTGGGTTGGTCCTGGTGGTGAAGCCCAACAGCACAGCCTGCAGAGCTGTTGATGTTTTTGGGAAGATGCACAGGGACCTGTGGCCCTCTGCCTGCAGCCTCCCTCCAGCTGCTTCTCAGAGGCTGCTCTTTACTTGGGGAGGAAGGTGAGCAGGAGGAAAAAAAGGATATTTTATTGTGGTGTATCCTAACCTACCTGATCAGGAGGGAGGAGAGTGGGTCAGTGTGGTGGCAGGGAGGACAACCCCAGCCTGTGGGTCATGCTCTCCTCCTCTGGATGTTTCCCTCCTGGGGGTGTCCCTGTGAGAGGGAGTGATGCTGTGGGGGGCATCCCTGGCATCTGTACCCAGCAGCTCTGGAGAGTTTGGCAGCTCCCCGATGGCTGCTTTGCTGGGGAAACTGAGGCAGAGACCCACAGGGGTCTGCATGAGGGGCTGGAGGCAGAGAGAACCTCATTAAAGAACCATTTCCCCCCATGCAGACTGTGTAAGGCACAGTTCTGCTATCTGTTCCCGTCCCTGGTGTCCAAAATGAGGTGGCCGGTGGGAAGTGTTCCTTTGCAGGCCCCAGCTGTCCTGGGAGGGGACCAGAGCTCACCCCCCGCCCCAGATCTCGGCTCTAACCCTGCAGACTGTCACCATCCTCTGTGTCATCCTGCAGAGATGTGAGCTGTGGTGTGGAGTCTGGAGAGGAGGAGCCCCAGCCCTGAGTCTCTCTGATGCTGCCTCTGCTTCTGCACCTCTGCCGGGGGTGGGGCCGGCTCCGGGGCCGCACGGGGGACGGGGACGGGCAGCGGGGACGGATCCGGCCGCGGGATGATGGTGGCAGGCGCCAGGAGAGGACGGCCCTGCGCGGGCACCGGGCCCTGCCCTACGTGGGGTCTGGCAGCTCCGGGGACCAAGGGCTTTGGGGGGGAGCTGGGCCGCTGTTGAAACCCCCAGGGTGATTTTGGGGAAGATCAGCTTGCAGGACATCAGCGTGACCTCAGTGTCCCCCCCAGGCCGGGAAGCCCCGTTCCTTGGCGGCGTCTTTCACTGGTGACCTTTGCTCTGCGTGGGGAGCCCCAAATCGGGCCCCTCCCTGCCCTCCAAGTGCCTCTGCCCCAGCTGCTGCTGTAAATACTGTAAAAAAAGATGTTGTGTGCTGTACAGAGGGGACGTGGCTCTGTGAACAGGATTTTAAACCTCTGCCTGGCTCTGTCCATCTTTTTCGCATTGTCGGGGTGGGAGCAGGGATGCCTGGGGCTGGCTTTGGAAAAGGGGGACACCTCAGGGAAGCAAGTCCAGCAGCACATGCGTGGCTACAGAGGAACACCAGGAATCCCTCGTCTTCCCTTCCCTTGGTGCTTGGACAGTGTGGGGTGGGAGAGGGTGCAGAGTCCATCCCTTTCTCCAGCTCTCAGGGAGATGGAGCCTGTTATCCTGCTGGGATGGATGGCCCTGCTCTGGGGCTCTGCTGCCGCTTCCCCTGGATACTGCCCCTGTCAGCAGCCCAAGAGCAAGGCCCAGGGCTGTGGGTTTGCAGCCCTCTGCCGAGCTGAGCTTTGAGTGAGGTTTGGCCGTGGATGGGATGAGGGCTCCCCTGGGATTCCCCTCCTGTTTTTCCCCCGGGAGTTTCCCATCCGCGGGAGGTGCCCCTGGGAGCACGGGGATGGCAGAAGAGGAAGCTGTGGCTCTGCTCGTCCCCCTCTCTCCCTGTGATCTCCACGCGGAGCAGTGTCACGTGTGGCTGTGCTGCAGCTTGCGTGAGCAGGAAACGGGCACTTTCAGTTTGTGCCCTCGCCCCTGGTCCGTGGGTGCTGAGCAGGAGGATGTTGGACACCCCAGGACCCCAGGACTCAGTGCTGCTGGGGAGGCTCCGAGCACCCAGGATCCCAGCCTGGCAGCGCCGGTCCCGCAGGAGGGCGGCAGCGCTGACAAGGGGATGCTCCGGGCTCTTGCTGTCCCCGTGCTGTGTGATGTGACCGCTGATGTCTGTCCCAAACGGACCCCGAGGGGCAGCCGGGAGATGGGGGTGAGTGTGTGCCACGGTGGTGACACTCAGAGACGTCTGTGACACTCAGGGGTCTGCTCGTGGCACTCCGTGGGGGCACACAGCCCTCATCCCCGGGGCCGGGGTGGGGCGGGGGCTGTCGCCACTGTGCTGATGGCAGCAACCGGCAGCCTCCAGTGTCACGGGACGTTTTTCCCCTCTGAGTCACTGCGCTCAGCGTTTTGCCCTCACTGTCTTGCTCTGACTCTGGTGTTTGTTCCACCCACGGTGTCGTTCTGCCCACGGGCGTCGCCAGCTCCTCAGCCTGTGTGGGAAGGGGCTTTAAACCCACCCCTGCCAGCATGGTCCTGGTTGGTCACAGTGATGCTCAGGCTGTCGCTGTCCCCCAGGTCCCGTTCGCCCCCTTCCACCCCCACACCAGCGGCAAATGTTGCCAAGGCACAGAAATAAATATTTTCCGGCCCCAAATCTGCTGAGGCTGATAACCCCCGCAGCCACAGCACGCCTCTGGTGGCGCTCCCGGGGTTTGTTTGTTGTGGGGGTTGCCAGGAGCAGGTTGGGGTGTCACCCCGGGCTCCTCCAGCCCCTCGGGATCGGGGCGGGTGGATGGGAGCTGCCCCTGCCCCGTTAGCACAGAAGCCTCTCCTGCAGGGACACAGAGCTCAGCATCCGCTTGGCTTGGGGCTGAGGGTGTCACTGGGCACTCCACGGTGCCAGGTCTGTGTGTAGGGTGACGGGGGTCCTAATGCCAGCCCTGTCCTGCCCAGCCTGCGCTGCCAACAGATCATCCTAAACCTCTGGGGGGGCTTCCCAGGGCACTGGTGGAACCCCCACACTGTAAATACTAAAAAAAAAACCCATGTGGATGTGGCATTTGGGGACATGGATTTATGGTGGCTTTGGCTGTGCTGAGAGAACAGTTGAACTTGGTGGTCGTGGAGGGCTTCTCCTACTTAAAAATCCCATGATTCTGTGACTTCTTGCTGAAGCAGCTCCCTTTGGGCACAGGGGCTCTTCTGCAAGGACAGGGGGTGGATTTTTTTTTTTCTTGGGAACCCCAGCAAGAGCTTGGGGACATACCAGAGCGGCACTGAGATGGAGGTTATGACATCCACTGAACCATGGAGGGACAGAGAGCTGTCCAAGGGCTGTTGTGCAGCCGAGGAGGAGCCCTGACCTTGCTCCCACACTCACGGGGATATCAGACGGAGGGGGTGGGGGCTCCGTGTGTCAGAGGGTCTGTGTGTGGGGTGTCTGTGTGTCAGAGGGTCTGTGTGTGGGGGTGTCTGTGTGTCAGAGGGTCTGTGTGTGTGTGTGTCTGTGTGTCAGAGTGTCTGTGTGTGTAGGTGTCTGTGTGTCAGAGGGTCTGTGTGTGTGTGTGTCCGTGTGTCAGAGGGTCTGTGTGTGGGGGTGTCTGTGTGTCAGAGGGTCTGTGTGTGTGTGTGTCCGTGTGTCAGAGGGTCTGTGTGTGGGGGTGTCTGTGTGTCAGAGGGTCTGTGTGTGGGGGTGTCTGTGTGTCAGAGGGTCTGTGTGTCAGAGGGTCTGTGTGTCAGAGGGTCTGTATGTGGGGGTGTCTGTGTGTCAGAGGGTCTGTGTGTGGGGGTGTCTGTGTGTCAGAGGGTCTGTGTGTCAGAGGGTCTGTGTGTCAGAGGGTCTGTATGTGGGGGTGTCTGTGTGTCAGAGGGTCTGTGTGTGTAGGCGTCCGTGTGTCAGAGGGTCTGTGTGTGTGTGTCCGTGTGTCAGAGGGTCTGTGTGTGGGGTGTCAGTGTGTCAGAGGGTCTGTGTGTGGTGTGTCCGTGTGTCAGAGGGTCTGTGTGTGGGGTGTCTGTGTGTCAGAGGGTCTGTGTGTGGGGTGTCTGTGTGTCAGAGGGTCTGTGTGTAGGTGTCTGTGTGTCAGAGGGTCTGTGTGTGGGGTGTCTGTGAGTTGGTGGGTCCATGGGTTGCAGGATCTGCGGTCCTGCACGCGCCCTGGAGGTGCTGCAGAATCAATCAGCGTGAACACGCACGTCCTGCAATACAGGCAGTTCCTCTCCAGGGCCCTGCTTCCCACGGCAGGAAAAGCATCCAACCCAGCCCTGGCCAGGCTGGAGCAGGGCTCTGGTGCTGCACGGGGCCCCCAGTGAGGCTGTCACCGCTCCCTGCTGCAGTCCCCAAGGGCCCCCGAGTGTTTTCTCTGAAGCAGCAGGAAGTGGGGAATCCAAGTGAGGTGGCTGCACAAGCCTGCAGCTGCTCCCACAAACCCAGCTCCCACAAACCCAGCTCCTCAAACCCAGCTCCTGCAAACCCAGCTCCTACAAATCCAGCTCCTGCAACCCCAGCTCCTCAACCCCAGCTCCTCAACCCCAGCTCCTGCAACCCCAGCTCCTCAACCCCAGCTCCTGCAAACCCAGCTCCTGAAATCCAGCTCCTCAACCCCAGCTCCTCAACCCCAGCTCCTGCAAACCCAGCTCCTGAAATCCAGCTCCTCAACCCCAGCTCCTCAACCCCAGCTTCTCAAACCCAGCTTCTCAAACCCAGCTCCTGCAACCCCAGCTCCTGCAACCCCAGCTCCTCAACCCCAGCTCCTCAACCCCAGCTCCTCAACCCCAGCTCCTCAACCCCAGCTCCTCAAACCCAGCTCCTACAAATCCAGCTCCTGCAAATCCAGCTCCTGCAAATCCAGCTCCTGCAAACCCAGCTCCTACAAATCCAGCTCCTGCAAACCCACCTCCTGCAAACCCGGCTCCTCAAACCCAGCTCCTCAAACCCAGCTCCTACAAATCCAGCTCCTCAAACCCAGCTCCTCAAACCCAGCTTCTCAAACCCAGTTCCTGCAAACCCAGCTCCTCAAACCCAGCTCCTGCAAACCCAGCTCCTCAACCCCAGCTCCTCAAACCCACCTCCTGCAAACCCAGCTCCTACAAATCCAGCTCCTCAAACCTAGCTCCTCAAACCCAGATTTTCAAACCCAGTTCCTGCAAACCCAGTTCCTGCAAACCCAGCTCCTCAAACCGAGCTCCACAAGCCCAGCTCCTGCTGGTGGAGCAGGTGCTGGGTCCAACGTGCTTTCTTCCACGCTCCCCAGCGAGCGAGCCCCTTTTCCAGGCTGGGGGATGCAGCTCTTGCTTGGAGCAGATCTCCTGCCTTCCTGGGGCTGTGTTGGGACACGGAGGTGGCAGCTCTCATGGAGGTGGCCCTGGCTGGCAGCCAGTCACCTCCTTCCTGTGCTGCATGGAGGGCACCGCTCTAGGGATCACCCCTTTGCAGATGTTGCCTGTGTCTCCCCGGTTTTCCCCCCTCTCATGTCCTCAGGAAAAAGGGATGGAGGGATGCATCCCTCAAGGCAGGACCACCATGCTCATGCCAGGGGGCTGATGGAGCTGGAGGAGCTCCTCACCCAGGTGTAACGTTCCTCAGTGAAGTTGCTCCCACCTGGAAGGATCTCCTCAGCCACTGAGGGGCCAGGAAGAGTCACCAGACTTCCCCTAAAAGAAGTTGTTGCCACTCTGCAATTTGGAGAGGAACCTCAGCTCTCAGGGGAGGGGAAGTCCCCGGCTGCCCAGACAGTCTGGCTGTGATGGTGGAAGAGGCTGTGACTATTTTGGGAGACAGCCTAACCCCAGGGATGTCACAGCCTTCCTGTCCTGTAAAGCCCCCTCGCATATTTTTGTGGAATCCCAGAATGGTTTGGGTTAAAAGGGACCTTAAAGCTCATCTTGCTCCAGCCCCTGCCGTGGCAGGGACACCTCCCACTGTCCCAGGCTGCTCCAAGCCCCAGTGTCCAACCTGGCCTTGGGCACTGCCAGGGATCCAGGGGCAGCCACAGCTGCTCTGGGCACCCTGTGCCAGGGCTGCCCACGCTCACAGGGAACAATTCCTGATTCCCAATCTCCCACCCAGCCCTGCCCTCTGGCAATGGGAAGCCATTCCCTACTGTCCTCTCCCTCCTTGTTCTTGTCTCAAGTCCCTCTCCAGCTCTCCTGGAGCCTCTTTAGGCTCTGGAAGGGGCTCCAAGTTCTCCCTGGAACCTCCTCTTCTCCATGTGAGGAGTCTCAGCTCTCCCAGCCTGGCTCCAGAGCAGAGGGGCTCCAGCCTTTGGAGCATGGAGGGATTTTCCCACATTTACAGGAAAGGGACAATTTGGGCCCTTTTGGGTTTTCCACGGGTTCCTGCTGCACCCCAGGGCTGGGGGGATCCTCAGCACTGCTGGGACCTCACTGACTCCTGATGTCCCTGGGGAGCTCCGTGTGACCTCCAGCTGCCCAGGGGATGGGAGTTACCCCTCCCAGGGACCCCAGCCCCCATGGATGGAAGGAGACAGCCTCCCCCCGGGCCCCGCTGAGGTTCAGAGCGTGACTGGCGCCTGTGACCAGTATTTGGGGTTTCTTCCAACGGCCGCTGTTCCCTGCTCAGCCTCTGACTTCATCCCGCAGGTATCCAGAGACAATGCCGGTGCCGGTGGCCAGCAGGGCATCCTGTCCCCTCATGTCCCCCCCTCCCCGCTCACTTCCCGGGATTGTTGTGCTCCCCTGGCCGGGCCCGGCTGCCTTGTCCCCCGGGAGCGGGCAGGGATGAGCCGCACGTGCCGGTGGAGCTTTGCTCAGCTGGGGCATGGGATGGAGCAAGGAAATGTCATCCTGTCCCTGAGCTTCCTCCGGCCACTCTCCACTCCATCAGGAGCTCTAACGGCACGAGCTCCATCCCCATCCCAGACAAAACCCTTGGTCTGACATTACAGAGCCCGAGCCGGGTCAGGGCGAGCTCAGGGAACAGTGGATGGTGGATGAACTGGGCTGGGCTCCCAGCCAGCTTAGTGGCATTAACCTCAGAACTGAACTGCTTAATCCAATACCAGGAGAATCCAGCCCTGCATCACCATTCCCTGGCTCCAAGCCTCCATTCAGGCAGGGGCTGAGCCTGCAAATCCCTCCTCTGATTTCTGTGCCCAGAGGCCAGCAGCTTGCTCCAGCAGCTGTCTTTGGACCTGGAATACCTGCTTGTTCCCACACAATTCTTTGTGTTTTGGGAGCACAGTGCTCAGCCATGCTCCTTCCTCACTGTGTCCCACAAGTCTCCATGTCCTGCCTGTCCAGCCGCTGTGGGGAATGTTTAGGTTGTAAAGCTCAGCTCTTTTCCCATTTGGATATGATGTTTACTTTTTTTAGGATATGTTCAGAGAATCCAAGACTAGTTTGGGTTGGGAGGGACCTTAGAGGTCCAGTGCCACCCCCTGCCCATGGGCAGGAGCACCTTCCCCTATCCCAGGCTGCTCCAAGCCCCAATGTCCCACCTGGCCTCGGACACTGCCAGGGATCCAGGGGCAGCCACAGCTTCTCTGGGCACCCTGTGCCAGGGCCTCAACACCCTTACAAGGAAGAATTTCTTGCCAATATCCTGTCTGCCCTTGCCCTCTGTCTGTTTGAAGCCATTTTTCCTGTCTCTCTGCTGGCTCCAGCTGCACTCCAGCTGCATTCCAGCTGCCAGCCCCTGGATGACCAGTGCTGGGTGAGTATTGCTGACAGCCCCTCTGTGCAGAGACCAGGGGGATGAAGCATCCTGCTGCTCATCCCTGCAGCTGTGCATGGTCCAGAGCATCCCTCCTTCCCTCCTCCCTGCTTGCCCTCGGGGTGCTCAGCTGAGATGCAGCTCTGGGTCCCTCTGATCCCTCTGGGACAGCAGCTCTGGCCGGACAGCTGCAGTAGGGGCTGGACCAGGAGCTGATTCTTTCCTCCCTGAGGATTGCCCTGGTTTGTCCCAGCCTGGGAAGCGGGGGAGCAGCAAGGAAAGCAGCAGCTCTCCCCTGGGTGCCCTCTCCAGGTGGGGTGCTGGATCCAGGGTGGCCCAGAAGACTCAGGGATGGCTCCTGGAGCTTTGGGCTGAGCTCTGCTGCGATCAGATGGGTGGGAGATGAGGATCTGCCACACCAGTAGAGGCAGAGGACAGTGGGCTCATCCTGGAATGATGCCAAGGGCCTGTGCAGGGAGCTGGGGGGAAACTGGATGCTCCCAGCTCCCCCTGGCCACGTGTTTCCAGCTTCTGCTATTTCAGGGCTTCCTGTTTCCCTCAACAAAGTGCCTTCCTGGCAGGCTGGGACCAGCCTGGGGCTGTACCTGCCTTGCTGGGATAGGGCTGGGCTCCACATCCAGCCAGGGGGATTTGTTCTCCTTCTGCTGGTGCTCCTGAGCATGGAAAACAATGGGCAGGAAACTGGGGATGGGGTCTGTGTTCCTCCCCCATGGAGCAGCTTAGTCCTGGCTGAGGGAGCTGGGGGGTGCTCAGCCTGCAGAAAAGAGGCTCAGGAGGGAACTTTCCTCTCCCTACAATTCCCTGGAGGGAGGGTGGAGCCGGGAGGGGATTGCTTCTCCCAGGTAACAACCGGCAGGACAAAAGGAAACGCCTGAAATTGTGCCAGGGAAGTTTAGGTTGGATATTGGGAAATTTCCTTCCTGGAAAGGGCTGTCCAGCCCAGGCACAGCTGCCCAGGGCAGTGGTGGAGTGCCCATCCCTGGAGGGATTTAACAGCCCTTTGGATGTGGCACTTGGGGACACGGCTTAGTGCCTGGCCTTGGCGGCGCTGGTATCTTAGAGAGCTTTTCCAACCCCCAAAATTCCATGAATCTGTGATCACTCCAGGGCTCCGTGCTCCTCTGGGTGGTTTCCCAGCAGGGACCGGCCACGCTTCCAGACCAGGAGGAGAAACCAGCGGCTTTTGAGGCAGTCCCCGTGGGATAAGGAGGAGAAATAGGAGGAGACGGCCCCAAGGACGCGGCGGAACAACCGGAGCTCCGGGATGTTCGGACCTGCTGCACCTGCTGCTGCCCGGGCCGCTGCCGCCCTCTAGTGAGCCCCAGCACGGGGACACTGGGGACACTGGGGACACTGGGGGACACTGGGGGTCACTGGGGACACTGGGGGTCACTGGGGGACACTGGGGACACTGGGGGCACTGGGGACACTGGGGACACTGGAGAACACGGGGGACACTGGGGACACTGGGGGACACTGGGGGACACTGGGGACACTGGGGGACACTGGGGACACTGGGGTCACTGGGGACACTGGGGACACTGGGGACACTGGGGAACACTGAGGACACTGGGGACACTGGGGACACTGGGGGACACCGAGGAACACTGGGAACACCGGGGAACACTGGGGACACTGGGGGACACTCGGGGCACAGGGCGGGCTCTGGTGGTGGCGCTGCACAGGGGGACAATGAGGGGGGATCATTGGTGGGGGTCTCTTCTGGGGAGGCCAAGGACGGGGTCCAAGATGGGGAGGGTCAGCTATGGGGGTCAGTGATGGGGGGTCAGCAGTTGGGGTCAGTGATGGGTGGTCAGTGATTTGGGTCAGTGATGAGGGTCACCGATGGGGGTCAGTGATGGGGGTCAGTGATGGGGGGGTCAGTGATTTGGGTCAGTGATGGGGGTCAGCGATGGGGGGGTCAGTGATGGGGGTCAGTGATGGGGTCAGCGATGGTGGTGTTAGGAAAATTAATCCACAAACACCAGAGGTTTATGTCCAAAAAGGAGACAGAGGAGTCCTTTTACTTTATTCGAATAAAGGGAGAGGCCATGGGGCATTTCCCCTGGGGTCTCTCAGTTTTTCGGAGGACGCAGCCTCCTTTTTATTCCCAATTTCCCGGCCGCATTTCCCTCTCTCTTTCCCCATTTGCTGAGGTACTTGAGAGCCACAGACTTCCCGAAATGCCGAAGACCTCAGATTCCCCTTTCGATGTATAACCCCCCTAATTTTTAATTCTTATGGGATTTATGGGTTTTCCCCATTGTTGCTTTCATCTTTCAGTATTTAATTTCATTTACAAACAAACCGTAGGTCTGTTTGTAAAGGCAAGTATCTTCTCCATTCATCAATCAGTAGAATCCTTCCCATTGTTTCTCTTATCTCTCAGCGCTAGTTTTATCTACCAGCCGACACAGGGCTTGTTTGTAAAGACAAATCTTGTCACTCCTCTCAGTGGTCAGCGATGGCGGGTTAGCGACGGTGGTCAGAGATGGGGGGGTCAGCAGCAATGCGGGGATCAGTGATGGGCAGTCTCTGCTGGGGTACCGGGGGTGGGGCTGGACAGTGAGGCGGTCCGAGGTGGTGAGAGCGATGGCAGGGAGCGGACGGGATAGGGCAGGGCAGGACAGAGCCCGGTGCCGGTGCCGCCGGTGCCGCCGCGCAGAACGGGGCGCTGCCGCTTTAAGAGCGTGGTGCCCTCACCGAAGATGGCGCCGGCCCGGTGCCCTCACCCAAGATGACGCCGGCCCGGTGCCCTCACCCCAGATGACGCCGGCGCGGTGCCCTCACCCAAGATGGCGCCGGCGCGGTCTGCCCGCGCGTCTCTGCGCTGAGGGGTGTGAGCTGAGCAGGCCCCGCCCCGGCGCGCCCCGCCCCTTCCGCCCGCCCCGCCGGAGGAGCCGCCGGAGGGGCGCGGGCGCCGGGCCCGGGACGGGCCAGGCCGGAGACAGCGGGGACGGAGGTACGGGGACAGCGCCGGGGCAGAGCCGGGGGGAGCTCAGAGGGCGGCAGCGCGGCCTCTTCTCCTCCCGGCGTGTGCGGCCGTGCCCTGGGCCCTGGTGGGGAGGAACGCGGCTGCCGCGCCGGGGGCTTTGCAGAAGGTGGTGGTGGAGGCTCAGGGCAGTGGGGGAATCCGGGGGTTGTGGGTGCCCGCGTCGGGCAGGGACGTGCCGGTGACTGGCAGGAGTCATGGACTTCCCCCTGCCAGAGGGCTGGGTTGGATGGGGTACTGGGGAGGAATTCTCCCCGTGAGGAAGGAGAGGCCCTGGCACAGGGTGCCCAGAGCAGCTGTGGCTGCCCCTGGATCCCTGGAAGTGTCCGAGGCCAGATTGGACATTGAGGCTTGGAGCTGCCTGCGACAGTGGAAGGTGTAGAGGGTGGAAGAAGATGGGCTTTGAGGTCCCTCCCACCCCAAACCCTTCAATGACTCCGTGAGTCCCCTGTGTGAAGTGCCAGCAGCCCGCCCAGTGCAGGGCTGGCACTGCCCCGCTGTTCAGCCTGGGAAGGGCTCTCTCTGTGTCCTGGCTGGACTTCCTTGCCTGAAAGCCTCTTTCTCATCCAGCAGCTCCAGGAGGTGCCAGAGTGGCAGCAGGGGCAGCTGATCCTTGGCAGAAGGTACTGATATAGCTTGTTGGGTAGATAAATGACCCTCTGGAATGGTTGCTGACCTCTCCGTGGGGGAATGCCAGTGCTGGGGGCAGAGAATGGGATGGGATTCCCTCCTGTCTGTCCCTGCTGCAGTGCACGGGATGGAGCTGGTGTTCCTCTGGGTCTGCTTGGGTGCTCAAGGAAAACTCCCCTCTGAAGGAACCTCCAGAAATAGGGTGAGAAACAGAGCAGCTGGGTGCTGTGAGCTTTGGCTTGTCCAGGCCTTAAAGCCTTCCTTAATCTTGGAGCTCGTTCCTCAGGTTTTTGCAGGCAGAATGAAATGAATGATTCAGCTTTTCACATCTGTTCAGAGCAGGTGTTTGTGGAATGCACACTTTGCAATTTTCCAGGAGTTGGTGGTTCTGTTCCAGCCTCAAGGGTCTGTGGCACAAGACTGGGAGCACCTAGGAGGCTGTGGGGACATGGCTGGCAGACACTACTGCTCTTCTGACTCCCTTTATTCCCACAAGGACTCAAAAACAGGATTGTTTTTGTTTTCGTATGCTGCATGGGTGGTGCTTGTGTAGAATAGAGAATTGTTCTTAATTCTTTGGGATGCAGTAGCCAAATCATCTTCTGTCTGTGCTGAGCTGCCCCTCAGGAATGGCCCCCACCCTGTGCATGGAGCAGGAAATGGGCTGGGGCCGTGACCTCACAGTTGGCTGCACCAAAATATCTTTTGAGATTTGGATTTGTGCTCCTGTGCCTTGCATCTACCTTCACGCCACCTTCCCCAAATCCCAGATGATTCCTTTCCCTCTGTCACAGGCCCTCATTTTCTTCTTCCCTCCTGGTTGTGCAAGGTGGCACCAGCTGTCTCCCCAGCTGGATGTGGCTGCTAGTAAAGGAGGGCAAGTTGACCCCCAAATTTCTCACCTGGAGTGTGCTCACACAGAGTTCATCCACGCAGTATCCCACGTCCCTTGGGTGTTCTGGGAGTTGGCCAGGGTGTCCGCAGCCCCAGGCTGCCCAGACAGGTGAGGGCTGGCGCTGACAGACCTTGCCGTGGTCTGGTCACCAACTCATCCAGCAGGTTTGTCCAGCAGCTTGGAATCAGGTGTGAGTGCAGAGGTGACAGCATGGGTGGGAGTGGTTCTGTGCATCAGGCCTTTAATTGTTCCCTCTGGGATGACAACCCAGGCCTGGTGCTGCAGCACAGCCTCACGTGCCGGTGTTTGTGAGGGACTGCGAGCCCTGGTTTTAGAGGTCGTGGAATGCTTTGGGTTGGAAAGCCCATCCAGTCCCACCCCCTGCCAAGGACAGGGTCTCCAGGCTGCTCCAAGCCCCATCCAGCCTGGCCTTGGACACTTCCAGGGATCCAGGGGCATCCACAGCTTCTCTGGGCACCCTGTGCCAGGGCCTCACCCTCACAGAGAAGAATTTCTCCCCAATATCCCGCATAACCTCTGGCAGTTTAAGCCACCATTCCTTGCTCTCTGTGGATGAATACATGTTTTATTTGGAACAAGGAGCAAGCCTAGCTGTGCACTTTGGTCGAACAGAGCAACTGGTGGCATTTTGGGGTGGGATATTTCCATCATATCCCTGATTTTCTTCTTAACAGTCCCCTTTCCTCTTCACGGCTTTTCCTCCAGAATATTTGGACCCAAAAATGTCCCAGTTTGTGCTGTTGCTGGGTGGGAGGTGAGGCTGGAATGTGTGTCCTGCTTTGGGATGAGGTTGGAACCGTCCCTGGAAATTCAGTGAGCCTTGAGAGTGACTCCAGTGCTGCACTTGGCCCTGTGCTATTGTACCATCCTGTTCTGCCTCAGTGTTGTGGGGTTCAGAGCTGCTGGGCTGTGATCCAGCACTTCCAAAGGGTTGCATTTATTCCTTCCTTCTTCAGGAGAACTTCTGTTCGTTTCTTAACCATCGGCAAGGAAGGAGAGTTTATAGTTCAGGTCAAGGAGGTGCCAGTGAGTGGAACGAAATCCTGTGGTTTGATAAAAATATATAAAATCATCTCCGTGTCGTGTGCTGAGCAGCTGGGATGGATTTTGTGGAGAGGGAGGGCTTGGAAAGGTACCTGGTGTGCTCAGCTCTCTCTGTGTAATTCCCACTGCAGCTGGCAGCAGCTCCAGGTCATCCATGTGGCTCTTCAGAGGCTCCGCAGCAGCCCTAGCCTGGGCTCTGGCTCTCCTCCCCTGACCCTTTCCCTCGCCTCAGGGAGCCTTTCCCAGCCTGTTCTTTCCTAGGATTTTGTGCAAGTTGGGTGTTTTGTGCTCTCTTTGTGCCTGAAAATCCCCTGTTAAACCTGTTTTAGCCCATATTTCGGTATTGTGGGCGTTACTATCTTGCTGAGCAAAGAGCTTAGTTCTCATCAGAATGAGTCTGGGCCTGGTTCTGTGTGGTACTGTTTGGATTTTGGGGTGTGTTCAGAAATGTCTCCTAAAAACGTCAGAAAGGGAAGGTATTCTGCTGGAAGAGATCCAGCTGGGCATTCACAAAGCATGAAATGACAGGTTTCCAGCTGGGGCTGGATGCAAGCGTGACACTAAACTGGGCTATAAAGTATAATTGGAAATATCTGTTGACGTGTTACTTTTGTAGCCGTGACAGTCCTTAAAACAACTAAGGGAGGAAAAAAAGGCAAAAAAAAAGGTGGTGTTTGAGGCAAGGTGGTATTTTATCAGTGGTTATTTGGTTTTTTTTTTTAATCTGGCACAGTTTTGGGCATCAGCTTTCTCTGTTAGATCTGTAACAGCAGATCCTTTTTCCTTTTGAATTCCAGGAAAATACTAAATATAGCAGATATGGCAAGAATGGGTAAGTATAAGGCATGTGATCCAAAGGTGTGGATCCTCTGTGATGGTGAATGGACAGTGTGTGACTCCAGCAGAGACATTTATAACCTGGAAAGTGGAAATGAGCTTACAAAATACTACAGAACAAACTCACAAACCAGTAACTTACTTATTTGGGAAGTAGAGAGTTCTCTTACTTGTTGCACAGAGAAGCTGTGGCTGCCCCATCCCTGGAGGTGTCCAAGGCCAGGTTGGACAGGACTTGGAGACCTGGGACAGTGGATGGTGTCCCTGCCTATGGCAGGGAGATGAGATTTCAGGTCAATTCCCACGCCAATCATTCTGAAATTCTGTGCTTCTAGGTATTAACATCTTCTCATTGGCATCCAGGCCATTTTCCAGTTGCTTTTGTGGCAGAGGTGCTGGGGCTGTTTTCACGCTGTGCTGTGAGCTGGGATGAATCTGTGGGGCTGCACCCTGGGGACCCTGTCCCAGATACTCCAGGATGAAATCCAGCCCTGTTTGTTCCGTTTCCCTCTGGGTGGTGTGTCAGTCACGCTCCTCCCGTGTGCCCTGGGGCTGGGTGACAGCTGGTGGGTGGTGTGCAGGATTTGCTGACCCCTGGGAGTCATCTCTTACCAGCCACACAGCTATGTTGGGAAAGCAGGGTGATCCTCCTACACGGAGCTGTGACACCGTCCTGGATTCCCAAAGAGGCTAGGAATGTTACTGTGTTTGAGTATGGAAACTGCTGTAAATAACTGGGTTTAGTCTGGAGAATACAGTTTAGAGTAGTAGCAACCACCCTCAACTGGTCACAAACTACCTGTAAGCTTGGTCTTGGGCGTTTTCATGTTGAGCTAGTTTTAGTCAAAACATAAAGCAAAAAGGAAAGGAAGCTGGAAGTAGTTGTGAGGAAACTCCTGGGAAGAGCTGGCTGAGCTTAGACTGTGGCTTTTTAAGTGAGAGCTAAAATGGTAATGATGGAAAGTTTAGGAGGAAAAAAGAGAGTTTTTGCAGTGAAACCAATTGATGGGGCAGATAACTGTGAGTTAGTAACCAAGTTAGTAACCAAGACATGTTCCTAATTCTGAGTTGTGATGTACCAGTGCTCCCAGCTCAGCTGGATTTGCATTAAACATTTGTTTTGGCTTTTGGAGGACTGTTGCTGGTTCTGAACAGGGCTGGCAGTGCCTTTGGGCACACCTGTGCACTCACCTTGGTCTGGAGCAGTTGCTGGGGTGGGTTTGGGATGGGTGTGTTGCTGTATGCCTCCGTTTGAGTATTCCAGTGTCCTGGGCTGAGGGGCAGAAGCTCTGTGGAATGGTGGATTATTCCAGAAGAGGTGGTCCTGGTGCTGATGAAAGGATGGGGGCTCTGTGTGTCTGTGCATCCTGGGATAGCAGCAGATCCCACAACACCCTGTGAGCCCACGTGCCTGGGAAACCCGAAGTGTCACAGGGTTCATATGCTGCTCTCTGCCATGACTAGTGACGTGTGACAGCCCCGTTACCTTGCTGGAGAGATGTCAGAGCAAAGCCTGCAATATTGGCTCCCAGGGCCTGTGTCAGTACGTGTCAGAACAGCAAAAGAGCCCCAAACAAGCCCTAAAACAATGCAAGTCTTTGTGTTTGGCCTGTGTTGGTAGAATTCCCAGTTCCTCTCAAACCTCCTATTGTTCAGGCTGGCATGGCTGGACAGCTCTGGCCCAACACAGGCAGCATTCCCGGGATGTGTTTGCCTGTGCTGGAGCGGCTGCCACGGGCGAGAGGCTGCCTGGAGAGGTCAGCATTGTGCCAGGGCCAGCACAGCTCTGTGTCCCTAGCCCAGGAGGGACAGCTTCTCTGGGATCCTGCTCCTGCACTGGTGCTCTGTCAGTGTCCCCAGGAGGGACAGCTTCTCTGGGATCCTGCTCCTGCACTGGTGCTCTGTCACTGTCCCCAGGAGGGACAGCTTCTCTGGGATCCTGCTCCTGCACTGGTGCTCTGTCAGTGTCCCCAGGAGGGACAGCTTCTCTGGGATCCTGCTCCTGCACTGGTGCTCTGTCAGTGTCCCCAGGAGGGACAGCTTCTCCAGGATCCTGCTCCTGCACTGGTGCTCTGTCACTGTCCCCAGGAGGGACAGCTTCTCCAGGATCCTGCTCCTGCACTGGTGCTCTGTCAGTGTCCCCAGGAGGGACAGCTTCTCCAGGATCCTGCTCCTGCACTGGTGCTCTGTCACTGTCCCCAGCAGGGACAGCTTCTCTGGGATCCTGCTCCTGCACTGGTGCTCTGTCACTGTCCCCAGGAGGGACAGCTTCTCTGGGATCCTGCTCCTGCACTGGTGCAAGGCTGGGGGAGCACCGGCATCTTCCGTGGCCACGCTGGGAATGGAGCTGTCATAGAATCCTGGAATGCTCTGGGCTGGAAGATACCTTGAAGATCATCTACTGCCGTGGGCAGGGACACCTTCCACTATCCCAGGCTGCTCCAAGCACTGTCCAACCTGGCCTTGAACATTCCAGGGATCCAGGGGCAGCCACAGCTGCTCTGGGCGACCTGTGCCGGGGCCTCCCCACCATCACAGGGAGGAATTCCTTCCCAGTATCCATCTAACCCTGTTCTCTGCTGGGGTGAAGCCAGTCCCCCTTGTCCTGTCACTCTAGGTCCTTGGAAATTTAGTGCAGTTTCCTCTCTACCGGAGCTGGGGCTGGTTGTGGTCACTTCAGACAGCACAGGGAATTGGGAAAGAATGGCTTGGAAAAATACCATTGACTTGGATATGAAATGCCTGCGGCAAATCACCGGCTCTTTTGTCACAGCATGGGGACACAGGGCTGGCCCCTCCCTGGGGTATTGATTTGGCAGCACAACTGTGCAGAGCAGGCTTCTCAGTTCAACTCCTCCTGCAGAGGGTTCCGTGTCTCACAAAATCCAAACCAGCTCTCTCAGTTCACACATTCGTGGAGTTTCACCCTCACGGAGTCCTTTCCTCTGCTCAGGTTGGGAAATGTGGGGATTTTTTAGTGTTGGTGTGAACCTGTAGAGTGATGTTCCCCAGAGAGGTGGTGGACTCTGTGTCCCTGGAAGTGTCCAAGGTCAGGCTGGATGGTACTTGGAGCAACCTGGAATAGTGAAAAGAGTCCCTGCCCCTGGCAGGGGTGGGATTGGGCTTTAAGGTCCCTTCCAACCCAAGTCATTCCAGGACTGTGAAAACCTGGCTCTGCTGGCTCCCAGCCAGGCACCAGGAGTGTTGATCCAACAGCCAAATGCTACATTTTTTTTCCTTTCCTTTCCTTTCCTTTCCTTTCCTTTCCTTTCCTTTCCTTTCCTTCTTTTTCCTTTCCTTTCTTTCTTTTCTTTCCTTTCCTTTTTTTTTTCCTTTCCTTTCCTTTCTCCTTTCCTTTCTTTCCTTACCTTTTCCTTTTTTTCCTTTCCCCTTTTTCCTTTTTTCCTTCCTTTCCTTTCCTTTCCTTTTCCTTTTCTTTTCCTCTTCCTCTTCCTTTTCATTTTTTCCTTTTCCTTTTCTTTGTCCTTCTTTCCTTTTGGTTTTTTCCATTCCTTTTCCTTTCCTTTCCATTCCTTTTTTCCTTTCCTTTCCTGGTCCTTTCCTTTCCTGTTCCTTTCCTTTCGGTTTTCCTTTCCTTTCCCTTTTCCTATCCCTTTCCTATTTCCCTTTGGGTTGGGTTCCTTGTCTCTTTCTTTCCTTCCTTGTGTTCTTCCTTTCTTTCCTTTCCTTTACCTTTCCTTTCCTTTTCCTCTTCCTGTTCCAGTCCTTTCCTTTTGTCCTTTCCTTTCTTTCCTTTCCTTTCCTTTTTCCTTTTTTCCCTTTTTCCTTTCCTTTCCTTTCCTTTCCTTTCCTTTCCTTTTTTTTTCCCCTCCAGTTACAATTGGCTTATTTTGCAGTTTTTTCTTAGTTTGTACACCAGTGGGTCTGGTACTTGTGGGAAGGGATGTGCCTGAGAACCACGTGGGGCTGGGGAGGAAGGAGAGCCCTGAGCTGTCAAAGCTCAGCTTAGATTTGCTGATCCTTAAAGAACCCGCAGTCTTGTGATCCAGGTTTTTGGTTTCCCAGAGGAAACAGCCACTGGCTGGTGAGCTGGCTCCTTCCCACAGCAGGAATGGCTCCAGAGGTGGCTGGCTGGGATTGCTGCCTGCTCCTGGCGGGGATCTCCTGGTGTGATGTCCATGTGGTGCTGCTGGAGCTGGGGTCAAGCCCCTCCTCTGACAGGGAGGAAAAACTGCTGTGGGAGCTTTTTCCATGCTGTGACGTGCAAACCCTCGAGCCTGTGTGCTGGAAGGGCTGCTCCGAGCGTGGCGGTGCCGGAGCTCTCAGAGTCCCGATCCCATCCCCTGCTGCCACAGTGACACTGGGACGCGGGTTACAGCAGGACTGAGGGAGCCCATCTGCTGGGTGACACCAAAGCTGGGAACAAAGGGAAAACCTTGGAATCCTTGGTTTTTGGATTGGAAATGGCAGCGAGGGCTGAGCATCCTGGCAGGATGGCAGCGAGGCTCCAGCTTCCTGCTGACAGCGCTGTCACTGAGTCACTTCCAGGCAGCGTCGTGGGGACCCTGCCCGGTTCTGCTTTGCTGCTTCCCTTTCTCTGACTGCCACGGGGAGCACCAGGACGGAGTAGAAGGGTGGAGGAGGTGGATGGGAGCAGCTGAAGGAGGATGGTGTCACGCGAGCGCTGGGGACACCAGCAGCCCTGGGGTACGTATGAGTTCTCTGGGGGTTCTGGCAGTGCCCGTGTGTGTGCAAAGGGGCAGCTGTTGCCTGATGGAGAACTGGGGTAAATGAACAACCAGATAAGCATGAAAACAGTCTTGTTTTTTATTTAATTTTCTTCCTCGTGCTGAGAAAGCATTGCTCACCTGTAGAGGGAGTGTTTTGGTAAAAAAAAAAAAGTGTCTTAAACCTCTGTCTGGAGCTGACAGGAGAAGTGAGCATGGAGTTATCTTCCTCTGCGTCCTTCTTGAGCTGCTGAGAGTTCCCTGGCCCCTGCTGTGGCTGGAAAGTGCTGTATTTGCTGCCGTGGATTTGGGTTTTAAAGCTGTAAATGAGAAGCAGCTCAGGAAGGGATTGAGGGGAGCAGGAGGTGCCGTTGCTCTGGTTTTTGCTCCTCCAGCAGGAACTGCAGTTGCCAGGGCTGCAGGAACTGCTGCTTTCTCTGCAAAGCAGAGAGGCTTAGATGGAATATTGGGAGAAATTCTTCCCTGTGAGGGGGTCCTGGGTGCCCAGAGGAGCTGTAGATTCCCCTGGATCCCTGGCAGTGTCCAAGGCCAGGTGGGACCCTGGGGCTTGAGCAGCCTGGGACAGTGAAAGGTGTCCCTGCCCATGGCACGGGAGAGAATGGGTTGGGCTTTAGGATCCATCCCACCGCAGCCATTCTGGGATTCTACAAATACAGAGATATTTCAAGCCCATTTCCCACATACTTAGACACACTGAGTCTTATTGGAAAACCCCTGTAAAACCACGTTATGCTGCAAGCGAGCCCTGAGACACACGAGCACAGTTCCCTTAATTCTCTGTCAGGCTGAAGGGACCATCCCTGCCTCCCAGGCTGGGAGCTGGATCTGCCGTGCTCCCTGGAAGCAGTTCACTGGAAGAGCATCACAGCACTTCAATGCCATTGAATTATTTTCATTGTTAGCTGGCAAATACTAACTTTGAATTCCTGGGTTTCTCCTGCCCTCAGCTCTCCGGGGCACATTGTCTGTGTGCTCTCAGGGTGTGCAGCTGCTGATGCGCCTTCCCAAGCACCCAGCTCTCCTCAGCTCCCTCTTTTCCAGGATCTTCTGCGGCAGTTTAGTGAGAAAACATGGCCTAAAAGTTAAGGAACGTGGTGTTCCACAGTGTAAGGCTCAGCAGAGAGCCAGGGCTTTTTGTGTGTGCTGTGGTGGTTTTTCTGTGTAATAGGAAGTGTTTTCTGCAGAGTGTGTAATTCAGCCTGTTGGGAAGTGCTGGCTGGCGTTTTCCCTTCCTGGAATAGGTCTGAGCTGTGTCGTTGGTTTCTCTCTTAATTCTCTGGAAGAAAATCAGTGTTTGCAAGAGCAAAGTGCACATGGCAGCAGTGAGGCCAGGTAGGCAACCTGGCCAGTAGGACCACGGCAGCCTCAAGCTGTGCCAGGGGAGGATCAGATTGGACATCAGCAGGAATTTCTTCACAGGAGACCTTGCTAGCATTGGCAGGGGCTGCCCAGGGAGGTTTGGTGTCTCCATCCCTGGAGGTGTCCAAGGAAGGCCTGGAGTTGGCTCTCAGTGCTCTGGGATGGGGACAAGGTGGGGGTTTGGCACAGTTTGGATTTGATGGCCTTGGTGGTCTTTTCCAACTGATGTGATTCTGTTGGTTCTGTCTTCTCATGGAGTTGCAAAGATTTCACTTGCATGTGGCAAGAGTTGTTTTCAAGGCTCAAAAACATGTTTTCGAGTTGTTTTCCCCCAAGTTAGTTTATTATGGTTTCAGAGCTTGTTCTTTTGTAGTTCCTCTGTCATCCTGGAAAAGAGGAGGAGAGACAATGGGTCTCATGTCATGGTCTGGCATAGGCAGCTCCTTGAGGGGGAAAAAAAAAAAATCATTGCAAACCTGTCGAGAGCACGTGTGGATGTTATTTAATAAATACATTGGAATGGCTCTTGCCCTGGCTAACACTGGAATTCCAGCCTGAGCTTCAGGTGTCATCCCTGTATCCAGCCTTCCCATGGGAATAGCAGTGCAGCCTCTGGGTCTGCAGGGTCAAATGTCAGTCCAGTTGGGTTAGAAAATGAGCTCTCCTTGCTTGTGCTTTAAAAAGCTTCCCTTTGCTCACAGGTTTGGAAGCTCTGGCCATGGATCAGAAGGGCTATCGTCGGGGGAGCTTCCAGAGCGCCACCAGCGATGAGGATATGCTGGAAATAGCTGGGGCATCTGTGGATTTCTCCATGGCAGACGATGACCCTCCACTTGACAGGGAGATGGGAGGTAACACCCATGAGCTCACCCCTTTCTGGTTTTCCTGATGGCTTTGGCTAGAATTTCATAGGACTGTTTACTGTGTGAGTCCCTCTGGCCTCTGCCCAGGATGGGTCTGGTGTTTCCTGGCACAAGGGTGGAGAGTTTGCAGGATTCCATGCTGGAATGCATCCCTGTGTGTGGCTC
The DNA here is from genome assembly GCF_015227805.2 of Hirundo rustica. Taxonomy (NCBI): domain Eukaryota; kingdom Metazoa; phylum Chordata; class Aves; order Passeriformes; family Hirundinidae; genus Hirundo; species Hirundo rustica. The sequence continues at coordinate 729,100 of NC_053470.1, forward strand.
CTGGGCTGTGACATGGAGCATGTCCTCTGGCTTCAGGAGAGCCCTTCCTGGAGTTTTCCAAAGCAGCTGCTGTGGAGAAGAGCTGGTAGTAGCAGGAGGGAGGGATGCGAGTGCCACAGAACTGCAGCACTGAGCCATTCCTGAGAGTTGTGATATGAGCACAGACTTCTCCCCTCCCTTCTCTACTTGCTTATCTGTAATTTTGGCAGTCCTCTGTCATGGAGACAATCTCTCCGTGTGGCAGCACAGAGGATTTGGTGCTTCCCCTACCACCCCTTGTCTGGCCAGAGTGTGTGCACCTCCTCCTCGAGTCTGAGCAGTGAAATTCTTGGAAAAGAGATGAATCCACATGCATCTGCTGAGCTCTAAGGAATGCTTCCCCTGGAGGAGGCTCTCTCTGTTGACAGGGTGCTCAGGTCCGCAGGGGAGGTGACACTGAAGTAAAAGTGGAAATTTTAAAGCGGGAAGAGCTCCTTGCCCAAATGCCAGTTTCGGTTCTCCCTGTGAATTCCCCCTGCTGACTTCAGACTTCATCTGGCAGATGTTGGGGTGCCAGGTGTGAAACCTGAAGCTATGGGGACTTGGCTGGGAGTTGGTGGCCGAGGTTCTCTCCTCCTTTCAGAGGAAGTATTTCCGTGGTGGAAGGTTTCCTTTTTTCTGTGGCATTTGAAAAGGTTTTTTTTTTTCTCTTTGAGCTTTAAAGGAAAGATTTGAGGCAGGTAGTGACAGGGATGGGTTTGAACTGAGAGAGGGAAGATTGAGGTTAGATTTAAGAAGAAATTGTACCCTGGGAGGGTGGTGAGGCCCTGGCACAGGGTGCCCAGAGCAGCTGTGGCTGCCCCTGGATCCCTGGCAGTGTCCAAGGCCGGGTGGGACATGGGGGCTTGGAGCCACCTGGGACAGTGGGAGGTGTCCCTGCCATGGCAGGGGTGGAATGGGATGAGCTTTCAGTCCCTTCCAACCCATCTGACTCCATGAGGTCTGAGTGCCCAGTTTACCCTGAATGATTCCTGCTGCTTATAAGCACAAACAGGATTTTAGCAGTGAGTTATTCTCTGACTTATATTAAAAATTAAATTAAAATTGAAGTGGGGGCCTTGAGCTGGCTCATCTCCCCTTCTTTCTTTACCCACCTTCCTCCTTGACCTCAGACAGAGCCTGTGAGCTTTTATCAGTGAGACCAAAGTCAACGTGGGGAGTGTGCAGAGTTTCAGCCTCCCAGACAATGCTTGAATGACAACTTATCACCAGCAAATTGGAGCCCGAGGAACTTAATCACCAGCCCCTTTGAGCTCTGTGTGCGTTGAATAAAGGTGAGATAAAGGGCGTTGGGAAAGCCTTTGAAGTCTGACTGTGCCCAGAGGACAAAAGGAAAACCCAGAGCCTGCGTGCTGGAAAGACAGTGAGCAAAGAGCATTCCTGGGAGCTATTCAGCGAGGAAATTCAGCTGGGTGGGAAAAGAAAGGGGTTTGGGTTTTTCTGTCCCTGCATCAGTGACTGACCCACTGCTGTCGGGAGGCTGTTGATAAATGTGTTTTCCTGTGCTGCATCATGACTCGGGGCAGAGCTTCTGAATGGGCTGCAGAACAGGGAGCGTCCCAGGCTGGGGTGCCAGGAGCATCCCATGTGGGAGGTGGTGAGCAGAGTGCTCGTGTCTGGGTGTCCCTCCATGGTGAAGGGCTGGGTTTGGTGGATCTTTGGGGCTGTCGGGTGGAGCAGAACTGGCACCTGGGTCAGGGTAATCGCAGGAGCAAATCCGGCCTGGGGGGAGAATGGATGGAGAGCAGCTCTGAGGAGAAGGGCTTGGGGCTATTGGTGGATCAGAAGCTCAGCTTGCCCTGGTCATGGTGCCGAAAAACCCCTGTGCCCTGGGCTGATCCCCCAACGTGGGCAGCAGGGGAGGGGGGATCCTGCCCTGCTCAGGTCAGAGCCCACCTGCAGAGCTGCCCCAGCCCTGGGGCCCAGCACAGGACGGACCTGGAACTGTGGGAGAGAGTCCAGAGGTGTCTGCAGGGGCTGGCCCTGGTGACGGTGTCCCCCGGTGGGTGCAGGGCTGGTGACAGTGTCCCCCGGTGGGTGCAGGGCTGGTGACAGTGTCCCCCGGTGGGTGCAGACCCTGGTGACAGTGTTCCCTGGTGGGTGCAGGGGCTGGCCCTGGTGACAGTGTCCCCCAGTGGGTGCAGGGCTGGTGACAGTGTCCCCCAGTGGGTGCAGACCCTGGTGACGGTGTCCCCCGGTGCGTGCAGGGCTGGTGACGGTGTCCCCCGGTGGGTGCAGGGCTGGTGACAGTGTCCCCCAGTGGGTGCAGGGCTGGTGACAGTGTCCCCCGGTGCGTGCAGGGCTGGTGACGGTGTCCCCCGGTGGGTGCAGGGCTGGTGACAGTGTCCCCCGGTGGGTGCAGACCCTGGTGACAGTGTCCCCCGGTGGGTGCAGACCCTGGTGACAGTGTCCCCCAGTGGGTGCAGGGCTGGTGACGGTGTCCCCCGGTGGGTGCAGGGCTGGTGACGGTGTCCCCCGGTGGGTGCAGGGCTGGTGACGATGTCCCCCAGTGGGTGCAGGGCTGGTGACAGTGTCCCCCAGTGGGTGCAGGGCTGGTGACAGTGTCCCCCGGTGGGTGCAGGGCTGGTGACAGTGTCCCCCGGTGGGTGCAGGGGCTGGCCCTGGTGACAGTGTCCCCCGGTGGGTGCAGGGCTGGTGACAGTGTCCCCCGGTGGGTGCAGAGGCTGGCCCTGGTGACAGTGTCCCCCGGTGGGTGCAGGGCTGGTGACGGTGTCCCCCGGTGCGTGCAGGGCTGGTGACAGTGTCCCCCGGTGGGTGCAGACCCTGGTGACAGTGTCCCCCCGGTGGGTGCAGGGCTGGTGACAGTGTCCCCCGGTGGGTGCAGACCCTGGTGACAGTGTGCCCCGGTGGGTGCAGACCCTGGTGACAGTGTGCCCCGGTGGGTGCAGGGCTGGTGACAGTGTCCCCCGGTGGGTGCAGGGCTGGTGACAGTGTCCCCCGGTGGGTGCAGACCCTGGTGACAGTGTTCCCTGGTGGGTGCAGGGGCTGGCCCTGGTGACGGTGTCCCCCAGTGGGTGCAGGGCTGGTGACAGTGTCCCCCAGTGGGTGCAGACCCTGGTGACGGTGTCCCCCGGTGCGTGCAGGGCTGGTGACGGTGTCCCCCGGTGGGTGCAGGGCTGGTGACAGTGTCCCCCCGGTGGGTGCAGGGCTGGTGACAGTGTCCCCCGGTGGGTGCAGACCCTGGTGACAGTGTCCCCCGGTGGGTGCAGACCCTGGTGACAGTGTCCCCCGGTGGGTGCAGACCCTGGTGACAGTGTCCCCCGGTGGGTGCAGACCCTGGTGACAGTGTCCCCCAGTGGGTGCAGGGCTGGTGACGGTGTCCCCCGGTGGGTGCAGGGCTGGTGACGGTGTCCCCCGGTGGGTGCAGGGCTGGTGACGATGTCCCCCAGTGGGTGCAGGGCTGGTGACAGTGTCCCCCAGTGGGTGCAGGGCTGGTGACAGTGTCCCCCGGTGGGTGCAGGGCTGGTGACAGTGTCCCCCAGTGGGTGCAGGGCTGGTGACAGTGTCCCCCGGTGGGTGCAGGGGCTGGCCCTGGTGACAGTGTCCCCCGGTGGGTGCAGGGCTGGTGACAGTGTCCCCCGGTGGGTGCAGGGGCTGGCCCTGGTGACAGTGTCCCCCAGTGGGTGCAGGGCTGGTGACAGTGTCCCCCGGTGGGTGCAGGGCTGGTGACAGTGTCCCCCAGTGGGTGCAGGGCTGGTGACACTGTCCCCCGGTGCGTGCAGGGCTGGTGACAGTGTCCCCCCGGTGGGTGCAGGGCTGGTGACAGTGTCCCCCGGTGGGTGCAGACCCTGGTGACAGTGTGCCCCGGTGGGTGCAGGGCTGGTGACAGTGTCCCCCGGTGCGTGCAGGGCTGGTGACAGTGTCCCCCGGTGGGTGCAGACCCTGGTGACAGTGTGCCCCGGTGGGTGCAGGGCTGGTGACAGTGTCCCCCCGGTGGGTGCAGGGCTGGTGACAGTGTCCCCCAGTGGGTGCAGGGCTGGTGACAGTGTCCCCCGGTGCATGCAGGGCTGGTGACAGTGTCCCCCGGTGGGTTCAGGGCTGGTGACAGTGTCCCCCGGTGCGTGCAGGGCTGGTGACAGTGTCCCCCCGGTGGGTGCAGAGGCTGGCCCTGGTGACGGTGTCCCCCGGTGGGTTCAGGGCTGGTGACAGTGTCCCCCAGTGGGTGCAGACCCTGGTGACGGTGTCCCCCGGTGCGTGCAGGGCTGGTGACAGTGTCCCCCGGTGCGTGCAGGGCTGGTGACAGTGTCCCCCGGTGCGTGCAGGGCTGGCCCTGGTGACGGTGCCGGTGACGCCACGACAGGAGTGGGGAGGGCACAGCGCCGCTGCGGGCCGGCCCCGGAGGAGGAGGAGGAGGAGGATGCACAAAGTGCCTCTGTGAGCCCCGGGAATGGGAATGGCCCCCTGCGCCCGGCCATGGCACGGACAGACCCCCGGAGCTGCTCCTGCGGGATGGGGAGTGGCTGAGCCAGGGTGAGGAGATCTTTCCAGGGAGGAAAGGAGACGTGAGCCGAGGGGAATGTGTCCGTGTGTCCGTGCACCATGTGGGGCAGCGGCTCCGGGGCCAGGGTGAGGGTGGTGGATCAGGCTGGGTGGGCTCTGGGGTTTCTGCTGTGTAATGGTTCTTTGTTCGCTGTCCCGGTGGACCCCCTGTATTTCTGGGATTTGCTGGAGCAAGGAAGCAGTGTCAGAGCTCTCCTGGTGCTGTGGCACAGCCTGGAACTTCACCCAGTGCAGCCTGGCAGGGTCTGAAGTGGAGCATTAATTAACCCCTTATGGGGAGAGATCGAAACACTGAGAAATCTCTTGAAATGAGCTGTAAAAGGGTCACTTTTCACTCACTGTCTCTGATTTGGGGATCTGGATGTTACCAACAGGGAGATCTGTGCAGTCATCTTGGATGTGTTTTGGCAGGGCATCACAGAGCTCATTTTCCTCCTTTATTCCTATCTGGGAATCATAGGATCCTTGATTTGCAGCAAGCTGAGGCAGGAAATATGATCTTTATAAATATTTATAGCCGTCAGCCATTTCATAGTTCTGGATTCCCCCTGAAAAAAATGTAAAGATGTTTTCTCATGATCACCTGTCAAATGAACAGTCGTGTGTGTCGGGAGACCTCGGGATTCTCCTTTGGGAATAGAAATCCTGGTGCTGTAGGAGGACAGGCTGGGCTGAGCGGGAATCCTGGAGAGCAGGATCGGGCTCCATCCTGCACCTGCCTGGTCTGGAGCGGGATCAGCCCACCCCATCCACCTGTGGGCTCGCTGGGGCTGTGGATATGGGATGGGATCACAGTCCTGAGGGTTCCTGCAGGTGCCATCAGGGTCTTGCTTGGGGGTAACAGGACTTGCAGCCCCTCTGTCATTGCAGCTCGTTGCTTGCTTTGTGCCTCAAGGTTTAGTTCCTGGTGCTCCAGGGCAAGCTTTGAGCTGGGAGAGTGTTCCCAGGACAGCTCAAAGTCGCTGGTCTGGACAGTTATTCCAGGAGAGTGAGCATGGAATGTGCCTGATCTCATCTTCTTGCAGAAAATGTTTCTCAGGGTGTTCTATTAGCTTGGTTAACTCTCTTTCATTAATCCTTTTCTTTAGGGCAGCTGTATCTTTTAACTTTAGGAACGATTTTGGTAGATAGGCAAAATACAACCCCACCCCCCCCCCCCAAAAAAAAATGGCCAGAGTGAGCCTGCTGTCTGCAGCACAGAGACAGGGATGATTGGGGTGCTTTCAGGAGAGGTGGTCATTCCTGTGGGAACAAACCCAGCTCCTGCTCTGGGCTCCAGGTGGGACTTGTTCAGGTGACCAGGATGAGGTCTCTTTGTTCCCTGGATACCTGTACCAGCTAGCTCTCGTGTCCTTGGAGCAGCACCAGCCAGGTGGCAGGAGGAGTTCCAGGCACTTCACTGTTCCATGTTCTCCCCTTGCTCATGTTGTCAGGATGGTTTATTCAAGGAGGTTCTGATCCATCAGATTTAGAGAGCAGCATCTAGGGTTTCCTTTAGGGATTTTTCAGTGGGGGAGTCTCTGGAAGCCTTGATACTAATTTTGCATTTCCAAGCTTCTGGTCTCAAAAATGCTGTTTAAACCAGGGATTACTCACAGAAATTGTGCCCCATTTTCCTCTCCTGTTGGGGCTCACAGCCTGTGCACTCAGCATTTGGAAGTGTTCTGCAAGATCTCCACCTTTTTTTTGTCCCAAGTGAAGAAGTGAGGAGCTGTTTTAAGTGGGTTATTTTGTGGTGGTTGTCAGTTCTGTGCATGACTCATCTTGTTTTCCTGCAGCTGTAGCTATCTGGGAGATGCGTTTGGGAAGATTTCACAGCTCTTTTCCCTTCCTGCTTCAGATGATGGGGCAGAGGGCAGCTCTTTGAATTCCTTATTTTTCCCATCTGGAGACACCTTTGCCCCCGTGATATCTGCAAGCTAAATATGTTCAAGTATCAGCCATTATCCTTCTGTCTGGGAGTTTTAACCCTCCTCTTCCTCCCACCTTCCAGTTTTGATTGGATTTTGAGTTTTGCTCTTCTGTTTTTCCCGTTGAATGGCTGCAAACACTCAGTGTCTTCCAGAACCAGAATTTTGGGAGTGTACACCCAAGCTAAGCATTGTTTTCCACGAGCTGGAGCAGGTTAAACAGGAGGCCCAGTGGTTTGGCTGAGTTCTCACCTGAGGGAGGCTGCAAATCCCAGTTTGGTGTTTTCCTGAGCCCCCCTTTGGTACCACTTTCTGCTTGCCAGGCCCCATTGGATGCTTTGCTTTCCCTGTTTCCCATTCCTTCCTGCCCATCCTGCTCTTAGCCTTGCCAGATCCACCTGGGATACCCTTCAGCTCTGTTGGAAGTCCTAAATATTCTTTTTCTCCTCTCCCTCTCCCATCTGCTTGCCTTAAATGGCAAAATATCCTCATAGCAAGTCCTGGATTTAGGGAAAAGGCACCATCTGGATGCTGGTAGTGATTTACTTTGCTCTGAGCAGTCGTTTCCAGGAACAACCCCATCTCCAGATGATCTACTGAAGCTGGGGAGGGTGTACCTGGCACAGATCACCTGGGAACAAATGCCTGTGGTATTCAGCTCAGGGAACACCTCAGCAGCTCTTTATTTCCACTGAAATCTGTGGTTTTCCTCCTAAATGAGTTTTGGTTTTTTTATAAAAAGAGGAAAAACTAAGAAATGCTCAATTTTCCCCCTTTCTTCCCCCACCAGGCTTTTCCTCATATAATGGGGGAGGGATGAATGGCACGAGGACCATGATGGATTTCCTGGAGGAGCCTCTTCCTGGCGTGGGCACCTATGAAGATTTTAACACGATAGACTGGGTGCGAGAGAAGTCCAGGGATCGAGACAGGCACAGGGAGGTAAAAATTCCTCCTCTTCCTCGCTGGCTCTGAGTGCAGGATAATTAACGTGTGACTCTTGCTGGGGTAGGGAGGCACTTCCTAGAGACCCCTTAGGATGGGAGCTGAGAGTTCACTTTGAGGAAAAGGAGCACTAAATCCAACCTATTGCAGTTTATTAGTTGCTGCTTCTCTTCTGAAGGCTTTGATTTATTCCAGATAGGGGTTTGGAGCACAGAACCAGCCTGGTTTTCTGCTCTCACGTTTGCACTGGTGAACGGTGCTCTTTCTATTGGAATTTTTTTTTTTTGTTTGAGAAAACTGAGTTCAGTTCTTCCAGAATTCCTTCCCAAGACTTCACCACTCTGCAGTTAAAGGAATCTGCTCAGATTTCAAGGGAGAGGGCTTTAGCTGAAATACCCACGTCCCCAGCCTGCTCCTGTCTTGCTTCATCACAGGGAGTAACAGTGAACTGGAACGTTTCTCTTGGGAGACACAGCCGGGCACACAAGGGCTCTTCTGTCACCCTTTGCCTGCCTGTCAGGAGCAGTGAGACTGACAGGCCTCAGCCATCCTGGGCATCTGGGACAGGGCTGAGTCCCACTTCTCAGTGCCACCACTGCCTGCTTCCCAGCTGGACCATTCCTGTCTGCTGGCATTAAATCTGTCACACCTTTGTGTCCATATCCTTGGGACTCTGGCACAGGTTGCCCGGAGAAGCTGTGGCTGTCCCATGCCTGCAAGTGATCCAGGCCAGGTTGGACAGGGCTTGGAGCAACCTGGGATAGTGCAAGCTGTCCCTGCCCATGGCAGGGAGTGCTGCTGGGTGATCTTTGAGGTCCCTTCCCACCTAACCCACTCTGGGATTCCATGATCCATTCTCCTACCTACACCCAGAGCTGCACCAGCTGTAGGAGCAGCCGATGTCAGATGCTTTTTCTCTTCCACCTCAAAGCAGAGTCACAATGTCACCAAGTAGTTTTAGAGCATTTACACTGCGGTGGATCAGAGTCCTCACGGATTTTTGTTTGTTTCTGCAAACTGTTTCCCAGATCACCAACAGAAGCAAAGAGTCCACCTGGGCACTGCTGCACAGTGTGAGCGATGCCTTCTCTGGCTGGCTGCTGATGCTCCTCATTGGTTTGTTGGCAGGTGAGAGCAAACCTCCAGGTAAAACTGATACCTGCACTGCAGCATCAGGATCCATTCCTCCCCAAGGCCTGGCAGAGCCTTGGAGCAGCGGGATTTTGGGGTGCTGATACCAAGGGCTCTGCTGCTGCCTTGTAAATTCACAGGGAATTATTTTAAGTGCTTTGAGGCTGTGTTTGTGCAAAACCAAAATGCAAAATTGAGGCTGAGAGGTTTCTTGGACGCTGCTCTGGGTCTGCTGCTGGCATAGAACTCTGAAATAAATAAAAAATGTTCATTAAAGCAGAGCTGATCAAAATGCTGGGAATGTCTTTGCTGAATGCTCCTTGTGGGTACTGAAGAGGTTAATGAATGCCCGGAGCTGCCAGCAAGAGTTTCTTATTTTGGGGGCTTTTTCCTTCTATACTTAGATATAAAAAGGGAGAGGTGTTGTTTGAAAGTCAGGTGTCTTTCAGAATTCAGCCGGCTGAGACCTTTTATATTACTTAGAAACAAACTTTGGCCCCAGGGCAGCAGGAATAAATCACTTGGGTACAAATCTTCCCGATAGGAAGCAGCAAGCATCTGTCACGAGGGATGGAGTGAAATCTTGTGTTAATGTTTACCCAGGAAGGCTGCTGGCCAGTTGGTCATTAACTGGGGGTTTGCTGAGTGTTTATTGCAGCCTTTGGAGCTTGTGCTGCCACTTGCTCCTGTGGATCAGAGGTCCCTGGCCTCTGCCTTGGTGTGGGGGTTTGGGGATTGGAGGAGTTACTAACAAAAGTGACTTGAAGATATTTCTCTTAAAACCTGGCTTCCCTTCTGTGCTGGTTCTGCTTGCCTTGTTTTACTTGGCACAGTTGTAACTTTCCCCTCCTTTTTGTTTTTTTTTTTCCTTTTCTTAAATTAGGGTTGGAGATGTTTTCTCCAAAATCAGAGTTATTCCTGTCACAGTGTTGCTGTTGTTGGTGCAGCTCCTGGATCCTGGTGACCCATTTTGTCTGAGTCCCCCAGGAATGTGGGACATCCCTCTCTGCCCTCCCACTGCGGCTGTGCTGTATTTAACAAACAGTTATTGAGAAGAATTAATTGCTGGTGATGCAAGGGAGGGGGGGGTTTGAACAAAGTCAGCCTTTGAAACATCATCAGCCGTGCTCTGTTTCCTGCTCTTTTCAACATACTGAAATTATTCAAAATTGGGCATTTAGCTCTCTGTAGAATAAGAGGGAGTTGTAGGCAGAAATACCACTCTGCTCTATGTGTTGGGAGGTGAGTCAAAAATTGGTGGGGCAGACTGTGATCTTCAGGTGTTTGAGTCTGCTCATTAAATTTTTTTGCTTTTTTTCCCTTTAAACCAGGGTCCTTGGCAGGTCTGATCGACATCTCTGCCCACTGGATGACAGATCTGAAGGAAGGAGTGTGTTTGGCAGGGTTCTGGTTCAACCACGAGCACTGCTGCTGGAAATCCAACACCACCTTCACCGACAGGGACAAGTGTCCTGAGTGGAAGAGCTGGTCCCAGCTGATCCTTGGCCATGGAGAGGTGACGTGTGCCTGGAGCTGCTTTTGCTGCTGAATTCCCTGTTTGCCCAGCCTGGATCATCCCCGGGTGACGCGCGTGCCTGGAGTCCGAGCTCTGGGTGGTTCAGTGGTTCACTGATGGGGTCCTAAAGGGGTGTCAATAAACAGGTTGTGTGGGTGCTGTCCTTGGCGGGGACGTGGGGAGGCGGAGCACTGCCACACTGACGGGTGCAGCGTGCCACTGGTGTGTCCAGGATGTGCTGGTGGGGAGCAGAACGTTCTGGGGGAGTGCCGTGATTGGGAGCCCAGCAAATGGAGCCTGACTTAGGACAGGCCTCAACATTTTTAGATGATAACCCTGTGGGATGACCTGCTGACTCCCCGTGCTCACTTCAGTGCCCAGGTCTGGTGTGGTTTCAGTTGAAACCATCTGATTTTGGCAATTTCCTCTCTGTTTCAGGGGGCTTTTGCGTATATCCTCAACTACTTAATGTATGTTATCTGGGCCTTGATGTTCTCCCTCCTTGCTGTGCTCCTGGTGAAGGGCTTTGCTCCCTATGCCTGTGGCTCAGGGATCCCAGAGGTGAGTGAGAACAAGAGTGGGTTGTTTTTCAGGTAGGATCCCACCCAAAATTTACACATGCATATTATGGAACAATATATTCCACTTTAGATGATGGCTTCATGCATAGGTGTTTTTCCAAGCAATTTGGAACATGTCTAATACTAAAGTCTCCATGCAATCCCTTGGAAAATCAGATGTTTGGGCATTGCTGCAGGAGGTACTGCTGAGGTGTTCCTCCAGGAGGGATAGTGTCCCTGAGGGAAGGACTCAGATGGCTATGGACTCTCACTTTTGATAGCTCAGGTGGACTCTTAAAAGCCGTAGGGAAGGGCAGGATTGGGAACACCCAGTAAATCAGGAGCTCTGACCAGGGCTTGAATGAAAGCCTGTAGAGCTTTGTGTGCTTGACTTCCAGATCAAAACTATCTTAAGTGGTTTCATCATTAGAGGCTACCTGGGCAAGTGGACGCTGGTCATCAAAACCATCACCCTGGTGTTGGCTGTGTCCTCGGGGCTGAGCCTGGGCAAGGAGGGGCCCTTGGTCCATGTGGCCTGCTGCTGTGGGAACATCCTGTGCCACCTCTTCACCAAGTACCGCAAGAACGAGGCCAAGCGCAGGGAGGTATGTGGGGACACCAGCCTGGGGAGGTCAGGTGGGCTTGGGGCTCTGGGGCTGAGGGGAAGTGGTTCTGTTTTGGGGTGAATGATTCTGTTATGCTCCCTCTTAGGGAATTGGCTCACTCCACCTTTTCTCTGCTGTCTTAAAGCAGGTCAGACCTAGCAGACTGGGCAGTAGATACACATGGTACAAATCTAAGTGAAGGCAAACCAAAAAAGGAGGGTGGTTGGGAGGGCTGAGAAGTCTGAGTGCCTCTGTCTGTCCCTCAGGTGCTGTCAGCAGCTGCTGCCGCCGGTGTGTCTGTGGCTTTTGGAGCTCCCATCGGAGGAGTGCTCTTCAGCCTGGAGGAGGTAACCTTGGAATGCTGCTTTAGTGCAGACCTTAGCCTCTGGGTTAGAAACACAGCCCATGGAGGAATTCCTCCTGATGTCCAACCTGACCCTCCCCTAGCACAGCTTGAGGCTCTATTCCCTTGTCCACTCTCCTGACAGCTGTGTCCCAGGGTACCTGGGAACAAACTTCTCTGCTTTATCAATCCTCTTTTCTTCCCAAGGACCACCTAATCCTTAGTCTGTTGATCTGGATGAAAGGATCATTGCTGTTTAGCTCGGGGAGTACCAGGATGGGTTTCAGAGGAAGGCAGGGATGGATTTGCTCGGCTGAGCAATAGTTGGTGGCAGGCACTGCTGTTTGATACTTTGCACTTTGCAGAGCCACAGAACTCCCTGAATTCAGCTCATGGCTGATGTGTAGCAGGTTTTACTACCCGAGTGAGTCACTCCAGGGATCACAGAGGGCACATGCACGTGCTGCAGGCCAGGGCCCTCACTGAAGTCCTCAGTGAACTGGAGCTCCAGAGCAAGCCTGCGGTGCTTGGCTGGAGAGCAGGGAATGAGCCAGTGCTCATGGATCTCTGTGCTGGCTTTACTCCCCGCAGTGGGATTGTGCTGAGTGTTCAAGTGAGCGAATGTGTTCTGTTCTCCCCTTCAGGTGAGCTACTACTTCCCTCTGAAGACCCTCTGGCGCTCCTTCTTCGCCGCACTGGTTGCTGCCTTCACCCTGCGCTCCATCAACCCCTTCGGCAACAGCCGCCTCGTGCTCTTCTACGTGGAGTTCCACATGCCGTGGCACCTGCTGGAACTGGTGCCCTTCATCCTGCTGGGAATATTTGGCGGGCTCTGGGGAGCTTTCTTCATCCGCAGCAACATCGCCTGGTGCCGGCGGCGCAAGACGACGCGGCTGGGCAAATACCCGGTGCTGGAGGTGTTAGTGGTGACGGCCATCACGGCCGTCCTGGCCTTCCCCAACGAGTACACCAGGATGAGCACCAGCGAGCTGATCTCGGAGCTCTTCAACGACTGTGGGATTTTGGACTCGTCCAAGCTCTGCGAGTACGTGAACGATTTCAACAGCACCAAGGGGGATGATCTGCCCGACCGCGCTGCCGGCCCTGGCGTGTACACGGCCATGTGGCAGCTGGCACTGGCCCTCGTCATGAAAGTCTTCATCACCATCTTCACCTTTGGCATGAAGGTGAGGGTCGCCTGTAAATGAAGCTCATGTTCTTCCCACACTTTTCAGGACCCTTAGAGGTTTTTTTCCCTCCCTAACCAGACATGTGTTCCCCCAGGCTCTGTCAGAAGGGGACAAACTGCAGTTGTTTATCCTGCTGCTTCGACCTGAGGGCCGTAGAAACTTTCCAGCCTGAGTGTGGGCACCAATGCAGTCACAAAATTAGAGACTCAGGGCTCCAAATCCCATTTTTCAGACACGGAATGCTCCTAAATTGTCCTGCCTCAAGCTTTTTTGATAAATATGTGACTTAGATGAAAGAGCTAATTGCAAAGCAGTCAGTGTCCTAGTTTATAAACGCCTACTTGGAGCTGTTCCTTGCACAGAGGCTTTGGAAGTTGTTTGGTGCAGCCTCTGGAGCTGCAGGCGTAGTTCCCAGGTGTGAGCTTTCCTGTAGTGGATGGAGCTGATGGACGGTTTTTATGTCCCTGCTCGTGGCAGGGGAGTTGGACTAGATGACTTTTCAAATATCCCTTCCAGCTGAGCTCCAGCAAAGCCTGTGCCTCACTGTGGTTTGAGGTTCCACCACTCCTCCGTGCAGTCCCTGGGCTCTGCTGCTCACTGCCCCGTGTTCCCACAGGTGCCCTCGGGGCTCTTCATCCCCAGCATGGCTGTGGGCGCCATCGCGGGCCGGCTGCTGGGGGTGGCCGTGGAGCAGTTGGCCTTCTACCACCATGACTGGGCCATCTTCAGTGGCTGGTGCAGCCAGGGCGCCGACTGCATCACCCCTGGCCTCTACGCCATGGTGGGCGCCGCCGCCTGTCTGGGTAAGCTGGGGCTGGGCCTCGGTTGGCCACGTGGAGAGGTGGTGTGGTGGGTGAATGGTTGGACTCCCTGATCTTAGAGGTCTTCCCCAGCCCTAATCATTGAGCCACAGAATGGTTTGGGCTGGGAGGGATGTTAAAGATGACCTCATTCCACCCTGTAGTGATTTCCGTGGCTGAAGAGCTGTGGTTGTGGCTGGCCGTCAGAGCTGGTGGTCACCTCTGGAACCCCAGGAAATGCTGTAATGGAACGTGCCACGTTCCTCATCCTGATGGTGTTCTTTTGCCAACTCCAGCCTGGTGCTGGGCACGGCAGGTGCAGTGGGGAGCTCCTGAGTGGGAGCCAGAACAGTTGAGGCTGCCCCAGGGACTTGAATTTTCCTGTGGGGTTTTAATTCATTTTACTTCCTGTTCTGGCCTTAAATCTTGTTACGCAATTCTGCTTTTAAGTGCTCTGTTTTTTGGTAACACTTCTTCCTCTTGGCTGAGTTGGAGAGACTGGGTGCATGTGACTGAACTTCACTTTCACAATTCCCAGTCCCCTCATCCATGGGATACATTTAACTCCTAAGGGACTACTTTATCAAGAGAAACTCTCCTCTGAAAACACGCCACCAAACCATTTTAGAGAGCATACACCTTTTTGAGCAACCCAATCTAGTGGAAGGTGTCCTTGCCCATGACAGGTTGGAATGAGATGAAGGTTCCTTCATACCCAGACCCTTCTGGGATTGTTTGCATGTAATCAGTGGAAGATAAATACACTTTGACTCAATTAACAGTTCTGTTTGCTGCTGGGCAGCACCAAAACGCCTGCGCTCCTTTGGGGAATGGGTATTGAAACAAAACTCTTGTAAAATATTTGGCCGTAGCTTTGGGACTTGAATCTCAAAAGCAGAATTGAAGCACGCCGAGACAAAACCACGCGGAGACCTTGAGCTCCATGCCAGGGCCCGGTGCTGTGGCAGAGGTTTCAGCGCCGTTCTGACCTCGTTTGGCACTGCTGAGCGGGCGGTCGGGCTGTGCTGGCACCACCCTTCTGCAGAGGCGTGACACAATCCCAGTGACCTGAGCCGTGCTGTGTTGGCAGGGGGGGTGACCCGGATGACCGTGTCGCTGGTGGTCATCATGTTCGAGCTCACCGGGGGGCTGGAGTACATCGTGCCCCTGATGGCAGCGGCCATGACCAGCAAGTGGGTGGCCGATGCCATCGGCCGGGAGGGCATTTACGACGCCCACATCCGCCTGAACGGGTACCCCTTCCTGGAGGCCAAGGAGGAGTTCTCGCACAAGACGCGGGCCATGGATGTGATGCGGCCGCGCAAGAATGACCCTCCCCTGACGGTCATCACGCAGGACGCCATGACCGTGGAGGACGTGGAGGCCATTGTCTCCAGCACCACCTACAGCGGCTACCCCGTGGTGGTGTCCCGGGCGTCCCAGCGCCTGGTGGGGTTTGTCCTCAGGAGGGACCTCATCATTTCCATCGGTAAGCGGCAGCGCTGCCCGGGTGAAGGTGCCGTCATTAATACCAGCTGTCACTGCACTGGGAGGTCACACACTCCTGGTGCTGCTGAGTAGTGTGGGTGGGCTCTGCTTGCCTTGGATTAGGAGGACAGTGGGGCTTGTCACGGAATCACAGGATTGTTTAGGTTGGAAAAGCCCTTCAGGATTGAGTTCAGTTTGTGTCTGATCCCCAGCCTGTTCCCATCCCAGATCACTGAGTACCACCTCCAAGCCTTCCTTGGACACCCCCGGGGATGGGGCCTCCGAACCTCCCTGGGCAGCCCCTTCAATGTTGGCAAGCTTTCCTGTGAAGAAATTCCTGCTGATGTCCATCCTGAACCTCTCCTGGCACAGCTTGAGGCTGTGTCCTCTTGCCCCTGTCACTGGTTGCCTGGGACAATATGGAATAAAATGCAGGAACAAGTGCATCAGGATATTATATGCATCACCTGCCTTCGGTGGTACCACCATGAGTTTCTCCACTTGGGTTCCTTGAAATGTCCAGGGATTCATTAAGAACGGTCCTGGCCCCAAGCTGTGCACAGTGACGCACAGGATGGGATTTGGGTTTTCACGATCAAATATCCCAAATGTTCTAAAGTATCCTGATAATCCAGCCTGGTGTTTGGGCCGCCAGACCTGCCCCTTCCCAGGAATCCTTGGAATTCTGATACCAGACCGCAGTGTGGCAGGTACCCACAGTACCTGTGTGTGCACTGTTGTGAAGATCTGATGGATGATGGCCTGTACTTGACTTGTTTTCCATTCCTGGCCCTGATGACATCCGTGGAGCCTGTGCCAGTCATTGAGTGCTTGAAAACAGTCCTTCAGCTGCTCCAGATGGGACCCAAATCAGTGACTCAGAAAAGTACAAAGCATTTTATTTACCTCCTCTAAACACTGGGAAGTTAAGAGTTGTATTTACCTGGCCAGAGCACACTGAGGTGCTTTGCCTTGGTTTTGGGCAAAGCTGATGTGCTGATCCCACCCCTGCAGTGGAACTTTGGAGATCTTGTAGGTCCTCCCAGGTAACGAGTGACAGGACAAGACCTGAAGTTGTGCCCAGGTGAGGTTTAGGTTGGATATTGGGGCAAATTTTTTCATGGAAAGGGTTGTCCAACCCTGGCATGGGCTGCCCTGGAGTCACCATCCCTGGAAGTGTTCAAAAAATGTGGATGCAGCACTTAAGGACGTGGGTTAGTGGTGACCATGGTGGTGGTTCTCGTTGGTAGTTGGACTTTATGGTCTTAAAGGTCTTATCCAACCTTAATGATTCCATGGTTCCCTTAGAAGAAAGGCTGGAAACCCATCACAGCCTCCTTGGGTGGGAACAGCTCTGGTAAAGGGAAGGAAAGGTCGTCTAAGGCCATTAAATGTGAGCTGAGGAATGGGAATGCTCTTCTGTTTGGAAAAAGAATGGAGTGCTAATATTGAACCAAATACTTCTCTTTCCAGAAAACGCCCGGAAGAAGCAGGATGGGATCGTGAGCACCTCAGTTATTTGTTTCACTGACTACTGTCCCCCCCTGCCTCCAAGCTCCCCGTCTGTGCTGAAGCTCAGGAGCATCCTGGACCTCAGTCCCTTCACGGTGACGGACGAGACGCCCATGGAGATCGTGGTGGACATCTTCCGCAAGCTGGGATTGCGCCAGTGCCTGGTCACTCACAACGGGTAAGAGCCCTGGGACCTGGGGTCAGAACCGGCTCTGCTCGCAGGGCAGTGGGGACAGCACTGGGATCCCTCTGAGGCTGGATACGGGAGCAGTTCTTGCCTGGCAAAGGCACTTGTGGCAGCCCGGCTCCGAGCCCTGTCCAGCCTGGCCTGGGAGGCTTCCAGGGATGGGGCAGTCACAGCTGCTCCGGGAGCCTGTGTCAGTGTTTACCACCCTCAGAGGGTGCAGTGCTTTCTGTGGGGTGTCACTGTGAATCCCAAAAGACTCTTCAGCACCTGCAAGGGGCTCAAGTGGCCCTGCCAGGGTCCCTTCTGATGGTGTTGATGCGTTAAAAGCGTTTTTCATTTTCCAGGAAGCTGCTGGGGATCATCACCAAAAAGGATGTACTGAAGCACATTGCACAGATGGCCAACCAGGACCCTGATTCCATCCTCTTCAACTAGAGGCAGACTGTAGGGATTGTGTGTCCCAAATACCTGGAACTTTCTAGCCCATCCTGGGTAGACTTTCCTATTTTTATTGAGACCATGGAACTGTTTCCAGAATTTTCCTCCATGGAGCTGAAGAAGATATTTTTTTTTTTCCTACCAGATAACCAATTGCACTAAGGAATCTGTGGAACATGATCTTCTTTTTAGAAGAAAAAAAAAAAAAAGAGACTTTATTTACGTTGCTTTTGTGAAGTTGCATTGGAAAGATTCCATGAAGGAGTAAAAGCAAAATGTTAGAGAATTGTATTTCCTCCTCCTCTTTTGTTGGAACTGCGGTTCTGAACATGGGGAGGAAAAGCCAAGGTGTTTGTGCGCTTCCAGAGGTGTGGAAGGAGCAGGATGGTTTTGCACACAGTATTCAGGTGCTGGCAGAGGGTCAGAGGTGGGCTCAGGGTAGTGTATTCCCAGTTGTCCACCTGGAAAAAAAAAAAAAAAAATCACACCCTTGGGAAGCCAAAATAGGGGAGAGAAAAATAAAATTTGGCTGGCTAAGGCTGCTTGGCTGAAAGAAGAAAAAGAAAAAACAAGAAACCAAACCCCCCACATATCTCCTTAAAATTTGGTTCAGTTTCTGATTGGGAAGATACTGCTTTTGCTTAATTAGTGAATGTATTAAGTACTCTGCCACTGCCTTGTCAGGAGAACCCCAAGGAGGAGGTAGGAAGAGGTCACAGATGTCTTCCCATTCTGTTCCCTTTCTCTGATCCATGCCCAAGGATTCCTTCTCCTTGATTTTCCCTGCGCACCTCACTAAAATCCCAGTGGCTGAGTCCTAAATTCCTGCCCTTCCCCAAACCCTGATGGTGTTGGACATGTTATGGGTGGCCTCCTTCCCACCCTGCCCACTGAAGAGCCCCGTGCCTGGGGGATGGATGCTGTTCCCTGCTCCCTCCTGTCCCTGATTCCCAGCTGGAGCGTTCCCAGCAGGGCACTTCAGGTCTCCCTTTGCCAACAACTATGCAAGAAACCCTTCCCACCACGGCCCCTGTGCTCTCAGTCCTGTCCCAGATGACTTTCCTGTTAATAAAACTGCCTGTTTTTACTGGAATTCGAGAGGCTTCTGGATGCCTTGGGAGGCTGATGCTCTTCATCCTGGCCTCAGTTGTTTCATATTTGTGGGAAGTGGGGACTCCTGGCTGGACTTGGCTGGGTCCCTCTCAAAATCTCTCCGATACAAACAAATTCCTTGTCTTTCCAAGGAGCAAAATCAGATCCTTGATCTTCCAAAGCCATCCAGCAGCCAGTCCCTGCTCTGCTGCTTCCCCGACGTCTCAGTCCTTGTACAACTCAACGCTGCCTCAACCCGAAATGTCATTGATGGATCCAGTTCCTTCTGTTTGGGAAATAAATGTCTGGACTGGTCTGGACTGTGGTGGTTTTGTGCAGCAGGAGATGGTTGGAATTCTTCATGTGCTGCCTCAACCTGTGCCAGCAGCAGCTTTGCTTTTAAATGCCTCTTTTTGTTCCTATTTGGAAGGCAGGTGGATGCTCCTAGGATCTGGGGTTGAGTTTGGGGAAGAAGCTGCCTTCTCCCAATCCCCTGGGAGCTCCTTTCTGGGACTGCCTGTCCTGTGGCACACGGAGGATTACCAGAAACACAAAACTTTTCTATTTTTCTCCTCACCTTACCATCCCCAGCAGGGTCCCGGCTTGAGAAATGTGGTCCTGCTTCAATTAGATCCGTGAGCAGATTCCTCTCCTTGTGGGAAGGCTGCAGCAGCCCAGAAGGGAAGCCCGTGTGCAGGGTTATCCCAGATGGAACATCCCAGCTGCTCCTGGGGAAGGAGGGCAGGGAGCAGCTGTCAGAGGGAATTGCAGCTGCTCTGCCGATGGGAATGGGAGCCCGAGGCAGGAAACAGCTGCCCAGCAGCTCCTGGTGCTCCTCGGCTGCTGCTCTGTATGTGGCATGTTTGTTTTTTCAGTGGAAGAGGTGTCCTGAGATGCTGGCAGGAAAAAATCCTATCCAGGAGGTTGGAGTGGGAAGGGCAGGAAAAGCCTAATAGGGCCGGGCTTTTAGGGAAGCTCACTTTGGGTGCAGGTAGGATTTGGAGTCCTCACGGTGCCAAACTTCCAGCTCCTGCGAAGGGCTTTGCCCAGTCCGGTTCTTGCTCCTCCCGTTGCCTCCCTGCAGGAGGAGCCCCGCGGCTCTCTTCGGCAGGCGGATGGGGATGCAGGATGAGAAATCCATCCACTGAAGGAGCGACCCGAGAGGACCGGGGGTTGCACTATCCCGTTTACGCTTCATGATTTTGGGGACCTCTCTGGGGCGAGGGCTGGATGCACTCGCCTGTCGGATGCTGGAAGGGCAGGATGGAACTGGGGGAAACCGACTCTGAGCCTCCCATTGAGCTGATCTCTAAGGTCCCAACGCAAACGACTCTGATTCCGTGGTTCTGTGCAATAGTGCAGGGGTTTGAACAGAACACAAGAGGAGGAATTTTCTTTAAAAGTGGAATTATTTTTTTCCTGACGTCTCCAGCTGTCTCGTGGGGGTGGGAATAAGGAGAGAAAGCCGCGCGGGAGCCCCGTGAGCCCGGCTGGAGCCGGCTCAGCGCTTCCCTTGGCTTCCGCTTGCTCAGCCCGCGGGCAGAGCCGGGGCCGGGGGTGCTGAGACCGGGAGGGAACCGGGGAGAGCTGCTGGGAGCCGCAGGCTGCACAGAGAAAGACATCTGGTTCTGGAAAGGAGAGAAATCAAATCCCCTTCTTCCCTCTGGGGTCTCAGTGGGGCCGCGGGAAAGGAGCTGGGAGCAGCGCAGCTGGGATGGGATTGCATTAAATAACCTTTAAAGGTCCTTCCGACCCAAAGCAGCTGTGATTCGTCAAGGAATGAGCTGAGCATCCTGCCTGCAGCAGCACCGGCTCTCCCCTGCTCGCTCACAGCGCCCCGGCATTAATGTTTTCCTGAGGGTTTAAGGAGCATCCCGCAGCTCCGTGAAGTGTTCGTGCTGTAGGAAAGAGGTTTCTGGTTTGTTTCCCTCTTTTTTTCAGGCTGAATTCCTGCCCGGGGGGGAGCGATGGTTTTGAGGTGCCCTGGGGCAGAGCGAGGAGCGCTGCTGGGCTCACACCACACCCTGCTGCTTCTCTTTGTCTGCTTTATTTATAATGTCCCAAGGAATGATTTCCTGCCGCGGTGACGTGGATTTCGGAGTGGATTTCCTCTCCCCACTGTGAACTCGGGCCAGGCTGGGGACTTGAAAGTAAAACAAGATCATGTCTGGGTGGGGATGGAGGCTTGGAGGCAGCAATGAGCTGGTTCATAACAAAGAGGGGAAAAAAGAGCCTTTGTCCCCAGACAAAGACATTTAGAGATGAAGACTCAGGGCCACAAACGCCCTGGACCGAGGTAAAAGCAGCTCCTCGGCAGTGGAGATAAGAGGGTTCTTTGGCAGCTGCTGCAGGAAGCACTTGGTGTTTTGATTGAATCCATAGTGATTCAGTGGGAAAATTCATGGGAAATCAGGTCAATGTGAAGATTTTATTAGTGCTGCAATCACCCCCCACCTCCCAGGCTGGGCTTAGAGCAGGAGGAATTAGAGAATTCTGGAATGATTTGGGTTGGAAGGACCACAAAGCTCACTCAGCTCCACCCCCTGCCATGGCAGGGACACCTCCCACTGTCCCAGGCTGCCCCCAGCCCCATCCAGCCCGGCCTTGGGCACTGCCAGGGATCCAGGGGCAGCCACAGCTGCTCTGGGCACCCTGTGCCAGGGTCTCACCTCTCTCACAGGGAATTTCTCCCCATTATCCCTTCTGACCCTGCCTTCCTTCAACTCAAGGTGTTAAGGAAGGGCTGAGAGCTGTGGAGTTGTCACTTTAGGGACACTGTAGGGATGTGCTGCCTGGGGAGCTGGAGCTCTCGGTTTTGGGGGACAGGGTCAGAAGGGATAATGGGGAGTTGTAGCTCTCCCCAGCCTGAGGGAGGGGCTGGCAGAGGAGGCTGTGTGAGGGGATGCAGAGCTGGTTTAGGGACCACTGACTTCGCTTTCTAGTAGGAGCTACAGTGAACTTGGCAGCAACACTCATGTTAAAATAGTGAGCTGTAATTTCTAATAAACAATTTTAGCAATAACAGAAAAGTTGTACAAGAATCCATTTGTGCAGCAGATTTTGTGTCCTCAGTCAGAGAAGAGCGGTGTGTCCTCGTCCAGGTCTTTCCACGCTTGGTTCTTTCTTTCCTGGAGCACCACGTCCTGGGGCAGGCAGTGTTGGCACAGGTGCCTCAGGCAGTTTTTGTGGAGGCCGGGTTTCCATGCCGCTGGGTTCTCCTGCTGGTGGCTGATCCACGTGTCCAGGTGGGAGCGTGGCCCTGGCCAGCCTGGGGGTGTCCAGCTGTCCCAGCACCGGGACAGGGACGACGATGGAGGCAGCGGTGCTGCAGGGGCTGAGGCTGCTCGGGGTAACCTGTGCCAATTCCTCACAGTGAGGAATTCTAGCTCTCCTGGGCTCTCCCCAGACAGGGTGAGGCTGCTCTTTGCCCTGCTCCTGCTGCAGTTCTCCTTCTCCCACCCACCCACCCAGGAGCCTTTCCAGGAAAGGAGGGTGGGCCATTGCCCGCTGGCGCCGAGCCCGGCTCTCTGCTCACTGCTTTCCCAGCTTCCTCCATGGCAAACACGGCCTCTGCTGGCTCCATGGGCCATGTCTGTGTTAAACTCCCTTTCAAAGGAAATCTCTGAACCACCTGCTGCATTTCCTGTAGCCCCAGCTCCACCGGTTCAGCCCTGCGCTCCCGTGGCTGCTGCCAGAGGCTGGAAAAGCTTGGTGCTCCAGGGGGTGTTTGAGACCTGAGGATGTCAACAGCCCTGTTGTGGGTCACCAAGGTAGTTGAGACAGCAGGAGGGGGGATGAGAGGTGGAGGAAAAGGCACAGTTTTAGAAGGGAGGGGTTTGGAATGCTGGTTTTTTTTGCTTTGGGCAAGAGCCCAGTGTGCTCCAGGGCCAAGTGCTGCAGACCCAAGGCTCGGCTCAGCTCCCTCCATCCCTCCACGGGGACTGGGAAGATGGGGCCCTGCAGCCCTGCCATGGGGGGGTCAGCTCTGTCACCCCTTTGGAGGCTGCTCTTGGTGCTCTCTGGCTTTGTATGGATAAGCTGGGGAGCCTTCCCTTGCATTTGAGGCCGGTCCAGGTGTTTGTGTGCGGGGGCCAGGGTGGCACCGTGCCCTGTGGGGGTTGTATCACCCCCCCTGGATCGGGAGACTGCAGGAGAGGGGGGCTGGAGAGTGGGAATGCCCAGCAGCTGGGGGTGTGGGGGGATGTGGGACCTGCCTGGCGCAGCCCCCAGCCCTGGCCAAGGATGTGGAGGGCTGGGAGTCAGACCTGGAAAGCTGCAGGAGGGATGGCAGGAGCGAGGAGCAGCCCCTGCCCAGGAATCCCAGACTGAAAGAGGAGGAGCACTGGGACCCCCTGGGAGCTGATGGGTGCAGGGGAGGAGGAGCTGGGATGTGCTCAGACTCTGTGGGGTCTCTGCAGGAGCTGGGCCCAGCAGGGATGAAGGCACCAGGTTGAGAAGCAGGAACACATCCCCTTGGGACTGCCCCAGGGTGGCTGTGGGGGCTGGCAGTTGCAGAGCCCCTGGAGGTGCTGTGGGTGCAGGATCAGCAGAAGCCTTTGCTGGGCTCTGCCAGTGCCCCAGCCCTGCTCCCACCTGCTCCAGGTCCACCCTGCCCAGGGCTGTGTCCTGGGTACAAAGGGGCCAGACCTGTGCTGGAGTACAAGGCTTTATTCCATCCTCCCTGGGTGTCCTGCCTGTGGCAGCCCACGCTGGCACTGTCTGTAAATCCCGCCTCAGTCTTAGTAGGATACAGAGGGTACAGGGGGAGTTAGAAAAGGAGGCTGTGCCCACCCAGAGCCCATGGGCTGAGCCAGCTGGGCCCTGCTCTGCCCAGCCTGAACCCACCTTTGGCCTCTGGGGTGGCCTCCATCATCACCCCAGGGCTGGTTTGGTCCCTCCAAGGTCCTGCTGTGGCCACCGGGCTCACCCAAAGCTGGAATCCTGCAGGGGCTGCCAGGGCTGGAGGTGCGAGGAAGCGGTGACTGCGCTGTCCATAAGGGCTGGGGGGACAAAATCCCCACGGGAGGAGGTGCTTGGCCAGCAGCCGGGCTGAGCTCCTGGTCCTGGGCAGCCTGGCTTGGTCAGCACGTGCCCCAGTGCCACGTGCCAGGCGTGGTGCCAGGACTGGCGACCGCTGCGGTGTCACGGTCCTGCCCTTTGCCCTCCCTGGAACCATCGCTGGTGTTGCCCCAGGCTTTTATCTCCCAAACTGAAACTCCTTCCTTCCCTTCCAGAGGCTGACACTGGACCTGCCCCATCCCCACAGCGTGTGCCCCTGTCAACCCTGTGCCCAGAGGTGCCAGCCCTGTGCCCTAGGGTTGCTTCCAGCCCCAGGTCCTGGCACCCACAGCCCTGCCCAAGGTGAGGTCAGACTCAGGGGTGTCACCCTGCCACGGGGACACTTGGTCCTGCAGTGGCAGATGTGGCCTGGTGCATTTCCTGGTACAGGGAGCCGTTGGGAGGTGTTGTGCCAGCAGGGCTGGGATGTCCCCCATCGTGCACGTCCCATGTAGGTCCTCAGAGCCCCATCCTGGTTCATGGCTGCCTCCCACGTGGAGGATGGCACCGAGCCCAGCAGAGCCCCGCACGCAGCCACCCCGTGCCCCTCTTGGCTCATCCCTCACCGCAAGGGACAACGCGTCGGAAGAGCCCCGCCCCAGCCCCGGGCCATCGGCCGCTGTCCGGGGGCCACACGGGCCGGGTGGGAGCAGAGGGGCTGTCACAGGTCGAGCCGGAAGGCCCCGAAGTAACTGGCTGCTGCATCGTTGGAGTCGATGGCCAAGGAGGAGACGGAGACGAAGAGCTCGTCACCGGCCTTGAGCTCGAAGAGTCCCCCCTGGTAGAGCGCGTGGAGCCCGTAGTCGGCCTCGGGCGCCCAGCACTTGGTGCCCACGCCCTTGAGCAGCAGCACGGGTGGGCTGTGGGCCGGCTGCCACTGGATGCACTGCACGAGCTGAGGGCCCGAGTCGCGGCCGGCGCCGCGGTAGCGGAAGTAGATCTGCGAGTACACGTAGTACTTGCCCGGCTGCTCCACGCGCAGCCGCCCAGCCCGGTACGTCATGTTCTGCACGTGCGAGTGGAGGCTGCTGTGCCCCCAGTGGGCGATGGCGTGGCGGCACGACTGCGAGAGGTTCCCGAAGCGCTGGGAGCGTCCTGCGGGAAGGGAGCGGCACTGTGGGGAGCGACCTGACAGGGTGACGTGGAGGGGAGAGGTGGCTCTGACTCCTTCCCAGTCATCCAGCTTGGAGGGGTGGAGTTTGGTGGTCTTGGAGCGAATAGAAGACTCCTCTCCCCGTCCTGGTCCCCTGCCCTTTGATCTCTCCCCTGTTCCCATCTTGGAGACCCAGCAGTGCCCGGAGGGGATCCCCAACTCACCATCCTGAGCCAGGCTCTGCGGGCGGAGGGTGAGGTGTGCCGAAGGTTTCCCAGCTATTTTGGGAGGAAGTTGCCCCTCTGAGGTGTTGGAGTAGCTCTGCCAGGCCTCTGCAGGGAAGGGACAGTGTGGGGACACCCGGCCCCGTGCCAGCAAGGCAGGGAATGCCCCACTGACCCACCAGAGCAAAAGGTTATTGAGGGATGGAAAAGTTGTCAATCATCAACCAACACATCTGCGTGTGCCACAGCCTCTGGACAAACGGATGTGGCTGTCCCCCAGCCCATTCCTGGAACGTGTGCCTGTCACTGCAAGTGACGATCCCGGCTCTCCCCTCTCCCTGCCCCAGCTCAGGGCACTGCAGTTTGCCCCAGGAGTGACTGCCATAGCCCCCTCCCCCCTGCTGGCATCCTGGGATCACAGCTCCAGGGATCACAGCTCCTGGGATCACAGCTCCAGGGATCACATGGATCACAGCTCCTGGGATCACAGCTCCTGGGATCACATGGATCACAGCTCCTGGGATCACAGCTCCAGGGATCACATGGATCACAGCTCCTGGGATCACAGCTCCTGGGATCACATGGATCACAGCTCCTGGGATCACAGCTCCTGGGATCACAGCTCCCGGGATCACAGCTCCTGGGATCACAGCTCCCGGGATCACAGCTCCTGGGATCACAGCTCCCGGGATCACAGCTCCTGGGATCACAGCTCCCATGGATCACAGCTCCCCTGGATCACAGCTGCTGGGATCACAGCTCCCATGGATCACAGCTCCCATGGATCATAGCTCCCATGGATCACAGCTCCCCTGGATCACAGCTGCTGGGATCACAGCTCCCATGGATCATAGCTCCCGGGATCACAGCTGCTGGGATCACAGCTCCCATGGATCACAGCTCCCATGGATCATAGCTCCCATGGATCATAGCTCCCATGGATCACAGCTCCAGGGATCACATGGATCACAGCTCCCATGGATCACAGCTCCCATGGATCATAGCTCCCATGGATCATAGCTCCCATGGATCACAGCTCCAGGGATCACATGGATCACAGCTCCTGGGATCACAGCTCCCATGGATCACAGCTCCCATGGATCATAGCTCCCATGGATCACAGCTCCAGGGATCACAGCTCCTGGGATCACAGCTCCCCTGGATCACAGCTCCCCTGGATCACAGCTGCTGGGATCACAGCTCCCATGGATCATAGCTCCCGGGATCACAGCTCCCATGGATCACAGCTCCAGGGATCACAGCTCCCATGGATCACAGCTCCAGGGATCACAGCTCCTGGGATCACAGCTCCAGGGATCACAGCTGCTGGGATCACAGCTCCCCTGGATCACAGCTCCAGGGATCACAGCTCCCGGGATCACAGCTCCCATGGATCACAGCTCCAGGGATCACAGCTCCTGGGATCACAGCTCCAGGGATCACAGCTCCCATGGATCACAGCTCCCGGGATCACAGCTCCCGGGATCACAGCTCCCATGGATCACAGCTCCCATGGATCACAGCTCCCATGGATCACAGCTCCAGGGATCTCAGCTCCCCTGGATCTCAGCTCCCCTGGATCTCAGCTCCCCTGGATCTCAGCTCCCAGGGATCACAGCTCCCATGGGTCAGGCTCTGGCTGCAGCCCCAGAGCCGGCCCAGGAGGGACTCACCCTTCACGGCGCTCTTGCGGATCATGTTCTCGGTCACCTGCGCCACAGAGAAGAGAAAGTTTCCTGGTTAAAGGTGACACAGGGGTTCCCCATGCCTGAGCTCCTAGTCCAAGCCTCCATCACCTTCCCTGTCACAGTGTCTCTGGGCCCCACCACCTCCTTGCTGCGGATGGCTTGAGTCCCACTCCCACCTTGAACCACCCTGGCTATTCCCCCTCCCACCGCTCCAGTGAGGCAGATGGGGAAACTGAGGCATGGGGACAACCAGGAACTCTCCCATCCTCCCCTGGTCCCGGGCTCACCGTGGCCACGTAGGCTTTGATGGTGCTGGCCAGCTTGAGGCAGCCCTGGCTGCTGCTCAGCTCCTCCAGGCTGGAGCCCTCGGGCTGCTGATTGAGCACCTGCAGACACCGCAGCTCCTCCGCGCTGCCCGGAGCCTGGGATTTCAGCTGGGATGGAAGCAAAGCGGGATGGCAAACTGGGACAGACGGAGGGGGCAGCCGGGACCCTGCTGGGGTGTGAGCAGGGGGCAGCAGCCCTCAGCACAGCTCTCCAGCACCTGGGCACTCAGAGAACAGCCAGGATATCGGGATCACTTCAGCTTCTAGATCCACGGGATACTGGGATCACTTCAGCCTCTGTATCCACAGGATATTTGGATCTATTCAGCCTCTGTATCCACAGGACAGCGGTGTGAAGCCAGATTGAAAGGATCTGGGTTCATCTCTGCCCTGCTGGACCTCCGGCCGGCCTCGGCCCAGGCCATTCCCCGAGGGAGTGCCCGCAGGCTGCTCCCGCACACGCCTGCCCGCCCGGGTGAGAGTGCCCGGTGCTGCCAAGGCAGCGAATTCCCTCGGAATGCCCGCGGCGGGTGCGTGTCCGGGCAGGGCCGCCCGCGGGACCGGGGCCAGCCCGGCACGGGAAGATGCTGGAGCGGCTCCAGAGAAAGGCACGGAGACGTTCCCAGGGCGGGAGCCGCTCTGCTCTGGAGCCAGCTGGGAGAGCTGAGAGTGTTCACCTGGAGACCTCAGAGCCCCTTCCAGGGCCTCAAGGGGCTCCAAGAGACGGACTCCCTACTCCCCGCACAGAATCAGTGACCGGCCGCTGAAATTAGCCCGAATTGTTCCACTACAGTGGTTTTCTCCTCCCTCCGCCTCTTCCCTGCGGCTGTGTCTCCCCATTCCCCTCCTCTCCCCGCCTTTCATGCAAATCCCTCACAGCGGGACCTCATGTGATCCAGGAACGGAGACAAAGCCCGAAGGAGGGCTGCAGCCCACTCCAAAGGATGCTCCGCTGGATCCAGACTGGCTGTTTATTCCCCCTGCATCCATGGGCAGGACTTTTCCTTCCTCCCCGTCTCTGGTGTGATTTGCGGAATGTCTGGCACTGCAGGACCTTTTTATTTTTGCGCCCTTAGGGATGAGGGTGGCTTCCATGGAGCTGCTGCCAGCCCCGAATTTCCCTCTACCCATGGATCTCCTGACTGGCGTTTTCCTCCCGCTGCTGGGGAGTTGCTGTGGGTCGGAACCAGCAGCTGAGGGGAGGGGCTGGCGAGGCTGTTGAAAGGATCAGGCCCGCCACGACCAAGTTTGGGAGTGTTTTTGCCCGAATGACCCCGTGGGAGGTGGGAATGGTGAGATCCCAGCGCAGCTGGTGGGGTTGCACTGGAGCAAGCAAAGAGCTGCTGGAATGGAGGGTCCCAGCATTTCACAAAGGGGGTGAGGAGGGTTTAGGGGTCCTGGGGTGTAGGGGATATGGGAATGGGAGGAGGGAGAGATGAAGCCGGAACCAGGGGACAGTGGGACCTGGAGCCCAGGGAAGTCCCCCCGCAGCCCCATCTGGGGCTGGAGACTCCCATGGGATCCCAGGGCAAGAGCCCCCTCTCCCAGCGCAAACCTCAGCCCCAGGCGGGGCCCGGGACAAAGGCGCCGTCTCTCCACATCTGGATCGGCGACAGAGTCCACCCCTCCGCCCACGCCTGCACAGCTGGATCTGCAGCTCCGGGCGGAGCTCGGGAAATTCCACCCCCAATCCACATCTGGCTCCGCGGTGCCCTGGGGAGCTGGGGACAGTGTCCACCCCCCAATCCACATCTGGATCCGCGGTGCCCTGGGGAGCTGGGGACAGTGTCCACCCCCAATCCACATATGGATCCGCGGTGCCCTGGGGAGCTGGGGACAGTGTTCACCCCCCAATCCACATCTGGATCCGCGGTGCCCTGGGGAGCTGGGGACAGTGTCCACCCCCAATCCACATATGGATCCGCGGTGCCCTGGGGAGCTGGGGACAGTGTCCACCCCCAATCCACATCTGGATCCGCGGTGCCCTGGGGAGCTGGGGACAGTGTCCACCCCCAATCCACATCTGGCTCCGCGGTGCCCTGGGGAGCTGGGGACAGTGTCCACCCCCAATTCACATCTGGATCCGCGGTGCCCTGGGGAGCTGGGGACAGTGTCCACCCCCAATCCACATCTGGATCCGCGGTGCCCTGGGGAGCTGGGGACAGTGTTCACCCCTAATCCACATCTGGATCCGCGGTGCCCTGAGGAGCTGGGGACAGTGTTCACCCCCCAATCCACATCTGGATCCGCGGTGCCCTGGGGAGCTGGGGACAGTGTCCACCCCCAATCCACATCTGGCTCCGCGGTGCCCTGGGGAGCTGGGGACAGTGTTCACCCCCCAATCCACATCTGGATCCGCGGTGCCCCGGGGAGCTGGGGGCAGTTTTCCCCCCCGCAGCCCGCACCTGGACCCGCCTCGCCGCTGGCTGCCGTGCCCGGCGGGCAGAGGCGAGGGACGGGGGCGGGCTGAGCCCTCCCGCAGCCGCCGGGCCTTCCCGGGACGCACCCCCGCCGCCGGGACAAAGCTCACCTTGGAGATGGCCATGGTGAAGTAGACGAAGAGGCCGGTGGTGGAGGCGATCTGCAGGGCCAGGATGGCCATGACGGCCACGCTGCCCCACAGCGTCCCGCACCGCCGCTGCCGCTGCCCCCGCGCCGCGCCGGGGCCGCCGTCCGGACCGGCACCGGGCCCGGGGCAGTCACCGGGAGCGGGCCCGGGAGCGGGCCCCTCGGGCAGCATTGGCGTGTCGGAGGCGCCGCTGTCAGAGCGCAGGTACTGCCCGGCGCTGGGCGGGTGCGGGGCCATGGCCCGGCCCGGTGCCGGTGCCGGTGCCGGTGCCGGTGCCGGTGCCGGTGCCGCTGTCCCGGGCCGAGCGCGGCGGGACGGACGGGCGGGGCGGGGCGGGGGGCGGTGAGGTGGGGGTGGCCTGTGGCTGCGGGGGCGGGGTCTCTCCGAGGGTCTCTCGCCGAGGGGACGCCGAGGGGACACCGGGGGCGATGGTGGCCCCGGGGCCGCGGCTCGGGAGGCAGCGGGGCCGCGGGGACCGTGCGTGTCCCCAGGGAGCCCCGGGGTGTCACTTCGCGGGAATGGCTTCTCTCTGACAAAGGGCGGGGTTGGATGGGATATTGGGATGGAATTCTCCCCCTGTGAGGGAGGTGAGGCTGTGGCACAGGGTGCTCGGAGAAGCTGTGGCTCCTGGTGCTGTTACCTGTGAAATGAAAGTGAGACCCTGAGAAAGCGCGGGAGCACTCGTGTCCCTGCCCTGCAGGGATGCTCCCTCCTGTCCTGCTGCGCCCTGGGGAGGGCGGGTGGCCTCAGCCCAGACCCCCGTCAGCTCAGCGGCCCCCATACCCATCATGGAGGTGGCCGCCCCGTGGGCTTTCCCTTCCCCAGGACATCTGAGCCTGCAGTGTCCCCAGAAGAACCATGAAGCCAGAGTTCCTCTGAGTTCCTGGGGCTCGGAGCAAGGGATCCCCCACTCCCAAAGCATCTGCCAGGCCCAGGACTGATTTCTCTGCCTCTCTGCCAGCTCAGTGTGTACCCAGTGCCAGAGCCCCATCCCTGCCCTGGTACTGCCTGGAAACACCAGAGCTGTTTCCCTAGGCGAGATGCATTCCTTGGAGCTTGGGAAGGACACTGAGCTGGGAGGGAGGTGACTAATTACGCCAACAAAAATTCATGACAACTCAACCCTGCTGGCTGTTCTCAGGAAAAGGGCTCAGGACCTGCTGAGCCAGGTGAGGAGGGAAGAGGTGCAAAGGGCCCATGTGGGGAAGAGTCGTCAGCCTGGTCTAGTGGGAGGTGTACCTGTCCATGGCAGGGGGTGGAATGTGATGAGTTTCAGATCCCTTCCAAACCAAATCATTCCACAGTTCTGTGATTTGCCATTTGGGGCAGAGATGTTTGTGCTGAAGGAACCTGGGACCGCTGCTCTCTGTGCTGCTCACTGGGGTGGGACAGGGCTGAGCTCTGCTGAAGAGCAGAGGGAAACCAGGAGCAATCAGAACCACGCAGCCTGGGGCTGCCTTCTTGGAGAGAGAAGGTTTGTCTGTGAGTCAGACCAGGACCAGAACTGGAGCTGCGCAGAGAAAATTGGGTGGGAGCTAGCAGGGGGAAAAAAAAAAAAAAAAAAAGCCTCAATCCTGGCTGAGGAGTTGTTTTTCACTTCTAATGTTTCCTGGTCTGTGCACTGGGAGAGCCGGGTCAGGCAGAGCCTGGAAATCTGTTTCCTCAGTGCCCCGTGGTGCAGAGCAAGTGCAGAGGAGCTTCTTGGGGTCTCTCGGTGCTCTCAGTGAGGCTGCGATGGGGAAAACCCGGCAGGAGATGCCGACATGGCCATGGAGCTGCGTCTGGGATTTCCCAGCACGTCCCTTGGATTCGCTTCAGTTTGCTTCAGGCACTGGAACGTGCAATTTCAGTTGTTTTCCATGTTTTCTGGGATGGCCGAGGCAGACCCCCGGAGCTGGGTCAGTGCAGGATGCTCCTCCGCGGGGTGTCCCAGAGCTGGCTCTCAGCTCCCCGCGCTGCTCCTTTCAGCCAAGCCCAGCCCGGCGTTGGCTCCGGTCGCTGATGACTCCGAACATGTGTTGGCTGGCCACACGGTCCTCCCTCAGGAAACAGCAGCCCCTGCGACGTGAAGTCATCGCGTGCGGCTCAGGAGCTGCTGTAACCTCCCTGGAATGTGCCCTCAGATGTTTGTCTTTCGAATGGAACCCATCAGTTTCTGCGCTGAGGCGTTTTCTGGGAAAAAACCTCTTCCTCATCACAGTGGAGGATCAGGCATCCAACCTCTTCCCTCCAACCCTGGGAGCACCTCAGCCCTTCCCTGGCTCTCTCCTGCCCGGGGGCTGGGGCCAGGGTTTGTTTGTCCCTGTTATCACAGAGTAGGTGGAGACATTCCCTGCCTGGTGGCGTCGGAGCTGCTCCGGAGCTGCTCCAGCCTCACGCGTTCCAGCTGGAGGGAGAGAGGGCTGCGTGGCCACCCAAGCAGGAGAGGACAGTGGTCCTCACAGCCCTTCCTGGCCTCTGGCTGGTGGTGGCACCTGGGCGTCGGGAGAGAGGGGAAGGAGGAGCAGAAAGGCTCTGTGGGGACCCAGGGGTGCTCCCTGCGCTGCTGGCAGGAGTTTGGCAGGGAGGGGTGGATGGAGCAGCCCCATAAAACCCTGGAGCCGCGAGTTTCCCAGGGGGGATGAGGAACAACCTCTGGAACATCCGAAGGCGAGACTGAAGCAGCTCCTGAGACATCCACATCCCGGCCGGGAGCGTCACCGCGCTCCCGACAGGCAGTGACAGGCAAGTTCTGCTGCAGCTCCTTCCCTGCGCTGGGCTCCCCGTCCCAGCGCCTCCTCGCACAGCACATCATCATCTCCTCGCACAGCACATCATCTCCTCGCACAGCACATCGTCTCCTCGCACAGCACATCATCTCCTCGCACAGCACATCATCTCCTCGCACAGCACATCATCTCCTCGCACAGCACATCATCTCCTCGCACAGCTCATCATCTCCTCGCACAGCTCATCATCTCCTCGCACAGCACATCATCATCTCCTCGCACAGCACATCGTCTCCTCGCACAGCTCATCATCTCCTCGCACAGCACATCATCTCCTCGCACAGCACATCGTCTCCTCGCACAGCTCATCATCTCCTCGCTCCCTCTAGTGGGATCGGGATGGCTCCTGCCCGGGCACACTTGTGTCCCCATTCCTCTTCTTGATGTCCTCCTGGAGGTGATCCCCCCCCATGCCACGCTGTGTATCTTTATTTTTATTTTTTTTAGCCACAAAGCCCCCATCACTTCCCAAGCTGCCCAACCTCCTGGTGAAGGACAAAAGCATTGTCCCGATCCCACGTGGAACATTCCGAGGTGACTCTCCTGCAGGAGCAGCGTCCCAGCCATGTCCCGTCCCTGGGAAATGGTTAAACCGCAGTTTTTGTGGCTCAGGTGGGATCCTGGGGACGTTGAGGCCATTCCCCCCACCCCGTGCCCCCGAGCTGGGATTTGGGGGTTTTACACCGTGGCAGGTAAAGAAGGGACAAGAAAGGACGGGAGGAGGCAGCGCCTTGCGGGCTTCTGTGTGTTGGGTTTGGATGTCCTGGAAAGCGGGGAGGGAAGGAGAGGGAAGGAGAGGGAAGAGAGGGAGAGAAGAAGAAAACAGAGAGGAGGAGAAGAGGAAGGGAGGGGAGAGGCAGGAGAAGGAAAGGAGGGGAGTGGAGGGGAAGGGAGACGAGGGAAGGGAAGAAGAGGGGAGAGAAGAGGGGAAGGGCGGGAGGAGAAGAGGAGGAGGAGTAGAAGAGAGAAGAGGAAGAGAGGAGGTGAGGAGGGGAAGAAGGAGAGGGAAGGGGAGGGGAGGAGAGGGGAAGAGAAGAGGAGGAGGGGGAGGAGGAGGAGAAGGCGCAGGGGAGGATCCTCCCCGGCCCGCCCGAAGCCTCGTGGCGGAGCTGTCGCCGCACCGGCCCCGCAGATGTTCCCCGTCCCCCTCCTCCTCCTCCTCCTCCTCCTCCTCCTCCTCCTCCTCCCCACCTTCCTCCTCTTCCTCCCCCTCCTCCTGGCCCCCGGCAGCGCGGCGGCCGCCCCGGCGGTCACAGGCGAGTGTCAGCCCCGGGCCGGGGGTGTCCAGGACGGGTGGGTGCCGGCCCGGGGTGCCCGGGGGTCTCTCCCGGCCGCTCTGGGGAGGTTTGGCCGAGTTGGGCCGCGGGGGGAAAGGCTGGCGGGACCCCCCCAGATCCCCTGCCACCGCACGGAGCCGCTCCCGGCTTTTCGGAAGCTTTTCCTGGCGCCTGATTTAAGACGCGAAGGCGACTCCAGGCTCGGGCGCGCCTTAATCCCGCAGAAAAGCTTTTAGGGGAAGGTCGGGAAGGGATTTGAGGCTTTCCTCGGGTCTCAGCGCAGGGGCCCGCAGGGGGTTGGGGGGCTGTGCCCGAGGGGTCCCGCAGCTCCATCTGTGCCCCCCCAAAGCAGGAGGGAGCATTTCCACAGCCCTGCTGAAAGATTTGGGGGTGCTGGTGGGTGAGAAGCTCAGCATGGCCCGGCCAACGCGGCTTCGGCCGCAGGGCCTGGGTGGGGTTCAGGGCCTGGGTGGGGTTCAGGCCCTGTGCCCCCTCAGGTGAGAGCCCAGCTGCAGAGCTGCCCCAGCCCTGGGCCGGCACAGGACGGGCCTGGAGCTGCTGCAGACAGCCCAGAGGAGGCTCCGGAGCTGCTCCGAGGCCTGGAGCCAGGCTGGGAGAGCTGGAGGTGTTCAGAGAAGAGAAGGCTCCAGGGAGAGCTCAGAGCCCCTCCGAGGCCTGAGAGGCTCCAGGAGAGCTGGAGAGGGGCTGGGGGACACGGGATGGAGGGACAGGACACAGGGAATGGCTCCCAGTGCCAGAGGGCAGGGATATGTGTGATACTGGGAGAAATTCTTCCCTGTGTGGGTGGTGAGGCCCTGGCAGAGGTTTCCCAGAGGAGCCCTGGCTGCCCCTGGATCCCCGGCAGTGTTTCAGGCCAGGTTGGACAGTGCTTGGAGCAGCCTGGGACAGTGGAAGGTGTCCCTGCCTATGAAACCGTGTGATCTTTAAGTTCCCTTCAACCCAAACCCTTCTGTGATTCATGATTCTATAAATAATTCCCTGCTCAGCTGAGGCAGGAGGGGCTCCTGCAGCACGTGGGATCCCTGTGGCTGCGCGGTGACTCCTGGTTTCTCTTGCAGCCCGCACACTCGCTCCCTGCTACCTGGCCGACCTGCGCCCGGCCACGGGCAGCCTGGTGTCGGCCGTGGGCTGCACGGTGCAGCTGACAGTGCCCGAGCTGCGGGGCAGCAGGGCTGTGTCCTGGGAGTACCGGGAGGGCTCGGAGGAGAGGGTCATCCTCAGCTATGCCTTCCACCACGCCCCCAACGTGTCCGTGCTCTACAAGAACCGCGCGACGTTCAACGAGACCGACCTGTCGCTGCAGGTAGTGCTGCGGCGCGGGGACGGCCGCCTCTACCGCCTCAGGGCCCAGGAGGAGGCCACGGCCTGGTTCCACCTGCACGTTTTGGGTGAGTGGTGCCACGGCCGGCCCTCCTCCGTGGCTGGGAGCCGCGGTCGCCACGGGTGTGAGCGCTGACGCTGCCTCTGCCTCTCCCAGAGCCGCTGTCCCAGCCAAAAATCGTGGGCAACTCCTTGGTGAAAGCAGGAGGCAACACCAAACTGGTTTGCAACGTGGTGGAAGGCAAGGCCGACGCCTACTGGTGGAAGAAAAATGGGGAGCTGCTCCTGGGCAGTGAGCGCATCCGGCTTGTGGAGAACACCACGCTGTGCATCCTGCAGGCGTCCATCACCGACAGCGGCTACTACACGTGCGTGGTGAGCAACGCCGTGAGCCAGAATGAGACCTCCTTCCTGCTCCAGGTTCACCGTGAGTGCATTCCTTCCCTGTGCCCAGGAGAGAACTGGGGGGACAACCCCAGAAAAGGGATTCTCTCTCCCTGCCTGTGCTGAGTAGGCAGATTTGCTGGGAGGCTCTAAGTGGGTTAAATTCAGGTTGAATTTGCTCTGGTGCAGAGGCTCTGGGTTCTCCCCTTTGCAGACTCTGCCAACGTGATGCTGCCTGTGGTCCTGACCTGTGTCAGCGTCGGCTTGCTCGCAGGTGGGTGCTGGGGTGACTTTTTGCCCCGTTTCTGGCTGGTGGGTGCCATGGCAGGTGCTGTGGCCACCAGAGGTGGGTGAGAGGGTCCCATGTGGCACATTGCTGCCGGGACCTGGCTCTCCCACCCTGGTATCCCGTGGGCAGGGGCTGGGCTTTGTCACAGCTGCTGTTTCCAGCAGGGTGCCCCCAGTCCAAGGAGGTCATGCTGGCCTCTGTTGATGATGATGATGGTGGGGCTCTGAGCAGCCTGGGCTAGTGGAATGTGTTCCTGCCCATGGCGGGGGTTGGAACTGGATGGACTTTGAAGGTCCCTCCAACCCAAACGATTCTGGGGTTCTCTGGTGCTGCTGCTTTGTCCCCAGGTGTCCTCGTCTGGTACCAGAAAAGGGAGAACTCATGTGACAACTGTTGGTAAGATGCCTTCAGCTCCCTCTTGGGGTGACAGCCTTGCTCCAGCCAAAATCTTCTCTCTACAAGCCCAAATTTATCCTTGGCTGGATCCAAGGGAGCTGGAGAAGTGGAAGAGCTTGGGGTGCTATTCTAGCTGCTCTGGTAAGAGGCTGCTCTCCCACTCTGGAAGCTCAAAGGATTTGCTGTCCTCTCTTTTTATTCCCCACTCTGGAAATATTCCTGACTCCTCCACCCAGAGCCTGACACTCCTGGTTATCTTAGCTCTGAATAATGGGTGGGCTTTTGAATACTCCAGAGATTTCTGGGAAGCAAGTGATTCTCGAGATATTCTCAGAAATCGCTCCCTCTTTGTGACCACAAAAACACTCAGGCCTTTCACTTGAGCTTCCTGGAGGGTGAGGATGAGGATGTGAGTCCCTTGGGATGGAAAACCCATCCCATGATGGCTTACAAACGAGGAGCTCTCAGGTGTCCTGTGCACTCAGATCCCAGGGAACTCCAGCCAGAGATAAATTGGCCAAGGTAGCTACTGGAATTTGGAGTAGGGCAGAAGTTCAGAGCTCCTGGTGCTGCCACTGCCAGCGTGGGACACTCTGAGCTGGCTGAGGCCCTGAACGGGTCCAGGTGCCCAGGACATGGCTCATGTGGGGTCCTCTCTCCTTGCAGGTAGAGCTCGGTCAGGCCTGCTGTTGCCCTTCCCTGGTGATGGATACTGCTGGGAGTGCCAGCTATCCCATCCCAACCCATCCATCCCATCCCATTCCATCCCATCCCATCCCGTCCCATCCCATCCCATCCCATCCCATCCCATCCCATCCCATCCCATCCCATCCCATCCCATCCCGTCCCGTCCCGTCCCATCCCATCCCATCCCATCCCATCCCATCCCATCCCATCCCATCCCATCCCATCCCATCCCATCCCATCCCATCCCATCCCAGCCTCTCCTGGGCTCACCTCTGAAGTGTCCAAGCTGCCAGAACCTGCAAATATTTTTCTTTTTTTTTTGAAAACTCTGGTTTGGACTATTTCTATGTTGTCCTGCTCTTCCTGTTGTCCATTCCTGGGGATGGGGACGTACCTGCTCTCTCCCTCCATCCTCCTGGCTTCCTCCAGAGGCCTCAATGAGCTCATGGCTCTGGAAAGAGCCACAGATCCACAGTCCTGGGGCTGCTGGGAGGTGCCATGGTACCAGCCCTGCCTCCCTGGGGCCTCCCAGTGTCCTGCTCTGCCGGGGGTTTGCCAGGGGGCTCAGGGACTGAGGCTCTGGGCATCCTGCTCCGTGTGACCCTTGGAGGGAGGAGAAAGGGCGGGACTGTGCTGGGTGTGCAGCCAGGAGGGAGTGGAGGAGGCAGTGGGAGCTGACAGAGAATGGGGGAGCAGCAAAGGAATTCAGTTTCTGAAAGCTGATCCCAGGGAAATCCGTGCAGTCGGCTGAGGTGGGGATGCTCCTGAACCCAACTCCTCCAGCCCTGGGCTCTGCAGGGTCTGGGAATATCCCTGGGGACATCCCCTCCTCTTCCCAGCACCACTGCTGGTGCCAGCTTGTCCTTCCTGTTTGCTGCTCCTGCGAGTGACATCGGCCTTGGCCTGGCTGGGTACAGGGAGCCCTGCTCCTGTCCTGTCCCCTGCTGTCCCCTCCCTCCCCGTGCTGCCTCTGCAGGGCTCTCCTGGGCTTTGCTGTGAAGGGGATGTTGCTCCTCCAGCTGAACCTGGAGGCAGAGCAGGCATCCCCAGCCTGGAGAGAACTGGATGCTGTCCCAGGTGGACCCCACTGTTGGTCACCCTGGGACATTTGCACCCCCTTTTAATCTGAGGGGGAAATCCCAGGTCCGGGGCCCTCCCTGAGCCAGTCCCCAGCACCTCTGGAATGGGCTGGGGACCTCTCAAAGGCAAACTGGAAAATTGTGGGAGAGGTCACTGGGAGATTCAGGGGCTGTTAGCAAGGGGCCATCTTAGCCTGGGGGTTTCGTGGAGCCATTAAAGGAAGCAGGGGAGTTTGGGTGGAATAAATGAGATTCCAGCCCCTGTTGGAAGCTGCAGGGCAGGTTGTCATGTTCTCTGTTGCACTTGAGGGTGTAAAACCTACGTTTTACAAGAAATAACTTTTCTAAGCGTTTTGAGGAGTTTACTGTGAATGGTTTTGGAGACTTTGTGGTTTGTTGATGGCTGTTGCTGCTAATAAAGAGCGTGTGTTATCCCAGAGGGTATTGCTGTGAAGTGAAGGGGTGGGAAATGCCCCCTCGGGGTAGCTGGGGCCCGGGGTAGCAGTGGGATAGGAATCAGCCCCTGGTGGGGTGAGGCTGGTGGCAGACCTGGGAATGCTGGATTTGTCCCGGTGTCTGGCTCTGGGAGATGATCCCTTGCTCTTGAGGGCATCATTTGCTCCTCTTGTGGCGTTCCTGCATCTCCATCCCCTCCCTCACCTGCTCCTGTGGCAGTGACAGCCTGAGAGACTCAGCTGGGGTTAAAAACAGCCTGACAACTCTGCTCCAACTTTGGGTGAGGGTATTTTTAACCTGGTCTCCTTCCCTGAGTCACGGGGGCCCGGCAGTCGCCCTGGCAGTGCCCGGGGAGGAGCTGCCTCCCAAGGAGCTGGGTCAGGGCTGCCCCAGGGGCCTTTTCAGGGAGGTTTGGGGTTCTTCTGGGGGCCTTTGGGTGCAGGGCTGTGCTCAGCAGCTGTTTGTGGTTGGGAAAGCGTCCTCTGGGCTGCAGGAAACACCTCAGTGCCTTGTGACAGCTGGGAAAAACAGCCCCTGGCACAGGCTGAGTACGAGTTTAATCCTGCCTGGAGTAAATAAATCCCAGAGTGTGTTAGATGGCCTAGGATGGACCTGAGGGAGAGCTGTTGACAGCATCCACCTCCTCCTACCCTGGTTTCTGTGTCTTCATGTCCTTCCTCCGCCTTTACTACTGGTAAAGCCAAAATCTATTTCAAGTTACTACAGGGTTACTCCCAGAAAAGTATTTCATGCTACTCCCAGGTATATCTTACACAAATAGCTCTGAATTGTTGTAAACAAACATTAAAGAAAGATAAACCAGTGAGAGACTCCTGCAGCTGCTGCTAAAGGGGCTTCTCTACTTCAGGCTTTGGTTTTCTGGAGAAAGAAAGGGGGAAATGTGCATTTGGCCTCCCCTGGGTCTGTTTTATTAAGAAAAAAAAGGCAAAATCAGGTTAATTTCACGTACATTTGTTATGAGGATCATAGAGGAACCAAATGTGAGATCCCTGAACCCACTAAACCTGGAGGAAGGCTTGGACTGGCTTAGGCAAGTGAGACACACCCCCATGGATCTCAGCTGGGAATGGTGTCCTTGTTCCCCGGCTGAGACATTTCAAAGGACCTGGAAGGAAGAGGAGGGGTGACAGGCTGGGCATCAAAATTCTTCCCTGTGAGGGTGGGGAGGCCCTGGCACAGGGTGCTCAGAGAGGCTGTGACTACCCCTGGATCCCTGGAAGTGTCCAAGGCCGGGCTGGATGGGGCTGGGAGCAGCCCCTGGGTTCTTGCTGGGCTCGGGGAGAATGGATAATCGTAAGAGTTCCTTTTCCACCCAAACCATTCTGTTAATCCATGAATCCAGGAGGAATCAAGGCTTTAAAGCTTCAGGTTGAGGCCATAAAGGGGGAGTTTTGAGTGGATTCTGGATGGGGACCCCACCAGATCCTCCCCCTGAGCCCAGCAAGAGCCCAGGGGCTGGAGGGCAGTGCTGGGCTGGACCTTTCTTGGGGTTTGAATCTTAAACTAAAAGACAGGATAGTTTCCATATCCTGCTTCTTTCACTTCAAGATGTACAAATTCACGTGGAAAATAGGAATTTATGTGGAAAGTAGGAGCAGAGGGTCTTACCTGACTTTGTCTGTCCAAGAGACATCGCGGTCCTTGCGCCAGCCCTGAGTCGTGTGATCTGCAAAAGACAAATCTGTCCCCAGATCAAGAGAAGGGGTGAGAGGCACCAAGGATGGGGTGTTGTATTTGGGATACAGTCCCTGGGGCTTCCCAGGGAAAGGAAACAGTCAGTGGGAACCATTGACCATGGGGGCTTCACAAAAAAACCCCACTTCTTCACTCCAAATAAAACTCGTTTAAGTAATTCCTGTGGCTGAATAAAACTCGTTTAAGTAATTCCTGTGGCTGCTGGATGGTCTGGGGACCCTGAGGTGTTGGTGCTGGAAGGGGGTGAAGGAGCAGACTTACAGCAGAGGCCAATGGCGAGGAGCGGGAGGGCCGACACGGCCGCCGTGCTGACCACCAAGACGGCCACGTCCATGAACTCCGCGCATCCTTCTTCTGCCGCCGGGGAAAACAGAGCAGGGGCAGGGAAAGGAGGAAGGCAGGTTGCCACCAGGAAAGCACAAACAAAGAACACACAAGGAATGGAAAATAAAATAGGCGGGGGATGTTGAAACCGAATTTCGCTCCTGCCAAGACTTCACGTCCCCAAATGTCCCCATTTGTTGGGTTTGTTTTTGGAGGTCTAACAGCTGAGTCGAAGGGATGTGGGGACTACATGAGCCGTGGCCTTGGGGCGGTCCCTGGAGGATCTCTGCTCACCGTGGCGGTGGTAGAGGTCCTTGATGAGGAAGGTGCTGCTCAGCACCACGGTCACCACGGCCCCCGGCGCGGCGTAGCCCATGGTGCGCTGTGCTGCAGGGGGACACAGGGAAAAGGGATGTGGATGAGTGTCCAGAGGTGTGGGCGCAGGACTGGCCTCACCCAGGCACTTGTGAGGGATCCACCAGAATGAGTCAGCGCAGTTCTTCACATTTTAAAGAGTTAGGGATGACGTTTTGGGCAGAATAACCTCCCTGTGGACCAGTTTGGTCCATCCTTGGTGGGACCGCTCACCTTTTTTGCTCTTCAGATGGCTGAAATCTGAAGGCTGGAAAATCACGGTGGTGGCAACCAGGAAGGTCACCACGATGAGATAGCTGAGGGTGATCTCGAGCAGTAAGACAGCCACAGAAGGGCCTGAAAGACAACGGGACAAGGCAGAGACCCCGATGTTCCGCTGTCCACCCACTTCATCACCTGGGAACCCTGCCTTACATCCCTCCCCCACCCTCCTCTGACTTCCAGGTTTCCTTGCAGCCTCTCCATTCTCCGATCGTTTTACTGTCCTGCTGGGACTCATCCTGACAAAGGGCTCTGGGAAAAGGGGAATATGTATTATCATTGTCCAGGGGGCTGTGTTAATGCGCGTGGTGGTCCAGGCCCCCCCAGACATGGAGATCACACATGGATCATGTGTTGCTCCAGATGGGTCTGTCCCCCACATTCCATGCTGTGACTCCCGTGCCCCTCCCTCACTGCCTTCCTCTCTGGGCCCCGCTGGACTCTGCATCTCCCATGGGGTCTCTCCCCCCTCCTCCTCTAAACCTCCCCACAGCCCTCTCGGACCTTCCTCCCACATCCAGAGGATGCCGGTGGTGCCGTCCAGGATGCAGGCGATGCACACCAGCCCGCAGGTGTAGGAGCTGAGCCATCTCCAGAGCTCCCCCCCTAAAAACCCAGAGCAGAGGGGGGGTGACCGCCGGGAATTCCGTGCCAGCCATCACCCCCTTCCTCAGGGTGGGGTGCAGCCCGTCCCCACCCGGATGCTGTAGGATATCCCAGGATCTGGGGGTTCCCCGAGCAATGCTCTTTGCTCTCCCCCACCAGACAAGGGAAATGGGGTCCCGCTCCCCGCAACACACTTATCCTGAGCTTTTGGGACTGGCAGACGGGAATAATTAATCCCCACGCCGAGAGAGCAGCGAAGACCACAGCGACCATCGAGATCCTCAGGGCGTGCTTCAAGCGACGGGAGAGACCTGGAAGAGAGAGACCCCGAGAGGCAGGAGACGGCACATCACAGCAGGACCAGCCTGCCTGGCCCTGGCGGCCGCTGGCATCCTCCGTCACCAGGACAGATCCCATTTATTTGCCAACTGGCCATCAAATACCCTCCATGAAATGTCCAGCCTGGGGTGAGTGCTCCCGCAGGCTTCCCGGCCACCCTCCTGGGTGGAGGTCCTGCTCAGCATCGCCTTGGCCAAGGGCCATCGTTTTG
This sequence comes from Hirundo rustica, assembly GCF_015227805.2. NCBI lineage: Eukaryota > Metazoa > Chordata > Aves > Passeriformes > Hirundinidae > Hirundo > Hirundo rustica. Next base: position 770,844 of record NC_053470.1, read on the forward strand.
GACCTGCCCCAAGAGGGAACGGCCAATCTCATGCCAAGGACTGTGCCTTGGTGGGATCAGAGGCTGGGAATTGCTGTTAATCATTCCCTGATTGGCAGCTCCTGGCAGCAGCGTGTGGTCACAGCCTCCAGGGGAGGATGGCCAGAGCGTGGGGGATGGAGGCTGAGGGATGGAACCACTGAGGCATCCCCAGGGAAGGGTGGAGGGCAGAAGGAGCGGTGGGAGGCAAGACCTTCAATGGTGACCTTCAGGGAGGTTTCTTGCCAGCTGATGCCATTGCTGGCATTGCAGGAATAGGAGCCGCAGTCCGACTTCTTGGCTGGCCTCAGGTACAGAACGCTGCGGCTGCTGGACAGCCGGGAAACTCTGTCTGGGGGAAGGGGCTGCCCATCCTTCTTCCAGGTGATGGTGTCCACTCTGCCCTCTGCCACCTCACAGACAAGCTGGCCAGTGGCCCGAGCCAGGAGAGGGCTGGTCCGTAGCTGAGGGCAGGACACAGGCTCTGGAAAGGGAGAAGAGATCCCGGCACTTATCTCAGGCATAGAATCACAAAATGATTTGGGTGGGAAGGGTCCTTAAGCTGGTCCAGTCCCACCCCCTGCCATGGGCAGGGAGACCTTCCACAGTCCCAGGCTGCTCCAAGCCCTGTCCAGCTTGACCTTGGACACTGCTGGGGATGCAGGGGCAGCCACAGCTTCTCTGGCACCCTGTGCCAGTGAACGTGACCTGGAGCATCCCTTGGGCTGCAACTGCCATCACAGCATCAGTCACAGCGTGGTCACAGGTGCCTTTCCCTTGGGAAGTCCATCCTGCGGCTGTGCTTTCCAGGACTGGTTTTTTCCAGTTGAATCACTGCTTTTAATGGATGTGGGTAAATACGGAGCACTTTGAAATGTGCCAGGAAATGAGAAAACAGCAGAGAATGCAGCAGATCCCACTCGGATTGCGTGTGGTTGGAAGGAGAGGCGGGTGGCGAAGGGCTGTGGTGGCATTATGGCCATGGTGTAATTGGTGAGAGGGTGGATAAGCCAGAGCAAATTAAGGGAATTGCTGGCAGCAATCCTGGGGAGGGATTTCTGAGCCGTTTCAAGTGCCTCTTATCTCTGTGGTGGTAGCTGGTGCCTGCAGAGGGCAAATGGGACAGCCTGGCCTGAGGGGGTGGTGGCTTCTCCAGAAACCTCAGTTCCATTGGTGTCCCCTGGCAAAGTGCTGGGGGGGAGGGACCCTGCAGGTGGCACCAGTCCCTCTGTCATCCCTCTGATTCCTCCAGCATCCTGCCAGCCCCTCCATCCTCCCACCAGTCCCTCCACCGCCCCTATCACCCCACTGGTTCTTCCATCCTGTTACCAGTTCCTCCATCATCCTACCAGTCACTCCATCATGCCTTTATCCTCCCACTGGTCCCTCCATCCCTGCACTGAAGTGTGGGAAACAAGGGAGGGAATTGCCTTTCCAGGATGGAACTTGTCTCTCTGTCCCAGCCAGGCCCCAGATCCTGAAGTGCTGCCCAGTGAGATCTTGCGGCCTCACTGGACAGCGCTTCAAGATCTGCTTCCCCAAGACAGCTTGGGAACCTCTTTCCAAGGTTACCTTGGTGCTCTTTTCACATGTGACAGGTGCAAACAAGCTCAGGACTGGCCCATCAGCCTTTGCCCAAATCCCTTCTCCATCCCTCCTGCCCTGGCTCTTGGTCCATGCACAGACAGGTTCTGCTTGGACCCATCACCCCACTCCTCCCTCCCACACCCAGCACTCACGGAGGACTTCCAGCTGGATTTCCAGGCTTTTTCTGTCTCCTGTGCTGACAGTCACTCTGTAGGTGCCGCTGTCGCTTTCCTGGACATCCCCCAGCAGGAGAGATCCGTTGGATGGATGGAAAACGGCTCGTCCTGCATAGGGAGCATGGACGGCGGGGGCCTGGGCCCCCCCATCGTGTTGCAGGATGGTGTGGGGGCCAGTGCCATTGAGGAATTCCCAGAGCACCGAATTGCTGGGGGTGACATTATCCAGCCCAGGGAGCAGCACCGAGGATCCCACAGCAGCGGCTCTATGGACAGGTCCCTCTGCTTCCAGAGCCCGAGGGAACGGCATCAACAGCCCTGGAGGGAGGAGAGGGGTGCGGATGGGGCTGGGAGCAACTGCTCTGGAGAAAGGTGTCTCTGCCCATGGCAGCAGAGTGGAATGAGCTTCTCCTACTTATCTGTCATACTGACCTAATTTCCATGGCTCATTCCCAATTCCTAGAACCCTGGGAAGGATTGGGTTGGAAGGGAGCTCAAAGCCCATCCCATTTGAACTCTGCCATCTGCAGGGACACCTTACACTAGACCAGGATGCTCCAATCCCTGTTCAACCTGCCTTTGAACACTTCCAGGGATGGGATAGCCACAAAATTCCTGGTCTTGTTTGGGGCTGAAGGTGTCCACATGCTCCTGGCAGTGCAGGATGCAGCCATCTTCCCAAAATTTCTGGGTTTGGCATGACCTGGGCTCTGGCAGGTGCTCAGGGACTTAAGGAGGAGCTGCTGTGGGGAGAAGGTCAGAGCTACCAGATCCCGATCCCCAGTAAAGAGGATTCTAGGAAAGAGGAGAGGGGCAGGGAGGGGCAGAGTCCCCAGCCCCCGTGGCTCTGGGCAGGGAGACCAGGGATCCTCACAGGCTGTGTTTGCTCTTGGCCCTGTCTCAGCTCCTGCCCCGATAAGCACCTGTTCACCTGCATTTCCACTGCACCTGCCAGGCACGGGAAACTCCTGCTGCTCCCACTGGGGATGGTGCAGCACAGGTGAGAGGGAAAATAAGTGTGACAAACCAGGTAAAGTCAAGTTCATCAGGCATTTTGCCTTCTCACTCTTATAATCTTGAAAGGCAGCTATTTTCATGCCTTCCTGCCCCCCAGCTGTAGATGTGGAGGAAGAAAATAAAATTGAATGGCTAAAAATTGTTTTGCTCTGAAAAAATTCCCCTTTTCTGCTGAGAAAACACTATTTACAGAGAACAGAACGAGCTGAAGGAAAAAGGAAACCACTCCAACTTTTGCAGCTTCAATGGCCAAAACTCAGCCTACAGACACTGAGAACTCACTGACACCATCCCAAAACCAAGCTGTAGGGTAACGGGCTTCCTTTCTATTTTAGATGTTCATCCTGAAAATCTTTGTGCTTTTGGATCTAGCACAGATTTCCCAGAGCAGCTGTGGCTGCCCCATCCCTGGAAGTGTTCAAGGCCAGGCTGGACAGGGCTTGGAGTGACCTGGGGATGGAACGGGATGAGCTTTAAAGTCCTTTTCAACATAAACCCTTCTGTTAATTCCATGATTTGTGTTTCAAGGCAGCCAGTGACTATTTATGGAGCACAGTGAAGATGCTCACATGAGTTTAACAGCAATAAAATCTGGGGTTTTAAAAACATCAAATATTTTTACATATATATATATATTAACACAAACACAGATATCAACATATTTACCGATACTTATGCGTGAGCACATCTATCAGCCCCACTATAAATCTGGCTGCAGCAGACGTCTATCCCCGGAGCTGTGTGTTGCTCTTCCACCTCCTCTCTCGTTGGACAAACACACCTTTGCCTTCCAGGTTAAGCCTTTTACCCACCTAAAACGTCCGGCCCAGAGCTCCCCACGCTCTGTTCCAAAGGGTTTGGAAGAGGCGAGGAGCCAGCTTGGAGCCCCCGGCTCCCAGCCCAGCCCAGCCCAGCTCGGGGGCTCCTTACCTGCGAGGAGCACCCAGGTGGTGCCCGGCAGCTCCGCGGGACGGCACAGCAGCATCTGCCAAGGGAAAAGAGCCCCGGGTTCCCCTGATTTAAAATCTCCCCGAGCGATTCCGCGCTGTGCCGAGAGTGACGGCTGAGGCCGTACAGCGGCTTTGCAGCCCTGGGATGGATTCCCGGTGCCGCGGGTATTTTGCAGCCTGTTTTCCCTGCCGATGGCTCCTCTCCGTCCGCGCCGATTCCCCTCCCAGACTCTGCTCGGGAGTGGCAGCAGCGGCAGCTCCCGCTCCTGTCCCCGCTCCCCGGGGTGGGGAAGGAGCCGCCGACGGCTTCGGCACCGCGCTGGCATCGATGGGAGGCTCCCGGGGGCTCTGCCGGGCAGGGCGGGGGGGTCCCACAGAATAAACTTTACAGGGGACATCCCAAGTCTGTTCCATGCCCCGAGGCCAGAAGATCCATCCCTATCCCTTTCCCACAGCTCAATCCTCTCCCAGATCCTGGAGCAGAGTTGGAACTCTCCCTCAGCCCGGTTCCGAGGGGAGCAGGGGCTCGGTCTGGCTCTAAAACACCTGTGAGCAGCTTTTTCCTCCACCCCTTGAGGTGCGCTGGGATCATCTGCGTCCCACCGGCTTTCTGCAAAGGGAATTTTAGCTTACTGGAGGGATACACCTGGAATCGGTACCTGGGGACTTAATTTTGTTACATCCATCTCAAAATAATGGAATTCCAGATGGGTTTGGGTTGGGAGGGACCTTAAAACCCACCCCCTTCCACCCTCCAGCCATGGGAAGAGACCCCTTCCCCTGGACCAGGTCGCTCCAAGCCCCACATGAGGAGGGAAGGTAAAAATGGAAGCACTTTTCAGCTGGGCTGGAAGCAGCAGAGTCCTGTGAGGGTGCAGAGGCTCTTGGTGGCACCAGAGGGGACCGAGGGGGATGCACTGAAAGCTGGGAGTGAGCAGAGAGCTCTGGAGCAGACTGGGGGGAAATCAGAAACTCTGGGAGATGCTGGAGGGAAAATGTGGCCAGCAAGTGAACGGGGAGGTTCGGTTTCACTGCAGGGCTGAGGATTCTGGGGAGCCCCGAAAGCCGAAGGAGGGGCTGAACTGCAGAGTCAAGAGGAAAGGGAGGAATTGGGGTTCCTGTGGGACAAGCCAGCAGACAAGGATGGGGGGACGTGGAGCCAGCTGAAGGTCTGGGTGTGTGGGGAACACACTCAGGCTGTGTGAGGTGAGGGACCAAAGCGGGGGCCCTGGGATGTGCAGATGGGAATGGAGAATCCCGGGGTACAGCAACACCCTCCCAGCTTCTCTCCGGGTTCCGTCAGCGGCACCGGGCTCAGCTGCCTTCAGACCAGCCCCGGTGTCTTGCAGGCACCCTCAGGTCCCCCAGACCGAGGTCTCCAATTCCCTCACATCACTCTCGTCATCTACTCCATCCTTTGGTACGACAGGAACCACACTCCTCAGCTCCTAAAAAACGTTCACACCCACAAAAACGCCACAGAGGCTCTGAACAGCAATACCTGGGCTCCTCCGGAGGGATGGAGAGGGAGCAGCGGCACGAACGGCAGCGGCACCGCCGGGGGACGGGACTGGAGGGTTTTCGAAACAAGAATTCCTGGTACCTTGTGCCATCGTGTGGCCAGGGAAAGGCCCGTGCAGCCGCACCGCGTGGGGGGATGAGGGAGGGACGGCGGGGATGGAGGGAGCCGTGGAGGGGTCAGCCCAGCCCGAGGGTCCCGCTGGAGGAGGGCGGTTTCCAGCAGGGAATGCTCAGACACTGCAAGCAGAGCCCTTTTCCCCCCTTTCCCTGGCTGTGGAAGGGAGTGCCTTTGGAGTTCCTTTCTTTTGCTGGGCTCCCTCAGGGACTCTCCCGGCAGGTGCCACCTGGCCACACCACGGCCACCTCTCACCATTGTCCCAGGGCTCCGGTGACACCTTTTGGTGGTAAATACCCTTTTTGTGGGCAAACCCTTCTCTTTTTGTACAATCTTTTATTAATATCATTGTGATGACCATGATTTCTTCAGTAAATTGTGACTCCCAACTCAGAATCTCTCAGAGTGTTTTTCTTCCACTATGGAAAGAGGTTGGCTGGAGGGGGCTTAATTTTCCTGCTGAGTTTTAAAATCGGCTCCTACCAGGATTCAAGGCTGCAATTGGAGCTGTGCTTGACAGAGGGCAGCTCACCTGGCACCACCTGCCCAGCCTGGGCTCAGAAATCCCTGTGAGACCCCTGGACCCCCAGGGCTCACTCAGGATGGGAAGCACTGGGAAGGGAAGGCGGGGACTGCGAGCCTCAGGAAGCTCAGCCCAGAGCAAGAGCAGACCTCAGGACTGTCTTGGCACCACGATCTCTACATTCAGTGTCCGGATTAAACAAGGGCAGCAACTTCAGCAGCTGTGCACCTGCACTGCCCCTGCCCTGAGGACATGGAGCACCTCACACAGCACAGTCAGGGGGAAAGGGGCCCAGCCCTGATTCAAGGTCTGGTCAGGGCAGAGGGAATGCCCCAAAAGATAAGGCAGAATGAAAAATTCTGTAACAGCAGGATTTGCTTTCGTTCCTTATCCTGTGGCCCTTCAGTGTGCCAGATCTCATCTCCCAGGAACTGAAAGGGACCTCTGAGTTACATCCAGAGTAGGAGAATTTTGGGAAAAAATACACCCAAAGAGTGAGGTTCATGTATCAGAGTGTGATGATGACCTAATACCAATTCCTTAAGAAAGGATGGAAGAAGAAGCACGGTGGGAAGCTTGTCAGAAATCCTGGGGCTGCTGAGCATTGCCCTCAACATGAGTGCAGTGCAACACACAGAGGAACAGCAGCATGGCACTACTGAAAGTCAAGGAAAAGTGGGAATTCAATCCCTCATCTAACATTGTCATCTCTGCTTCTCAACATGCAGATCTTGCTGCTTCCCTTTTCCTTCTCCAACCTACACCTTCTCAGAAATGCCTGAAGTACACCAGGATCTCCCCAGGCCCTCTCTCAGGCAGCTTGGCTGGGATCAGTGATAAGAGACAAGATCCCAGAGATTTCCATTCTGCTCTACTGAAAGTCCCCTAAAACTGGCAGCTGAAGAAAAGGCCAAACGGAATAATGCACAGCTTCCAAATCCTGAAGGCACTTGCTTGGAGGAGCACTTACTGTGGTGGGATTAACCATGACTGAGAGGACCAGGCAAGGAGCACAGACAGCAAGAGCTGCCTGTGCTCAAAGGCAGAGCGTGGTGCAAAAAAATACTCCCACAACCTTTGGTACCCACCTGCCCACTCTCCTGAGCAGGCCCTGGGAGCGGCTTGGAGAGGGTGCAGGTGTCTGAGGTACTGCAGGTGAGGCACTGGCACAGAGGGCCTGGAGCACCTGGGCAGGCACCAGCTCACCTGGCCTGGTGTGGAGCGGGGCTGGGGGCTCCTGCCTCTCCCAGGGGGGCACTGAGGGGCTGCTGGCCTCTCCTGGCAGTGGGACTGGGGACTCCTGCCTCTCCCAGGGGGGGCACTCAGGGGCTGCTGGCCTCTCCTGGCAGTGGAACTGGAGGCTCCTGCCTCTCCCAGGGGGGGCACTCAGGGGCTGCTGGCCTCTCCTGGCAGTGGGATTGGAGGCTCCTGCCTCTCCCAGGGGGGCACTGAGGGGCTGCTGGCCTCTCCTGGCAGTGGGATTGGGAGGCTCCTGCCTCTCCCAGAGGTGGGACTGGGGGCTGCTGGCCTCTCCTGGCAGTGGGACTGGAGGCTCCTGCCTCTCCCAGAGGTGGGACTGGGGGCTGCTGGCCTCTCCTGGCAGTGGAACTGGAGGCTCCTGCCTCTCCCAGGGGGGCACTCAGGGGCTGCTGGCCTGTCCTGGCAGTGGGATTGGGAGGCTCCTGCCTCTCCCAAGGGGGGCACTGAGGGGCTGCTGGCCTCTCCTGGCAGTGGGACTGGAGGCTCCTGCCTCTCCCAGAGGTGGGACTGGGGGCTTCTGGCCTCTCCTGGCAGTGGGATTGGGAGGCTCCTGCCTCTCCCAGAGGTGGGACTGGGGGCTGCTGGCCTCTCCTGGCAGTGGGACTGGGAGGCTCCTGCCTCTCCCAGAGGTGGGACTGGGGGCTGCCTGGCTCTTGGAGGGCTGGGCTAGGCCTGCAGCCCCAGCAGGCGGGCAGTGTTCAGCACATCGTCCCTCGTCAGGTAACAGCCGCAGAGCTGCCGGTAGCCCGTGAACGCCTCCCGGCCGTGCAGGACACGCCAGTTATCCACAAACAGGACCTGCAGGAAAGGGAAAAGGTCCTCAGGAGGGCAGCAACCACGGCAGGCAGGGCCACGAGCCTCTGGCAGGGCAGCTCCTGGGGATCCCTGGAGACTGGAAGAGCAGGTAAGGGTGTGCCACAGTGGGCACGAGCCTCCTGTCCCACACTGGCACAGGTGAGGCTCCAGCCAGCTGTTCCACAGGATCCAGCACATCTTGTTCACCGGATCTTTATGGTGCCAGCCCAGAAACACATTTTGGGGTTTCTTCACCTTTCTACTGGAGAGGAAATAGTTCACCAGCAATAGACAGTGGCCAACTAATCACTGAATCCCAGAATGCCTGGGTTGGAAGGAACCTTAAAGCCCATCTTGTTCCATGGGCAGGGACACCTTCCACTATCCCAGGTTGCTCCAAGCCCCATGGAACCTGGATTTGAACTCTTCCAGGGATGAGGCAGCCCCAGCCTCCTGCCTCTGCAGAGTTACCTACCCATGTAGGGGCTCAAACATAACCTCAGAACTGTAATTTCTTCTGGAAGAAGTGAAAGCCTGAACATTAAGTGCTCTGGCCTCTCTGCTCCTGAGGATTCTCATTTCAGTGGCTGGAAACTGGGACGAACCTTCCTTTGAGGCAGAGCTTAAACTAAACATCTCTGCCTCACCTGGGAGCTCGTATTGCTTTCAGACAGCAGGAAAACACACACGCAGAAGCTACTGCTGTTAACCCTGGAGCACCCAGAACGAGGAAAACTGCTGGATATGGCAACGCCCAGACACTGACACATCCACGGAGCACCCTGCCCATCTCCCAGTGCCAAACCCACGGGATTCAGCTCCAAAGTCCCACCCTCGACCAGTCCCAGAGGATGCAGCCCCAGGTCCCACCTTGCCCGGCTTCAGCTTGACCCAGAGCTCGTTGTCGGGCCGGCGCAGCTCGGCGGTGAGGGCGCGGTGCGCGTGGTACCAGCGGCGCACCACGTCATGGGGAACCGTGTTGAACACGGCACGGTCGTAGTTGTTGTACCTGCAGAGAGGGAAGAGACAAGAGACTGCCCAATGTGGCTCCAGGTGCTTCCAAGAGAACCTCAGGAGCCTGTGGGATTAGTGGGTGTTTAAGGGAGGCTGCAGAGGTGACCAAAGAGGTTGTGCTGCCAGGACTTTTGGGAATACAGAGGGCAGGAAGAGTTTACTATCGAGTGTACACCTGTTCTTCCTGGTATTCCATGGAAGGACACGGCAAGACTGGGGGTTGCTTAGAATAAAAGTGCAAAGCAGTGCTGGACAACCTCCAGAACTGAGCCAAACTGCAGTTTCAAAAATTAGCCCAAGTTCCCTTTGGAAGGAATCCCTCTGTGCTCTCCCTGCTCCCTCCGTGCCAGGATAGTCTCGCAAGAGAAGGGCTGAATTCTTCTGCATCTCAAATAGGATGGGATGAGAGCTCGGAGCTGAAGGGAGAATGCCAGGAGTGAGAAATCAAAGCTCAGCACCGACACCCATCTTTGTATCAGCGGTGCTGATGCTTCCCCTAAAGCGGGAGGAACACAAGGTGCTGCCATGGTTTCATCCCTGCTCCTCAAAGATAGGCTGGTTTTCAGCCCATGGAACGTTCTGGAAAACCACCACCACAACGCCCTCTCCTCCCCGCTCTGGCCATTACCTGATGAGGTAAAGCTCGTTGTTCCAGGGGTAGACGTTGAGCACTGGCCCCACTCCGACCATGTGGTTGTGGCAGCCGCCCACGTTCTCCACGTACTCGTGTTTGAGGGGCACCCTGGCCAGCAGCTCAAAGTGCTCCGGGGCCTGGCGCAGCACCTGCTCGGCCGCGTGGAACCCGTCCACCAGCAGCGTCCGCCCGCCCGTGCCCTCGTGCTTCAGGCAGTGGAACACCTGGATGCTGCACAGAGACAGAATCCAAGAGGAATGACCTTGGCTGCCTGGGCACAAGGTGCTCCCCAAGGACACTGCCAGCTCTGGATGGATGCACCACCCGTACCTGCCGCTTCTCCAGACCCAATGCCACAGGTTTTGCCGGGTGAGGAGGCAGCAAGCTGCCTGTGCTGCTTCCCAAACCCAGTGACACGAGTCTGGGAGACTTCAGGAGCTGCAGGATGAGGGCTATGTCACCCCAAATCCAAAGCCAAAGAGGCTGTGGCTGCCCCATCCCTGGAAGTGTCCAAGGACAGGCTGGATGGGGCTTTGAGCAACGTGGGATAGTGGAAGGTGTCCCTGCAGCAGCACGTACCCGCAGGGCTCTTGGAAGTAGGTGGTGTCCGTGTGCCGGTCCAGGGCCAGCTTGGTGTAGGCTGTGTCGCCCCGGGAGAAGTCAGAGGTGAAGTACCACATCCTGCCATAAATGGTCTCCCTGGAAAAGAGATGGGCAGTTATGGGTCAGTGTCTGGGTAAGGAACATCCACCCCTACATTTGAGTTACTCCCCTCCGTCCCATGCACAGAGTCATTAAAGCACACCAACTTCACAAAATTCAGATTGTCAGCGATGGTGCCTCTACTCCCTCTTCTGGTGTTCAGCTCCTCTTTTTCCTCTCCAAAAGGCTGGTTGTGATGAGTCTTCCCCTCCACAAACACCAATGCTTCCACACCAACCATCGTCCCATCATGGAAGTGACACAAAGAGTTGCCTAAGCGCAGCCAGCCCTTACTTGTATCCACACAGGGTTACCCAAATTCCATTTCTTCTTCCCAGAATCCTGTTTTCACTGCCTCCCCCTTCCAACACCCACAGGAAGGAAGGGACAGTAGGCAAAGCCAAACAGCACTCAGGGGCTACAGGGAGAGGATGCCTGGAGACAAAAGCTGGCTGGATATTCCCTGGAGCCCCTTGTTTTTATTTGGTGTGACTATTCATTAATAGGAATCCCTCCTTTTCTAACAGCCCCAGGGAAATCAAACTGTTTCTACAGCTTGGATAAAGCCCCAAGCTCAACCCCTGGCTTACCATGCTGGTGGTGCTTTACACAAACTCAGCACCAACACCTCTCACTGTTTTTCTTTAACAAGAGCTCCAACTGGTCTTTGATCTCCCTGGCTCCCAGGGCCAGGCTGCCCTCACGACCCCTCAAGTCATAACAGGAAATGTCTCTCCTGGCAAAGCCCTGCTCTTCCCAGACAGCCACTTCCTTCAGTCCCTCCTCTCTGCATAGTCCCACTGTCACAAAAGTCATCGTATGCTCCGAGGGCAGCTCAATAACTGAGCGATTCCCACCTCTCCCATAAAGGAGGGTGGATCCCACAGTGGGATCCTCCATCCCAGGTCAAAGGGAACAGCCAGAGCATTTGTCTGCAGACCAGCCACGCCACACACAACACCGGACAAAGAGGCAACAGATTTCCAAACAGAAAGAAAACAAGTTTACCCTTCCCAGGATAGCCCAGATACCTGATTATGCTGATCCGCTCTGCCAAGATTTTTGTGTCCTCTTTGGTGGGAGAGACATTCTCCACAAAAGCAATCCCGTACAACAAGAAGTTCTGCATGAATTCCTTCAGACCTTCGTCTGTCTCCAGGAAGCTCCGGCAGTCGATGGAGGGGACCTGGGCTTGCCGGTAGATCTCAGCATTCCAGAGGATGCGGGGGTGCATGACCTGCTGCTTCTGCCCCTCGTAGCTGTTCCTCACCAGCCACTCCAGCCCGTACCGTGTCACGTGTCCATCCGGCCCTGGCACAGGGACAAGGGCAGAGTCACCAAAATCCCACTGAGCAGCCCGAAATCATGGCACCTGTCAGCCCAGGACGGGCCTCACCCCTGTCACCTGTTCAGGGATGGGCTCTTTGCACCCTGCTGCCACCCAAAATATGACCTGAAGGGCCACGAGTCCTAAAGGTGTTGTCATTGCTGCCACAACTCCAAATTCAGGACGGCTGCTGCAATCTTCTCCAAATTCACAGCCAACTGTTGCATCTGCAGTGGTTTTGGCTTTTGTTGACAGGACTCCAAGGACAATCAAATCTCTGAAGTCAAGCCTTCAGATAAAGGTAAGCCCCAGCAAAAGGAAGAAAGCAGCTGGGAAAGCAAGGAGAAAGGACAGAAAACGAGCATGGTGAGGAGGGCTGACAGCTGCTGACACAGGACAGGGAAGGAAAAGAGAAGCAACGGTGTCATGCCCCATCCATGCACCACCTGCACTCCTGGGGGAGTTTGACCAACCCAGACACTGCACACACAGAAAGAGCTGGGGCAGGAAAACCACACCGCTTTGACTGTAAGCACAGGTGCATTCACAGCATTTAAAATCAGAGAGCAGTGTTTAAAACCTGCTCATGGCTCAGTATCTTCCTGGACAGGCAGATCTGGAGATAATGCCGCCCTCTCCCAGCAAAGCTGGATCCAGCAGCAGGCACGGGAGGGCACAGGTGCTCAGGACTCACAGGTGAGGAAGAGCGTGGTCTCATCCACCCGCACAGCCTGGGGCCGGATGGCCAGGTCCACGCTGGCCGTGTCCAGGCTGCGCTGCTTGGTCTTGGTGTTGTAGCAGGAGGCAGAGCGGCAGTGGTCCCGCAGCCACACGAAATCCAGGCGCATCACGGTGCTCCCGTACCTCAGCTCTGCCAGGGATGGGAGCAGAGGAGGCTTTGGGGTAACAGGGAGGACGAACAAAGCCAAGAACTGAAGCCCAGAGTCCACACCTTATCATCCCAATTACAGAGGATGCAGTGGTACTTCTTGACATAAACTGTCACATGAGGAAGACCTGGCAGAGGATTTTATCAAAGTCCTGGCTCTTTGCTTTGGAACCACTGTGTAAAATGCTGAGCTTGCAGGTGACTCAGAGTACTGAGATCTCACTGGCCTCAGCTGCCATCACCCTGAACAAGATGGACCAGCAGAGGTGGGCACACAACAGAGCCGAGGGGGGCTCTGCCAGGGAGCGCCTGAGCACGGCACAGAAAATGGTGCCGGACTCAGACAGTTTTTACTCAGGAATCCCTGGATTTGATTACTTATTTAGCAGTGCCTCACTTATCACAGAAGACAAGGCTGCTCCATCCTGTCTTTGGGAATTCCTGCAGGGAACACCAAACAGCCCCCAGTGCGCATCCCTCTAACGCAGGCTATTTCAGAAGGAAAACATACACCATTCCAGGGAACAAGGACGGAAACCCTCCCTGGAGTCCCCGGGCAGAGCAGGAGCACCCACACCCAGCACACGTACCGAGATGGTCCTGGTGCAGCTGCCAGGCAGCGCAGGGCGACGCCGGGGCCGTGGGGCGGCAGCGCGCCGGGGCAGCCAGGACGGGCCCGCGGTCCCGGGGCAGCCGCGGCCAGCCATGTGCGGGGCTCCCACGCCGCCCCCGGAGCAGCCACGCCAGCCGCTGGCACCACATCCCTGTCCTAAACCACAGCAGGACACGGCCCTGAGGAGACACAAAGGAGATGCTGGAATCCTGTGAGGCTGGAGAGGCCCGGGCACAGGGTGTCCAGAGAAGCTGCGGCTCCCCCTGGATCCCTGGAAGTGTCCAATGCTAGGTTGGATATAGGCGCTTGGAGCCACCTGGGCTTGTGGAAGGTGTCTCTGCCCGTGGCAGGGGTGGAATGGGATGAACTTTAAGGTCCCTTCCAACCCAAACCATTCCACGATTCTGTGATTTACCAGGCAAAGCCATTCCAGGAGAGACAGCTGTGCTCAACTCTCTTGTGCAAAACAGTGGCAAAGCCTCATGTCAGAAGGTCTTGTCCCCCCTCCAGCATTCCCAGTCTTAATTCATCATTCTTGGATGGAATTGCAGCAACTGGGGAAGCAGTGACCTTGGTTAGGGAAGCAATAACAGAGGAATCCAGTAATTAGGTCAGTTCTAGAAAAAGCAGGCAAAACAATGAGGAGGAGGAGGAAGATCTCTGCTGCTGCTGAAGGACACAGCTGGCATGGAGGAGAAACCACCGTGATTAATTTTAGGATAGAGGTTAGAAGGAGATTTCTCCGAGGGAAATTTTTAACAACTCTTCAGCGCAAAGAGCAACGGCAAAAACCTGACAAGTTTCAAGAGATCACGCCTCAGTCTAAACGCCTGTCATGTTTATGAATTTCTGGGGGCCAGGTCTAAACCCAGCAGGATTTTAACAGCACTTTGAAGAACACTGAAATGTGGTGTCTCTAGATAAGACACCGGCTCAGAAAGCATTTCTTATCCTAGACTTCTGATTTTCCTTCATTTTCTTATCTGGAGAGTCCAGGCACTGGAGCTCTGGCTGTCCAAGCTGCTTCTGCTCTGCAGAGACCTCAAAAGCTGGTGATAACAACCAAATCCACAGAGGTGCCACATTCTCAGCCAGCAACTTGTTAAGCAGGGATAAAAGAATGCAGACATTTCTAGGCAGAAAAAGTGGGAAGGTTTGAGATAAAGGCACACTGACACACTTCAGCCACGGAGCCCTTTCCATCAGAAATTTTTTCCCAACATTCAACCTAAACATCCCCTGGCACAGCTTGAGGGTGTTTCCTCTTGTCCTATCCCTTGTTACCTGGGAGAAGAGACCAAACCCCCTGGCTGCAGCCTCCTTTTCCAAGATATCCATTTCCTCTTCCTTCTGCCCAGCTTTGAAAATCTGCTATAGGAAGAGGAATGAGCCCCATCTGACACACAAATCTCATAAGCAAGGGAATAAAACCTACAGCTACAAAATCCAGGTGCTACCCCTGGTTTATCAGCTTCAAAATCTTCAAGAAATTATTTAAATCCCTGAACCAATGACTCACAAAGATTATCTGAGAGAGGGAAACTGTCCAGTTTGGCTATTGGATCCACTACCCCAGTGAGGGGTGCAAAATAGAAGGAATCTTGTTTGCAACACAAACAGGACCCAAAATACTCATTAACAAATCCATTAGCACATGGCCTGTGCCTGGGGCAGCTCCAGCCTTAGTTTGATCTTTCCACACACGTTTCTTTTAAGTCCTCCTCTCCCAATATCAGAAGTGAGCAGGGAATTAACACAGGTAATGGGAAGTGACCCAGGTATTTAAACCTAACCAAGGAGATCTCATGCTGCTCTCACTGGAAGAAAACACCACAGGCAGCTCAGTGAGAACTTTAAATTCAATCTTTCCAAGAGATGCTAAAACTTAGAGGCATTAAAGCCCCTGAAATCTGAATGATTAGGGAGGATTTACGATTTTTTGTTGTTTCATCAGAGCTAACAGCTGGATGAGCCATGTGAACAGCAAACTCTTCCTGCACCTCCTGCTGCCTCACCTTTATGCTTTATGTGGTCCAGATACCTGGGCAGCAGTGAAATGAGAGAATTCCAGGCAAAATTTCCTGCAGAATTCAAAGGGAAGGCGCAGGAGGGAGTAGAGATTAAATACTCAGTGCATAAACACACATGGTGGGTAGCACAGGAGTGGGCACAGAACCCCACAGGGTGAAGGGGAGAAGAGTGCTGGAGGGAAAAGCAGAAACCTCAAATCTATTGTGGTTTGAGGAATTCCCATCAGTCTTTGGAGAGAAGGGACAGGAGATGCTGCGGAAGGAGAAGAAATGAAGGCTGAGTTTCACAGGAGTTAACCCTAACCCTAACACTGCAGTTGGTCTCACAAGAAACATTTTAAGGAAACAAAACCTCAAAGAGGCTTAACCTCTTTGAGGAAGAGCCACAGTCCCCATTCTGGGCAAAGGAAATGGTGAAAAAATGAGTGATCAAATAGTTTCAGCAATGGGAACATATAAGAAAGGAGAAACCCCACAAATCTGGAGGCTTTTACCAGCTTTTAGCCAAACCTTCCCGGGCATGGGATGACCCTGCTGCCCTCCCTGCCCTGCTCCAGCCCCTCTGAAAAAAAAAAGGTTTCTATTAGAAACACCTCAAACATTCAGCTGCTCAGACCCACTCAGTTTTAACTTCTGGAAGCACCTGGCTGGAGCCAAGGTTTCTGATCCACATGGAACAGGGAGATGTCAGTAGCACAACAGTCCAAAGGGAGGGAAAGGAATTTGGGGTTTGATCCTCTTAGATCCTTCAGCCTGACAGTTCCTCCTGCGGTGAAGGAACACCATGAAAAAGAGTAATTCTGCAAAGGCTGAGCTGGCCTGAAGGCTCTGTCAGAGCCAGAGGAGCCAAGAACACAAGCCCAGGTGACAAACCAGATCCCCCAGGATGGCAGCACCTCTTGGACAGGACACAGGCAGAGTTTAACAGCCTGAGCTGACTCAGTTAATTACAATTAATTACCACAGAGACAAAAAGCAGACTGGCTGTTCCCTGCTGAGCTCCTGCCCTTACCCTGCAGACAGCTCCATCAGATCTCAGCTGTCAGGAACCAGATTCCCCTTCCAGCCCTTCCCCACATGGGATTTCAATGAAATTAAGGAGCTAATAAAGACATCCCAGGCACTGCCAGCTTCACAGCTACTTCATTTTCCTGGAAGCAAAGGGAATTATCTGCTCACCCCACTGTTTCACACTGACCACCTGATGCCAGGCCCCGTTCCCAGAACCTTATTCCAGCCTCCTGTTTGCATTTCTCCCAGGCAAAGTCTTTCCAGGCCACACAGCTCAACAGAAATAAGATCTAATTATGTTTTTATTTTTTCTTTCCCAGCAAAGCAGCCAGTCCTGATGGTAGAAGCCCCCCAGAGGAGTCACTGCAATAAACCCCTATTAGTAAATCACTTCACTTGATACTCAGGGTCCTGCCCGGGCAAAGATCAGCCAGGCAGCTCTCCCGGGTAAGGAGGCGTTGTGTTTTTCCAGGGAATGAAGGAAAACAGCTCTGCCCACGAGCTGCAGCCTTTCATTCCCTTTCGATGGGATCGCAATCCCCGTGTGACCCCGGGCACAGCATTACCTGGGACGCTGGAGCGCCGGGCAGAGCTGGGGGATGATGGAGCGAGGCTTCGGCCGGGCCCGGGGTGCTGGGCGGATCACGGAGGGGCTGTGCCGGGGGGAATTCCGCAGCCTCTGCGCTGCTGCTCGGGGCTCCTCGCCGCTCCTTCCTCCTCCGGCTCCCTGCGCCCACCAGGCCGAAAACGCCGCTCGGAGCTTTGCCACATCGGCTGCTGCTGCCCGAGGGAACCGGCGTCTCGGTGACACTTTAAAGAGGAAAAAAACAAGGAAAAAAACAACGTTGCAAACGGGTCCCGCTCCGAGGGGGCCCAAGCGCAGCGGGACGAGCCGCGCTCCGAGCCCGGGGGCTGGGGGGCACCGCGATCGCCGCACCCCGTCTCTGCCCCCGACCCACCTGGGCGGCTCCCCGGCCCCCCGGCGTGGCCCCGTTGCCTCGGAGCGGCGTTGCCGAGCCCCAGAGCCCGCGGGCGGCGGCGGGGCCGGGCCGGGAGCGGGGCCGGGGCCGCCTCAGGCCGCCCCGGGGCGGGGCCGCCGCCGCCATAGAGACGCGCGGGGCAGAGCGCCCTCAAACCATAGAGCCGGGGCGGGACGGGCCCCGCGGCAAGCGGGACCGGACCGGGACGGGACCGGAACGGGGCGCGCCGCGGCTCCGGCGGCCGCTCCAGTCCGGGAGGCCGCAGGACGGAGTGCCGCAGGCGGCACGGAGATCGGGGAAGGGGCGGACGGAGCGCGGCGCACGCCCCGCGGGGACGCGCTGGTGCCGCCGGCGTGCGGACAGCGCCAGCGGTGACGGGCTCGGGACACAGAGCCGTGCCTGCGAGTGCTGCCCCCTCGCGGCCAGGCGGGGAGATGGACAGCGAGAGGAGCGGCGCTGCCCCGTCCCTGTCCCTGTCCCTGTCACCGTCCCTGTCCCTGTCACCGTCCCTGTCCCTGTCCCCGTCCCTGTCCCCGTCCCCGTCCCTGTCCCTGTCCCTGTCCCTGTCCCTGTCCCCGTCCTTGTCCCCGTCCCTGTCCCAGTCCCCGTCCCTGTCCCCGTCCCTGTCCCCGTCCCAGTCCCCGTCCCTGTCCCCGTCCCTGTCCCCGTCCCCGTCCCTGTCCCTGTCCCCGTCCCTGTCCCTGTCCCCGTCCCTGTCCCTGTCTCCGTCCCTGTATCTGTCCCTGTCCCCGTCCCTGTCCCCGTCCCCGTCCCCGTCCCTGTCCCTGTCCCCATCCCCGTCCCCGTCCCCGTCCCTGTCCCTGTCCCTGTCCCTGTCCCTGTCCCTGTCCCCGTCCCTGTCCCCGTCCCTGTCCCTGTCCCTGTCCCTGTCCCTGTCTCCGTCCCTGTCCCTTTCCCGGTCACTTCCTTGCCCCATCCCTGTCCCTGGCTCTTTCCCTGCTCCCATCCCTGTCCTGTCCCTGCTTACCCCTTCCCCGTCACTGTCCTCCCTTCTCCTGTCCCTGTCTCCATCCTGCCCCGCTGCAGGTGATGCGGTGCCGGGGATACACGCGGCACCTTTTGGGTCACAAAGCGCTGATTTTCATCCAGACGCACCGGGACATTGGCGTGTGCGCCGGGCAGGCGGCGGGTCCCCGCTGGAGGGCTGCCTTGGCCCGGGGATGGCGACCGCCGCCCCTCGCCCCCTTCCCACCACCCCCGGCCCCGCAACATCCCCGGCCCTGCCCTCCCGCCGCCCCCCAGGAGGGCGGTCCCAGCCCCGAAGATGCTCCGGAGCATCTCGGGGAGGACCAGCTGGGACCCTCGGGTCAGTGGCTCCGGTCTTTGGAGCTCCGGGTTGTTCTGCAGCACGGAGCACCCGCAGGGATTGAGTTGGTGGAACAGACGGAGCTCCAGACCCGGCAGTGGGAGCGGCAGGTGGCACTGGGGACACGGGGCTGGCGGCGTGGGGGAGAAGAGATGACACGTGGTGGCACAAGAGCCCCGGGAGGGGTTACCTGGGGATTAGGATGAACCTGTCAGACAGAGAATTCCAGAATGGTTTGAGCTGGAAGAAACCCTAAAGCTCATCCCGTTCCTACTCCCTGCAATGGGCAGGGACACCTTTCCACTATCCCCGGTTCCTCCAAGCCCCGTCCAACCTGGCCTGGAACATTTCCTGCTCTGTGTTTAAGCGTGCTGGTGCTTCCCTGGGTTGGGAATGGGGCAGGATGAGTTCTCAGTGGTGCCTCCCCGGTACCCGTGCAGACAAACCGCCCCAGCGAAGCGCTGGGAGGTACTCCACAGCGCCGTGCCAGAATTTCCATGCCTGGTTTTCCAAACTCCAGGTGTTCTGAGTGTTTCCAGTTTCCCTGCCGTGGGTGTGTGCGCAGAGTCGCTCGCTGTCACTGTCCTTGCAGCGAGGGGACGCGCTGGTGCCAGCGCGGATTCCTGATTTCCGAGTGTTTTTTCAGGAAAGGAGTGGGGGCGGCGCCTGGAACAGGCAGAGGAGCTGTCGGGGATCTGCTGCTTCCCAAAACCTCGGTGCAGCTCCCGCGGGAGATAAACAAGTTAGTCACTGAATGAGCTCACGGCAGAGGCATCCCGGCCTCCATGAGAATTTGTCACGGGCCCTTCCCGGGGTGCGATCGTGCCCCGGTACCGGCTCCCGGGAGGAGGCAGCGGATGCGATGAGCCTGTCGCCTGTCCCTCGGTCCTTCCTGGCAGCAAGCCTGAGCCCCTCTCCCTCCGTGCCCGGGCACAGCCCCTCGGACGAGCAGGCACTCAGCGGGTGCTTGCGGGACCCGGGCGTGTTCCCGACGGGAGTGATTGATGCCAACAAACAGGATCAAACCGTGCCTCAGCTGAAGGGCTGGGAGCCCTGGGGGGCTCTGGGGAGGGGGGGATCCCTTTGGGGCTGCCTTTGGGGTGGGCAGTGCAGCAGCACTGGTGTGGCCCGTGGGTTGTGCTCACGGGGTTGTTTCTCCTTGCGGTGTGGAGCATGGTGGTCTCTGGAGCTCACTGGGGTTTGTGGTCCCTCCTGTGCCCCACAAGGACAGGCAGTTCTGGGCCCCTCTCTGAGGAGACCCACGTGCCCCCCAGGAGTCCGGTGCTCTGGGATGCACCTGCTGCTTGGCCTGAGCACATAGGAACGCACGTGCTGGGAAAGAAAGTGCCTGGGAACTTTCTGGGGATTTCCCAGGGAGAGCTGAGATCTGGGAATTTTCTGCCCTCCCCCTGGTCCCCTCCTTCCTCACTTACACACTGCTCCCAGGGTCACAAGCGGCTTTAAAAAAAGCAACAACCCACACAATGCTCTTCCCTTCTCCAGCGGGCGCTGGTGACGAGATCCCCCATCCGGTAGGGGATACAGAATTAGTCCTCTGCCTGGGAAAGGCCCTGCCAGGCCCTGCCAGCTGGTCCCACACCATGAGGCTGCCGTGGCCACACGCAGAGGAAAAAGGCTCTGGGTGCCACAGGTGCATCCTCCCTTGGCTCTGCTCCATGGAGTTGTTCAAGAAATCCGTCCCCCTTCCCTGCCCCAGGATTTCTTGGAGGCGGCCTTGGTGGTGCTGATGTCAAGCAGAGCTTTGGATGACGTGCAGGGCACATGGAGGTTTCTCTCTGCACGTGGGGGTTGTTTCTGGACAAGGTTAGGACAGGGAATTCATGTTTTCCAGGAAATCTTGCGGCAATTTCTATGAGAGCAGCAGGAATCAAGGGTGGCTGAGCCAAGGGGATGTTCCTGGAAATGGTTTATAGGGCAAAAGCTCTGAAAAATGTTGCTCTGGGTATCAGAACAGTTTAATGAATGACCCACATCAACCCTGCCCGACATGAATGACGGTTCCCGTCGCATTGTAGGGATGAATCAGAAGTGGAAAGCAGCTGTTTGGAACCCCACACGACAGGTCACACAAGCTACTGAAGGAGAAGGTAGATCAAGTCAACTTGCTGAACCCAAAGCTATTCAGCTGGACCTGGACAATGCTGAAAGAGAGAAGTGGCCAAATTGGCTTTATACTAATTAATGAATGGTAGCCAGTGCTCTGTGGGGGTGGCTTGAAAGGTGGAAAAAAGCTAATTGACAGCGCAGGGGAAAACCAGTCTGGGCTGCAGATGAGTGGAAGGACATTGCCACTCGGGTAGAGAAACTACCTGTCAAAGTCTGTCATGTAGATGCCCATGTCCCCAAGAGTCGGGCTAATGAGGAGCACCGAAACAACGAGCCGGTAGATCAAGCTGCAAAGATAGAGGTGTCAAAGATAGACTTAGATCGGCAACACAAGGGAGAGTTGTTCCTAGCTCAATGGGCCCATGAGGCCTCAGGTCACCAGGGTAGAGATGCCACCTATAAGTGGGCACAAGACCGAGGGGTGGATCTAACTATGGACAGTATTTCTCAGGTTATCCATGACTGTGAGACGTGTGCTGCCATCAAGCAGGCCAAGCGGGTGAAGCCCCTGTGGTATGGAGGGCGATGGTCCAAGTATAAGTACGGGGAAGCCTGGCAGATTGACTACATCACCCTTCCCCAAACCCGCCAAGGCAAGCGCTACGTGCTGACCATGGTGGAAACCACCACTGGATGGTTGGAGACCTACCCTGTGCCCCATGCTACTGCCCGGAACACCATCCTGGGCCTTGAAAAGCAAATCCTGTGGAGACATGGTACCCCTGAGAGGATTGAGTCTGACAACGGGACTCATTTCAAGAACAGCCTTATAAACACCTGGGCTAGAGAACATGGCATTGAGTGGGTGTACCAAATTCCTTATCATGCACCAGCAGCTGGGAAAGTTGAATGGTGCTATGGCCTGCTTAAAACCACCTTGAAGGCAATGGGTGGTGGGACTTTGAAGAACTGGGAGATTAATTTAGCAAAGGCCACATGGTTAGGGAACACTTGAGGTTCCACCAACTGAGCAGCTCCCGCCCAATCTGAGCACCTGAGAACAAGAGATGGAGATAAGGTTCCAGTGGTACACATGAGAGGTATGCTAGGAAAAACTGTTTGGGTTAATTCTGCCTCCAGCAAAGACAATCCCATCTGAGGGGTTGTTTTCACTCAGGGACCAGGTTGCACATGGTGGGTGATGCAAAAGGATGAAGAGACCCAATGCATCCCTCAAGGGGACCTTGTTTTAGGGTGAACTACCCATGACACTGTGCCTGTATCCATATCTGCATGTATATATGTATATAATTATGGTAGTGCATGTATGTATATAATTTAAATTTAAATTTGATGTAACATGTTGGTATGGGAAAAAAATCAGCGTGGATAATGTTGGGGGTTAGGTTTCTTTCCTTTTGCTCCTTTTTACTTATAGAATTTTGTTTCCCCATAAGTTGCTAGGAAACACTATCAACTGGGTACATAAGAAAAACAAAAGAAGTGGCCAAGCTCAGGGGAGGAGGGCATCTTGTTGCACTTCTCTTACCTGGGAGTTTCTCTCCAAGGGCCAGAGATTCTTCGAGAATTGGGCTGATAAAAGAAGGGTCTGGGGCAGCTGCTAGCTCGCTCTCTTGCTCTCTCTCTCTCTGCTTTGGAGGAGGCAGCTGCTGCTGCCGGAGGCCCCACAGCCCCGCTGCCACTGCAAGAAGAAGCTGCCAGGTGACACCGACAGAGCCAGGATGCAGATCGTGGATGGCGATGTCAGCTGGAACAGCATCGCTGCCATCCTAGAGGAGGAGGAGGAGGAGAATGAAGGAGACACGCCTGCGGTGGCAGAGTTCATTGATGAGCACTCTGATGAAGTGAAGCTCGTGGAGGAATTCCCAACAAACTCCAAATGGAAGCTTCTAGGAGACGAGGACTCACAGAGTTCAGGTATTTTGGGGTCTGCCAAGTCTTCCACAAGGTGGTGTTGCCACGACTCCCCAGAGCCCTCAGCCCCAGCAGGGGAAGAGAACAGCTCCTAGGACCTCTCTCCTCTGAGGTGGCAGCGTCATGACATCCCCGACCCGTCCCCTCCCTGGCGCCATCGTCACAACACCCCTGACCCGTCCCCTCCTAGGAGGCAGGGTAACAATACGCCGACTTGTCTCCTCCCAAAAGGCAGCGCTGTGACACCCCAGATCTGTCACCTCCCAGTCAGCGGCAGTGCCATGATACCCCCGACCCGTCACCTCCCAGGTGACAGCGTCATGACATCCTTGACCCATCCCCTCTGTTACAGATGAGCAGCGCCATGGTTGGCTCTCACAATTAAGGGGTGAATATTACGTGTATGTTAAGAGAAGTTTTATAGATGTATAGTTATGTTATGGCGATACGTCCTCCCACAGTCCTCTTTCCCCTCACCCTTGTCACTGGATGGCCTTGGAAATCATGGCACTGGGGGAGGGCCGGCTTGTTACTAGGAGGCGTGGCATGGCAACACCTGACCTCCAATCAAATCGCAAGAAAGTGATCTCCACCAATGGACAGCGAAGAAGAATTGACTGACAGGCTTTAGGAGGGGCCAGGATTGGCTGATGTAACACCAGGCATATAAAAGGCGGTGCAGCCATTTTGTAGGTGAGCACACGGCGGTTTAGTTCCATGCTCCCAGCGCTGCTCTTTCTCCTTGTTCAGTCTTTTGTTGTATTTTGTTAACGTTTAATAAACCTTTGACATTTTAAAAGTGAGCATCGTTTCTCACGCCTCCCAGGAGACAGTGTCATGACATGCCAGATCAGTCACCTCCCTGACAGCAGTGTCAGGATTTGTCACCTCGGAGAGTGAAGCTGGGGTCACCTAGTGGGAAAAAAGAGCCGAATGAAAGGTCAGACTTCACCCACCCAGAAGGACCAGCACAGGCCACGCAGTCCCCTGGAGCACTTCCCACATTGCTGGGATGCCAAGGGCTCTCCCAAGAAGGCTAACACAATGTCATCCGGGGTCAAAGCTGGCCTGGTGTTGGCTGATGTGCTGCAGTGGGAGAAGCAGGAGCTCCAGAAGCACGAGAGGAGCACCAAGCACGTGGAAGAGGAATCCCAGAAAACTCAGACTGTGTTCTGAGACAAGTCCGGCTGCAAGTTCCAGGTACCTCTGGCCCAGAAGCAGCTAGAACAGAGGCTGAATGCAGAGGCAGAGTCCAGGAGAGAAGAGCAATATGCCAAGTGGGGAAAAGGGCTGGCACAGGAGACGCAGCAGCAGCAGAACATGGAGGATGCAGTCAAGGAGATGCAGAAGCCCTTGGCTCATTACATTGATGACCAGGACCTGGATTGAATGCTGAGAGAACAGCAGAGGAAAGGAGACCCCATGGCTGCTCTCATCAAGAAAAGGGAGGCCAAGGAGAACAAGGAGAAAGAAAAACCCAGGTACAAGGGACCAGCACCTCCATGCAACAGGGTTAACATCTGGCCTGAGCATCGCTGGGACAGTGTGGACAGGTCCAGTGGGGTCGAGCAGCGGCGCTTCGCCCGCATTGCCAACAAGAAGGCGGTGCAGGAGCTCGCCTACACGTGGAGCATTGAGGACACGTAGGGGAGAGCTCCTGCGGAAACCCACAGGAACCAGCTGCTGCCAGACACCTGAGGAATGGCCTGCTCTCCCCGGAACAAGCCCTGTCCTCGGCATTCAGCAGTCCACTGGACCATCTTCCTAGAGGCAAGGCTGGATTTCCCTGTCAGCCAGAGCCTTCAGCTCTCTGGCGAGGACACTGGTTTCTTTGTTTTCTCACGTGTGTCTGTTCTATGCAAAATGCTTTGACCTCTGAGGGCAGTTCCCAAGTCTTCAGGTGTCCTAAATCTGAGGTGAAAATCTGCTGTACACTTGGGCTTGGGAGAGTTACCCTCATGCAGTGGGTCAGTCTGCTCCAGAACTCAGGTTAAATTGAACTTCTGAACTTTTGTTCAGTTTATGCCGTTATTTTGCCATGTAGATCCCAGAGCCACCAATGTGTCAGAAGTTCAAACTCAGCTTTTTTTGCTTTTTTATTTTTTTTCTTTTTTTTTTTTTTAATATATTTTTAAGGGTAGAAAGAAAACTTTATTAACAGAAATCAAAGAAAAATAATAAGAAATCAGAATAAACCTTCAGAACACTTCTCCCCACAAGTTTCCTTTCTTTTTTCCCACTGACAACGTAGAGACAAATTTGATATTTTCAGTCAGCTTACCACCTTTAAAATAATCTTTCTTCAGTCCACTTAGGGACTCCTGCCATGCCATGGAGACTTTTCCACAAGAAACAGTTCTCTCATGGTTTTAATTATCATGAATAGCAGCCGCCCGGAAATCTGCAATCGTGAAGTCCCTCCCACGGTTTTGGTAGTTCCCACAGCTACAGCCATGGGTCATGTCACCTTATTGGGGTGCAATTTTAAGGATGAGCTGTTCTGGTATAGAAACAAAAGTTCTCTTCTTTTTTCTCTGGGAACAGAAGTTTTCTTCTTCCATTCCTGGGGCAAGGTTTTTCATCTCTCATTTCTCTCTATTCAAGATTCTCATTAGATAACAGTTACTTCAACATCTGCTTGCTCCAACACTGGTGCCTCTGTTCATGGCTTTGGTTAGAACTCTACGTCCCCCCAAAGCATTCCATGAATTACAGGGAAAAAGAGTCTGATGTATCAATTAAATCTTCACCATAGCTTTACACGAGAATTTCAGCCCAAGACTAAGGCATCTCCTCATTCTCCTCCCATCTGGGATTTGACTCCTTTACTGACCTCGGTGTCTCCATGTTGTTTTCTTCACATGTCTTCACCCTTTCTTTTCCTCTTCCTCGAGAGAGGATTGAAGCCTGTGAGTTTCATCTGTGCACTGAAAGAGTTAATATCTCGACTGGGCCTGTGGATGGCCATGGACCTCTGTCGAGCAGCAGCAGTGGAGCTGCTCATGGTGTTGATTTCGGCTCCTGCCGCGCTGGGGGGGCCTGAGCCAGGCTCCCAGTGGCAACAGGAGCGGCCAGGATTTCAGCAGCCTCAGTGGCAGCACCTCAGGTTGATAGCTTCTTGTTGGGGGTTAAATTTCCTATAGAATTTTTCCCCCCATAAGTTGCTAAGAGACTAAATACTGATGCTTAAAGGGCGCTTGACCCACACAAAAGGTAGTAGATCACTTAGTTTGGGGGGGAGGGAAAGGCTCAGGGGCTCTGGGAGCTGAGGGTGGTCTCTTCTGCCCTCGGTCTCGGAGAGGACGATGGGGTGACTGCTGGCTGCGTGAGGAGTCCACTGTTAACGGAGGGTCCGGGCCTGGGAATTCTATCACCATCCATCATCTGCTGGAGCACCCAGGAATTTGGAGCCCCTCACCTGCCCTGCTGGAGTTGGTCAGCCCCTTCCAGCCGCCGCGGCTTCTTCAGCACTGCTCACTTTGCCTGCCGGGACATTCCCCGTCTGCTGGGGACATCCCACCGTTTCCAGCCATCAGCCCCGGAGTTTTTCCACCGTTTCAGCTTGGTGCTCTTGGGATCCCAAGAGATCAGACTGCCCGGGACTTGTGAGACAAAGCCCCTCGGGGTTCTTGGTTCTGTTATTATTATTATTATTATTGCTGTTGTTTGTTTGTCCTGTTATATTTACTAGTAAAAGGACTGTTATTCCTTTCCCCATAGCTCTCACTGAAAAAGCCTTTTTAATCTTCCAAATTATAATAACTTGGAGGGAAGGGATTGGAACTCCCCACTCCTAGAGAGGCCCCGCCCCTCCCTAGCAGATACCTGTCTTTTCAAACCAAGACACTTCTGCTCTCTCTCCCTGTCCGGCGGCTGTGGGTGGAACTCAAGGGCAGCAGAATCTCACGCCGTGAGCCGACCTGGCCAGTGGTGGATTGAGCCTGGCCTGGCCAGCGTCCAGTTACCTGTTCAAAGGCTGGAAGCAAGAGAGCTTTTCCCAGGGTTGGTTTGTTTTCAAATGTGATTTTACAGAGGCGCGTCCAGCTTTCTGAAGTGGTTAAACAAGGTGTCAATATTCAAAACTAACCGAGTGGTTCTGTTGGGTCTGGAGGAAGCTCACAGAGAATCGCTTCCATAAGTGATGGATTTTCTCTTTAACCAAAAACCATGCTATGTTAAACCACAACACCCAACTCAACATGATGGTGCTTGGACTAGAGCTCCAGGTGGCTGGTCCTGACCTATCTTCGGTGCTGGAATGAAACAGAAAGAGGAAAAAAAACCTCTTCCCAACATGATGGTGCTTGGACTAGAGCTCCAGGTGGCTGGTCCTGACCCAACTCAACATGATGGTGCTTGGACTAGAGCTCCAGGTGGCTGGTCCTGACCTATCTTCGGTGCTGGAATGAAACAGAAAGAGGAAAAAAAACCTCTTCCACCAGGACTTCCCTTCCAAACAGGCTGTGAGCTCCTGGTGAGCCGTGGCTGTGTGTTGGGGACCTGGGAGTCCCCAGAGAACTTCAGGTGATCCAAGGGCTATCAGAGCCAAGGGATTTATGCTGGTCCCTTGAGCACAGTGGTGGGCTGCATGTGGGGCCGCTTGTGGCATCACTGGCTCTGCTGCTCCAGCATTGCTTTTCCCCAAGGCCAAGCTCCTGCTCCCAGGAATGCATCATGTCCCGATGGAAACACAAATGCTTATTTAATTTTAAATCTAATTGAATTCCCCATCTCTCTCTGATTTTTTTTTTTTTTTTTTTTTTTTTTTTTTTTTTTTTTTTTTTTTTTTTTGTTACCCAAAGGAAGGAAGGAAGCCCAAACTCGGATGTTTGTTTGTTCTGTCCTGGCTGATGTTCCCTTGGTTGCACTCCAGTGGCTGATAAACTGGCAGGGAAGTGGAGCGTGGAGCACGACAGAGCCTGGGAAAGGCCAGGACCCCACTTCCCCTGGCCTTACGTCACGGTTTCTCTCCGATTATCTTGGCCTGGGGGCCACCGCTGCCAGCTGCCTCTGCTCCCGCCTTCGTCACCAGCTCAGGGGACTGCATTTGGTGGGATGTCCACATGGAGAATGTCTCCTTGCCATCCAGATTTCCTCTACCTGCCCTGGTGCCACCTCCAAACTCCTTACCCAGGGCGCAGCTGAGACCCATGGTTCACCCTGCCTGTGGGACCATGGAAAGGGAGAACCTGCATGGGTCTGAGCTCAGGTGTGGGCTGTGCTCCTCTCACGGAACTTCACCTTCTCCATCCAGGCGTGTTCCACCTGTGGTGGCCCCACCCAGTGAGGTCTGAGGCTGTCACAGGCCTCACGCAGGGGAGGTGGGGATGCCGACTGCTCTGAGCAATGTCAGGAGCTTATCCCATGGCTCCTGCCAGGAGCCATTAGCTTGGAAAGCCTCTCCTTCCTCCAAGCTGGAAGATGTCCCAGAAGAGGGAAATATTTGTGGGGTGTGGAGTATGTGCCATGGGTGGGGGAGCTGGGAGCTTTGTCTTCCCCGCTCCCTGTCGGGGGACAGGGATGTGGTTCAAGGCAGGGGGCGATGGGGACGGGATCAGCTCAGGAAGCTTCTGAGGCTCCTCTGCGTAGAGCACCTTCCCTGGGGTATTGGGGTGACTCCAGGGGAGCTGAGACCCCCTGATTCCCCAGCATCCCTGTGTTGGGAGAAACATTTGAGTGGGCTCAGGAGATGAGTCCCTGGGAGATTTGGAGGGTAAAAGAGGATGCGGGAGGTACCAGAGGGGAGGCGCGGTGGGAAATGCCGGGGCAGGAAGGCGGTGGGGCTGTGTGTCCGTTGGAATGGAGCCTTTCATTCTCCATGGTCTTTGCAGCAGTGAGGGGCCCTGGGGACCTGCTTCAGGTGTCCCCTCTTCAGGGGACGACAGGAGGGAATGTGGGTGTCCCCTCCCACCCCTCAGGTGACAGTCCTTGTGCAGGAGCCTCCAACTTCTCCCACCCGAGGCAAACGTGAGTGGCTCCCAAACCTCCTCCCTGGAGTCCTACATCCCAGCAACACTTCTATCTCCTGCTACAGACCAGTTTTTTCCAGGGATCGCAGCAAATTCCCTCACCTCTTTCAGCACCTCAGTGCTTTGGGAAAGGGAATTGCTCCAGTGAACCAGAGCACAAGCGTGGGCACCTGGGTCTGGTGAGGGGAGCGCAGGTGGCTGAGGAGGGAGGTGTCTCTGTGTCTCTCTGCCCATCTTTCTGCACCAGGTCACTGTCCCTTTCCATGGTCTCAGCAACCGCTTGGGAGACTCCCAGCTCTGTCTCCCTTCTCCCAACCCCATGTGCTTGACAACCGTGTGGAGGAGGGTGGCGGGCACTGGTGGGCACTGGTGGGCACTGGTGGGCACTGGTGGGTTTCCTGGGGGTGAGCAGGGATGCTCCGGGGAGTCCCGGAGCTCTGTGCTGGGCCAGGTGCTCCCCAGCCCCTGCTCTGGCTCTCTGCCCGCCGGCCCCGGGACCCGTTCCAGAGGATAAAATACGGCCTCGGTGCTGCTAATTGGAGCTCTTTCCCTACACTTCCGCCTCTCCCCCTCCGCCGCCCCCGGCCCCGCAGGGTCAATAAGTGATCCGCATTAGGCAGAGTCTCCGTGGGTTCCGTTCTCCGGGAGGAGAGGGCTGCATCCTCAGGGAGCATCCTCCACACCCCCCAGGGTGGGAGAGAAATGCTTCAGGGTCTCCTCCATCCAAACCCTCTCCCACCACGTGGTTCTGCTGCCTTTCCCCATATCCCTGGGGTCCCCCTGCACCTTCTCCGTCTCCCCCTCTGTCTCAGCCCCTCTGTCTCAGCCCCTCTGTCTCCCCTCGTCCCCTCCCCTCGGGCTGGCCACAGGCAGACAGCCGCTATCGATTTTCCTGGGTCAGCAAAACCCGGCCGTGGGGGGAGTTGGGCAGTGGTGACACCAGGATGGCAGTGCTGGCACTCCAAGGGTCCTGGGAGAGGTGTCAGGAGAGCTGTCCCCATCCCCAGGTCCCCACCAGCACTGCATCGTTTCCTGCGGGACACGGTGTGCCCCTCCCTGTGCCCCGAGCAGCCCTGGCTGATGAGATCCAGCGTCGGGGAAATGCAGCTCCTGCACGGGATTGCTCAGGAAGCTGGGGAGCAGAAAACCTTCAGCCTTGCTTTGAGCATGAAGAGTCCATTGCTTCCTCCAAATGGACCCCGGTGGGTCAGAACGTGGTGTCCCCAAGGAGACTAGGATCTTCTCAAGCCTTTCCCTAGCTGAAATCCCACTGTCCCCCCAAATCGCCCGGGACACCAGCAGTGGGAGAGGAGTTACATCCACACTAGGACTGGATCCTCGCCCTCTTTCCAGCCTCCTGGACTGATCCCTGGTGAAGGTCCCTGGATCATGGTGGCTTGGGAAGCAGCTGTGACATCAGTGTCCTCCCTCCAATGGAGCCCTGATGCCTGTCTTGGAAGATGCTTCTCCTGGGAAGCATGAGCTGGGTGTGTGAGACCCTGGAGCAGGGGATCACCAGGCTTGACTCTCCCCTCTCCTCCAGAGCCATCTGGAGGCAACAGGGAATCAATCCCCTGCCCCTCTGGAGAGAGGAGCAGATCCCCCTGCTCTGCCCTGCCTGGAGACCCTCAATCTCCAAGGCACTGCCAGGCCCTCAGGGACCTCCTTCCGTTCTTTGGGCATCTTCATGCAATGGGTGGAAATTCCTGGGGGCTCTGGGGGCTCCCAGGCACCCAGGGGGAGGTGGGAGATGTTGAGGAACAGAGAGGGGTGGGGTGTCAGGGGGTCCTGGCTGTGGGGCAGGGCCTCTGTGTCAGCAGAGGAAGGTGAGCAGGTGACAGAAGGTCAGAAAAGTTTTTGCCTGGCCTGAAAGCCTGAGGCAGGAGGGTCTGGGATAACCACGGTTATTTAATTTATTTTTTCTAAATAAAAAAAGGAAGGAAGTTAATAAATAATGTAAAGTGGAGAATGCATTAATGAAAGGGAGAGCAAGGCAGAGAGAGGGAGAGAGAGGAAGGAACAGGGCAGAGTGAGAGCTCAGGGAGGTGGAGGGGGGAGATATTCCTGCCGGTATCGATTGGATATGATTACATTAGAGCTATCAAATATTCATACTACATTCCACAAGAGGTCATTGTGTGTGTTTTTCCAATTTAGCTCTGCCTTGGTGCAGGCAGCAGGCTCCGGGTGGGAAGAGGCTGTGAGCAGGGCTCCAGCCCCGGGCCTGGGGCTGCCGCTGCCGTGGCGACAGGGATGTCACCCCCTGGGTGGCTGCGCTGAGCTGGCTGCCAGCCCTGAGGGTCCTTCACAAAGCCCCTGAGGGCCCTTCACAAAGCCCCTGAGGGCCCTGGACAGTGGATACAGAAACGGGGGCACAGGTGTGTCCCAACTCTGGCACCTTGCTCCTCCTTGGCAACCACTTTTGCTCCCTCCCAAGCCAGACCAGGGCCTGTGGTCGCTCTTCACCGGCTGCTCCAGGCTGTTCCTTGTCCTTAATGGAGCATTTTAGCTGGGATGTTGCTTTGCCAGCCAGGAAGGTCAGGCCAGGCCACGGAGCCAGGTGGGAGGTGGATGAGCTGGCGTGTGGATGCAGGCAGGGATGTGTGGCAGGTCTCCCGCTGTGGTGCCCATCTGCCAGGGCACTCCGGCCCTTTTCTCCCTGCCTCCATCCATCCCTCCAGGCTGCCTGTGACGCCAGGATCCTCCCCCAGGGGACGGCCACGAGGGGCAAGGGCCCCCAGCATCAGCGCTCCCGGATCAGCGCATCAAGGGCTCTGCGGTGTCCCGGGTGCAAACCTGATCCGTCACCCTGAGGAGGCAGCTGGGGGCCTGCTGCCCGATTTTACATCCCCACAAGGCACTTCCCTTGCCCGTGCCTCAGTTTCCCTGTTTGGCCACGTTCCCGCAGCATCACCGGGGCACCGCTGCCGTCCCCGCAGCCCCCGGCCCTGCCGAACCCCCCCACCCCGGCCTCCGCCCGCCGCGGCCCCGGGCGCTGGGAGCGCTGCCTTCTCTCCTTACATTAATAAAAATTTTACAGCACGGTGGCAGGAAATGCATTTTCAGTTCATCTGCTGCAGCTATTAGATTACCAGGAAATGGCTGGCTGGCGGGCGGCCAGGGCTCCGGAGGGCTGCGGCGCAGGGGAAGGCGAGCGGGGCGCTCGGATGAGCCGATGGCACCGGTGCCCATCCTCCTGGACGCTCCCGCGCTGCGCCGGGCTGTGCCCGCCCGCTCTCCCTGGGTCCTGGATGTGAGGCTCCCTGGGGGCTCTCTGAGCTGGCGCGGATGGATCGAGTCCCTGCTGCTTTGGGAAATGGGATGAGCAGGGGCGGTGTCTCCTCAGGAATCTGCTCCAGCCTGACACCAACAGAGCCCAACTGGCCACGGCCTTTGCTGAGGCTGTGCTGGGCTGGGTTGCAGGGAGAAGTGGAAGATTTGGGATTGGGACCAAGGAGAGGCGGGAGATTTGGGGCTGAGACCAGGGAGAGATGAGATATTTTGTGTTTGGACCTGAGAGGGGTGAAAATTTTAGGACTGGGACCATGGAGAGGCAAGAGATTTAGGAGTGGGACCAGGGAAAGGCGGGAGATTTGGGGCTGGGACCAGGGAAAGGCGGGAGATTTGGGGCTGGGACCAGGGAGAGGTGGGAGATTTGAGGCTGGGACCAGGGAGAGGTGGGAGATTTGAGGCTGGGACCAGGGAGAGGTGGGAGATTTGAGGCCGTGATGGGGAGGATGCATTCACTGAGTGCAGCAGGTCTCTGCAGGGGTTGGTTATTCCAAGCTGTGGGATTTTTAAATCACCAGGCTGGGCTGGTGTCAAGGAGAGCCTGGGAAAGAGTTAAATGTGTGTTGTCTGTAACAGAGCCGGGAGGAGGGGATAGGTGCTGGCTATAAATACCTGTACCTGCCTTGGAGGTGGCGGTGCTAATGAAGGGAGGGAATTGTGAGCAGCCCCTCGGGGAGGGGGCAGCAGCAGCAGCAGTGGCTGCAGTGGCTCTGTGGGCTCCGGGGAGGGAGGGACAGACGGGACAGGGTTTTAGGGACCTGGTTTTTAGGTTAGGCAGGGTTTTCAGGAGAGCCCTCTTAGAGGTGACTGTGGTCAAGTGTTGGAGCTGCTCTCTACAGGTAGGACAATTTCATGCTGGGACCCCCTGAGCCTAGCCCAGCCACGGACCCTGGGATCCTTTCCAGGATCTTGGAATGATCCTGGGATCATCTCCAGGTGAGCATCAGGCACCAAAGTGAAGCGTTTTCCCTTGGTGGGGTGACACGCTGGGGCAGTGGGCGGTCTGTCCCTGGAGCACCCTGGGCTCCAGAGGGGTGCTCCAGGATCCACGGGGGTGTGCCAGGTTCCAGAGGGGTGCTCCAGGATCCACGGGGGTGTGCCAGGCTCCACAGGGGTGCTCCAGGCTCCACGGGGGTGTGCCAGGCTCCACCGGGGTGCTCCAGGATCCATGGGGGTGTGCCAGGCTCCACAGGGGTGCTCCAGGATCCACGGGGGTGTGCCAGGCTCCACAGGGGTGCTCCAGGATCCACGGGGGTGTGCCAGGCTCCAGAGGGGTGCTCCAGGATCCACGGGGGTGTGCCAGGCTCCACCGGGGTGCTCCGGGATCCACGGGGGTGTGCCAGGCTCCAGAGGGGTGCTCTAGGATCCACGGGGGTGTGCCAGGCTCTAGAGGGGTGCTCCAGGATCTGCAGGGATGCTCCAGGATCCGCAGGGATGCTCCAGGCTCTAGAGGGATGCTGCTTGCCAGTGCCTGGCAGCATCCTGCGGGGCTCAAGCCCTCTCTGCCTGAGCTGGGTGCAGGATGCTGCTTTTGGGAAGGAGGTGACCCCAGTCCTGCCACGGTGACAGCTCCATCTCCACTCTGGCACCAGTGACTGGACTGGAGGAAAGAGGACACCTGGTAAATGAGCAGTGGAGAGCAGGGAAGGCAACAAATGGTGGAAAGGAATGGAGCAAGGAAGGGAGCAAAGTGTGGGGAGAAGGGAAGGTCCGAGCCTCACTGGGGTTTGGTAAAGTTTGAAAGAACAGAAACCCTGGTTTGCGTGGAGGGGACCGGCTATTTTTAGCCGTGGGTAGGATGTCAGCTCTGAAAATAGCCTGCTACCAGATCCTAATGAAATCCTCTCTTTGGCTCTCACACGGAGCGAGTTTGGAGGGGGAGGATCGCTGTCACACCCGCAGCCGAGGAGCTCCTGACATTCACAATGACTCGCCTGGTTTTCTCTTCTTTATTTATTATTTTTTTTTTTTCCTTCCCCCTCCAGTTTCTCCTATTCTTTGCCAGCTCTGCCTTACGCCGAGCAGAGGAGTCACCAGCCAAAAAAGTGACTGCGGGGGCGGTGCTGCTTAGCTACGGCCAAATCCCAGCAGCATGTGACCAGCTTGGCAATTTAATACGGAGCCCTGGTCCCCGGCACACGCGCGCTTGAGTTAAAGCGACACTGAAACGGGGACTCAAAGTGCTGAAGGCACAGAATTTGGGGGGAGCTGCCTCCCCCCAGCCCCTCCCATCCATCCCTGAGGAGCAGGGGTTTGCTCCATGGGGTGTGGGAGCGGGAAGTGTGGTGCCCAGGTGAGGGAGGATGCTCGGGACAGATGTGCAGGCTCGGGAGGGAGCAAGGGTCGGGAGGCTGCAGGGTGGACGGGTCAGCTGGTCTGGGGAGAGCTGAGCAGCCTGGAGCACCAGCAGGAGGGATCCCAGGGTATGTGGGATACTCGGTGTACTTGGGATGGCCCGGTATACACAGGATACCTGGGACTTGTGGGATCCCTGGAGTGTGTGGGATACCTGGGACATTTGGGACATGTGGGATCCCTGGTGTGTGTGGGATCCCTGGTATGTGTGGGATACCTGGGACATTTGGGACATTTGGGACATGTGGGACATGTGGGATCCCTGGTGTGTGTGGGATACCTGGGACATTTGGGACATTTGGGACATGTGGGACATGTGGGATCCCTGGTGTGTGTGGGATACCTGGGACATTTGGGACATTTGGGACATGTGGGATCCCTGGAGTGTGTGGGATACCTGGGACTTGTGGGATCCCTGGTGTGTGTGGGATACCTGGGACATTTGGGACATGTGGGACATGTGGGATATGTGGGACATGTGGGATTCCTGATGTGTGTGGGACACCTGGGACATTTGGGACATGTGGGATCCCTGGTGTGTGTGGGATACCTGGGACATTTGGGACATGTGGGACATGTGGGATCCCTGGTGTGTGTGGGATACCTGGGACATTTGGGACATCTGGGACATTTGGGACACGTGGGACGTGTGGGATCCCTGGTATGTGTGGGATACCTGGGACATGTGGGACATGTGGGATCCCTGGTGTATGTGGGATTCCTGGGATATGTGGTACCTGTACTGGAGTCTGGGATCGCTGGAGAGCCTGAAGAAAACTTGGAATGCTGAGTGGTGACTGCTCCCGGCAATGATCAGGGACTGCCTGAGGAGCACCATGGGAAGCACAGGGCAGAGATTCCGGGGGGGAGAGAGGGTCCTGAGGGCCTGGGGACAGAAAAGACGCTATGGGAACATCACGTCCCCGTCAAGGCAGGGGTGAAGGAGCCACAAAGGCACAAAGGTTGGGTGAGAAATGTGTCTTACAAAGGCGGGGTGTGACTTGGCAAAGGAACCATTGCTCCAAGGGCTTTCTGGGGACATTCAGGGTCTGGAGGGTGCAAGCCCTTTGTCACTTGATTCCCCAACGGGAATGTAGCAGTGGCGCTTGGGCAGGATCCAGCTCCAGAGCTATACCACAGGCACAACAGTGCCCAGACATTTCCCAGGGCACTGAGAGATGGAGTTCATGATTTCCCAGTAAGGAAGAGCCTGTATCACACATGCCTTTATATCCCAGTGTCTCCTCACCCACCCTGCTCAGGTTCCCGAGGAGCTCAGGCTCGGGGTCTCACCTTTGGAGCCAACACTGCTGGAGTCATGTCTGCGCTCTCTGTTGGGAGGGGAATGTGGCTTTTGGGCAGGGACCTCATCAGGACAAACGTGTTCTGTAGAAGGAGAGCTGCTGTGGAAGTGTGGGGGGCCCACGGATCATGGAGTCATGGAATGATTCGGGTTGGCAGGCACATTAAACATCCTCTAGTTTCGGTCCCCTGCACCTTCCACTGTCCCAGGCTGCTCCAAGCCCTGTCCAGCCTGGCCTTGGACACCTCCAGGGATCCACGGGCAGCCACAGCTGCTCTGGGCACCCTGTGCCAGGGGCTGCCACCCTCACGGTGACGATGCGCAGGGACAGCCAACACTCAGCGCTCGCTGTGCACAGCGGGACCCGGGGAGTCGCCGTGGCACATCATGCCATGAGAAATCACTGCCCTGTCCTACTGTCCCCCCTAGCTGGGGTGAGGTGCCAGATCCCTGCTCGCTCTGGGTGCTGGAGAGCCCTTGGAGACACTGTTCCTGCTCAGCGTGGGGCCGGAACCGTCTTCATCAATGAGTCAGCAGGACCCACTTAACACTTCCCCAGCAGAATCTGCTCCTCTCTCCTGACAGAATGGGCAGCTCCGGCTGGCTCTGGCAGCGTGTTACAATCTCAGCTCATTAAGGGATGCATCCTGAGCGCTTTATTGATGTTTTATGCTGCCTGGCTCCATCTTCAGAGGGAAACTCTCATTGCAGTCAATGACTACACCTCCGGCTGCTGCAGGCTGAGCTCGGAGCTCCGGCTCCGGCTCCCGGAGAGGCAGGCTCAGCTCCCATGGCTACGCTGCAAACTGTGGGCTTTGACCCCAAAGTGGGCAAGAACCATCTCAGGGCCAGCATCCCTGTTTTCTTTCCAGCGACTAGGGAACACTCAAAAGGAAAACACAAGGAAGGGGGTGATTTTTTTTTTTTTTCTCCCTTGCTTATCCCTCTTTCTGTGAGAAGGAGCTGCATGACAGGGAAGGGAAATGATGTTCCCTCTCCCCCAGCGCTGCCGTCTGTTGAGCAGAAGCCCAGCCGGGTGGGTGTACCTGGCCTCCTCCTCTCCTAGCATGCTGGGAGCCACATGTCCCCACCTCGGGAGAATCACAGTCCTTTAATAAGTTCCCCAGTACTGGCTGTTGCTTGTGAAAAGCTCGTGGCACTGTCTGGCTTCAAGTGGCTTTTACATAATACAGACTGTCAGGCTAGATGAGCATCACGGTCCCTTCTGGCCCTAAAATCTGCGAATCTCCAAATTAGAGGGCACCAGCACCTCCTTGTTTCTGGCTGATTGAATCAGGGGAATCGCGTGTTCTCTTTCTCCTCTCTCTTTTTTTTTCCTCCCTCCCCTGCATCATCTTTAACTGGAGGTGAATTACCCTCCCCCTGAGCCCAAGCTTGGCAAACAGCAGAAGGAGAGATCAGGCAGCTTCGGCCTTGCTCTGGGATATCCTGCTCTCCTGCCCACCCCGGGGCTGATTCCCAGGGGTGAATTGTCTGACCGTGGGCACAGCCAGGGCTGGAGCTGGTCAGGCTCAGACGCAGCTGGAAAATCTGTGTGGAAGCTGAGCTCTCCTGATTGTTTTAAAATCTCAGCTAAGTTCTCCAGGCTTCAGACCGAGCTCCTTGGGATTTGTGACCAAGGTGAGGATGTAAAGAAACACCTTTTGGGAAGGGAAATGAAAGTGAGTGGCTCCCAATGTTTGGGGGTGTTTGGGATGTGGAGGGGGAATGGGAAGAGCAAAGCAGGGAGAAATTGCTGATGATCTCTGAGGAATGGTGGGGATGGGGCTTCCCCAAATGCAACAGGAGCTGGAATCAGCCCTGCTGAGCAGGCTCAGCTGGAGCTGGGGAACCCTGGGATGTCCATCTCGATGCTGGCACCTTGCTGCTCTCAGCTGCCCAGGCAGGACATACGCCGGGAGCCTGGAACATAAACGGGACACCCAGGAGCTGCTTCTCCCCATCCCGTTGGGCAGGACCCCGGCGGCATTCAAAGCCTCAAAGGTGGTGGATTTCCACTGGGATGAGGAGCGGGACCAATCCCAAAGGTGAGCTGGGGTGCGGGCAGGGGCTGTGCAGAGTGTGGGGCACAGCGGGGGCTGTGGGACTTCAGCCCCTGCTCCCACATGCCCCACACGGGGAGAGATGGCCAGAAACCTTCACACCTCCCTCTGCCACACCTCGTCATGAAGAACCACATCTCCCAACAGCCAAAACCCCTCCTAAGCAGGGGGGAGCTCCATCCCAGACCCTTCCTTTGGGCGAGGCTCTACACTGCCCCGCTTTGCAAGCGCGCTCGGATTCCCAGCCCTCCTCTCCAGCGGTGCTGTGGTCAATAACTCACTGGGAGGCTGCTATTCTCCCTGCACTTCCCACCCTCCCACTCCTCCCGGGAGCTCTGCATTCATGCCTTTTTGGCCCTCCCTCGGCAGCGAGTGAGGAATAAAGTGGCGCCGGCTGAGCACGACGCAGGCTGCGCTGGGATGCTATGAGCCAGCGAGGGAAGCCTGAATCACCGGCACCTCAAGGTGGGAGTGCGAGATTTGGGCTGGGAGAAAGGGAGGACATCACACGTGCTCCCGGGAGTCAGGTGCTCTCAGCCAGTTGGCTGGGAATTGGGCGACTCGGATCTTTCTGTGCCTTTAAAGACGGAGCCGAGAGCGACGGGGAGAAGAGGAGGGGCCGGTAGGAGCGCAGAGGGATTCAGCCTGAAGGCTCTGAGCTGGAGCCGAGGCTGAGGGATGCTGTCAGGGACTCATTCTTCTTGGAGAAACTCCCGGAGAAGCATCCCTGGTAGAATCCCATGGAGATGGAGAAACCCTCAGCCTAGAAATACCTTAAAGTGAGACTGCAAAGGTTCAGCTGGGCACCGTGTGGGAGCGTGGAGTCACTGATCCCAGCTGGGGGGATTTCAGTGCTTCTGCTGGCATCAGCTGGGAGGGAGCCCCTGAGGTCCGTGGGATCATCCCAGCTTGTCCCCATCTGTCAGAGCCACAAGCAGCAAAGCTGGATTTATCACTCCTACTCCAGGTCCTTCTCTTCCCCTCTGTCCCCATCCTGTTCTCACACACTCAGACCTTGTGTTTGCCACCCACCCCTGCCCGCCCCGAGGGGCTCCTGTGCTGCTGGGCACCTGGCTGGGGGGCTGAGGGCTTGGTGGATTCGTCCTCACATGTCTGAGACAGATTCTGAGCCCTCCCCGAGCCGGGGGTGTTGCTTTGTTCATCTGGTGAGCACTCCCAGAAAGGATGGGTGTCCGCCCTGGAAGTGTCGGGGGGAATGGAGGGAGCGTGGGGGCTCTGCTGGGGTCCACAGGCGATGTCCGCTGTCATCAGGGTGGCCTTGTTTATTTGGGACTCTCAAGCCAGGTCCACTTGACTTATAAATGGGGCTGAGGGGTGTCACAAGGACCCCTGGTGCTCCTGAGCCACGGGCAGGAAAGCGGGAAGGACAGAGCATGCAGTGACTTGGGAAAAGCTTTGGGATGGAAGATCCAGGTCCTGGATTTTTATTTCTGAGAGAGTGGGGGGTGTGTGGGCTGGTTCTGTGGGTCTCAGTGTGGAAAAGCTGCTTTCCAGCCTCTCTGCCGAGTGTGTCTCTACAGGAGCTGACTCAGGTGTGGGTTTGCACTTTCGGGAAGTGTCAGAGGTGGATGGCACCGGGGCTGTGCCGGGTGCCTCCTGGGAAGACACGAGCTGGGAGAAGGTTGGACTCGATGACCTTAGACGGCTTTTCCCACCTTTCCCACGATTCTGCGAGGTGACTGCGCCTGTTTCACGGCCGTTTACGGACCAAACCCAAGGCGATGATTCCCGAATCGTTTGCGGCCCAACCCGACGGGACCTGCCCTCGGCGTCACACCGACCCCGACCCATCCCAGGGGGGGCTGTCCCGGTGGGCACGGGGGGAACACCGGCCCGGGCTGCGGGAAGGCCATCCCGGGGGGCGCGGGGAGGTATACTCGGAGCCCGGGGCAGACGGAAACGTTTAAATAGCGGCTGAGCATCCCGCGGCGGGGCCGGGCGTCCGCGGCGCCTGGGGAGCGCTGCGGGGCTCTGCGGAGCCGCTAATGGGCCGAGTCCATTTCAGCGGGATGACGCCACTTGGGTAAAGCGTTAAGAGCTCCGGGAAGGCAGCGCAGAGCGAGGGGGAGCGCGATGCTCCCGGGCAGCGCCAGGTCCCTCCCTCCTCCCTCCATCCCTCCTCCTCCTCCTCCCTCCTCCCAGCCTCCGGTTCCCACCGAGCGCGGGGCCCCCCCCGCCGCTCCGCTGCCCGCGGCGCGGGGCTCGGCTGCGGGGCCGGGGCTGCCCCCGCCGCGCTCGGGCTCCGCGGGCGGATGGACCGGCGGCGGCGGCTGCGGGGTGAGTGCGCCCGGCGCCGACACGCGCGGGCTGCGGGACGGCGGCGGGGGGACACGCGTGGGCCGAGCGGGCGGGGGGTCCTGGGCGCGCTCGGGCCGTTCCCGAAGGGACGCGGGTCCCTGGATGCGCACGGGCTGTGCGAGGAAGTTGCGGTTCCGTGCGGTGGGGGTCGGGGTCCCGCACACGCGTGGGGTGCGAGT
The DNA here is from genome assembly GCF_015227805.2 of Hirundo rustica. Lineage (NCBI taxonomy): Eukaryota > Metazoa > Chordata > Aves > Passeriformes > Hirundinidae > Hirundo > Hirundo rustica. The sequence goes on from NC_053470.1 coordinate 810,814, forward strand.
GGCGGGGATGGGGCCGCGTGTGGGTCCGGGTCACGCGTGGGCCGTCCTGTCGGCTGTCCCGCACAGGAGCGGGCTGCGGGCGCGGCGGTGCCCGGGAGTCCCAGGGACGCGGGGGCCGCCTGTGCGTGGAGGGGCTGCGGGACCGAGCCGGGTGCGAGCCCCGCGTGGGCTGCGCGGGGAGCGGGGCCGGGGGCTCAGCCTCCCCCCGGCACCCCGCTCCACTCCGCGGCACCCAGACAGGGCGAGGGGGTCCCTTTTCTCCCACCTGGCGCCCTGAGCCGCTTGCCCTCGGCTCGCAGCCACCTCCAGCCTGTAAATCATTTGCTTTTACGATCCCTCCGCTGGCCCATTATCACACGAACTTTATATGTTTGGGGCTGGTGGTGGCCGTAAAGCTGGCCCGGTGTCCGGGGCTGGCATGCCCGCCGGGCAGGCAGGGTGTGAGGAGGACGGGGAGGCCGGGGGGACGCTGCCCCAGGCCCCCCAGGCGGACAGGTAGGCACGGAGGGTTTCAGCAGAGCCCCGGGGATGCTCAGCTCAGTGCGCCTGGGACAGGGACTGAATGCAGCCCTGGAATCAGGCTGGAGCAGGGAGGGCTGGGAGGGAGTGGGGGGCACTGGGCTATTCCGGGGTGGGGGAGAAGGAGGAAGGAGCGGGGTCCCAGCTCCGGCCATTCAGTCCCTCTGGAGGACCCCCAGATGTTCTGTTCAGCTCCCCTTGGTTCGCACAGGGACATTTATGTCCCCCCAGCCAGTGAGTCCAGGTCCTTGTTGGATCCTTGCACGTGGGAATCACAGCTCTGGAGCGCTGGGGATGCTCCCAGGATCAGCCTTTCTCAAGACGCTGTGTCCGAGCCCTGCCCCCAGATCCAGAGTGTCCGGCACAGCCTATGGCCAGCTCCTCTCTGGCTGTGCCCCCCGGGCTCTGGTCCTCCTCACACGTTCCTTCCCACCCCAGCCCGGCTCAGGGATCTCCTCGTTCCTCCTGAGCTCCAGGTCTCCAGAGGATTTGGGTTACCTGTATTGGGTCAGCCCTTTGGCAGCCCTTTATCTGCCAGCCCCATCGGCTCCGTGGCCGCAGGACCCTCTCTGGGGTCTCTCCCTTTGGGGGTCCCCGTGGTTCGAGCCCCCCAGGACCCTCACAGGGCTCATCTCACTGGCCAAGGACCGAGCCCAGGTGAGTGGGGATGGACACCCGGGTGTGAACAGCTGCGCCCAGGTGGACCCAGCACTGCTCCCTGAGTGATCCCACCCCAGCAGGATCTGGGTCACGCGGGATGTGGGAATGCACTGAGGCTGCTCTCGGCTCCCCTCTGCACAGCCCCAGCTGCAGGCTGAGATGGACCATCCATCTTCAGGGGCACGCTGGGGCTTCAGCTGCCCAGCCTGTGCTTCAGTCAGACCCTCCCAGGTGGGGAGCTTGGTGGCAGCAGGTGAGAGCCACGAGAGCTTTGCCTCTGGCCTGTTCCCGTCCTGGCAGGATGCTCACAAACCTTCCCTGGGTTGGCCGTGCCCTCCTATTTCCCCTTGGTACTGCTGTGAAAGGAAAGGGTGCTCAAATCACCTGTGGGTGTCCTGGGTGAGCGACTCCTCACTGTCTGCACCTCCCCACACGAGGAATTGCACGGAGGGGGGAAAACCCCCGGATCTGAGCAGATCAGTTGCCTTTTCTTCCCAGAGAAAGGGGGATGGGAGAGACGAGATCTTGCTTGAACAGTCAAAGTAAGTTGCCTTTGCCTTTCCGTGCTCCTCAAGGTCAGCCTAGCTAATGAAAATCAATCTTCCCTCTGCCTCTCTCTGCTGCATGAGCAGATTCTACCTGTGGCCCCTTCACCTACTTGAAAGCGGCAGCCGCCCCGTCCTGCTGAGCTTGGGCAACGCCGGAGGGAGCTTCCTCCTGGAACGGCGTCTTCCTGCGGGCCCGGGCACCGCCACAACATCCGTGTCACGCAGGGATCACTCCTGTGATCCCTTCTCTGTCCCGGGGAGGCTGGCTGTGCGCAGGAAGCACGTATCCCACATGGAAACCTGGGCTGGAAGTGCTGGGGGGAAGCTCGTGGCTGGGCTCTGGCGTGCAGTGAGCGATGCCCGTCCTCTGGGCGCTCCTGGGCAGCTCCCCGGAGCGGGAGCTTTGCGTGTCCCTCCCTCCCAGGGCCGTAAGCTGTCCCACGGCTCCCCGTGCCCGCTGATCCCTCTCCTCTCCCAGCCACACTGAGGGTTCTCCCTGACGAGGTCTGGCACGTGAGGGTTTGGACATGGAGCTGCTGCCACGGGGTCAAAGCTCGCCAGGAAGGTGAGGGGTGGGACATGGAGCCCTCCCTGCCCTGTGCCACAGCCCTCAGGGGCGCTGACGTTCCTGGGCACGGCACTGCCACCCGGGATGTGCCACGTCCTGAAAACAACGGCAAAGGGCGCGTCAGGGTGGTGTGAGGGGCATGACAGGGCTTTTCTGTGCCAAGGCTGCCTTCCCTCGTGTCTGTGCCAGGGGTTTCCTTTTTGAAGGGGTTTTCTGCCCTTCAAAGTGCCCTTCCCAATGCTCCTGACGAGGGCAAATCGGCTCCTGGGCTGCGGATGGGGTGGTGGGATGCTGCAGTTTACCAGGACTTGGAGTCTGTGGGATAGTCCTGTCCTTGGACAAACGTGGGGCTCGTTAGTTGCAATTTCATCCCTGGAAGTGTTCAAAAGGAATGTGGCACTTGAGGACATGGTTCAGTGGTAAATGCGGTGGTGGTTCTGTGGTGATGGAGTTGCTGATCTTAGAGGGCTTTTGCAACCTTAACCATTCGGTGATTCTAATTCGTCACTGCTGCTACCCAGAGTTAACTAGAGTGTTCAGATTCCCCATCCCAGTGCTCCCAGTGTGTGCAGGGAATGGGAGCAGGAGGCTGCTCAGGGTGTGCTGGGAACCCCCAAAGCAGAAGGAGCCCCTGCTCTGAGGGAGACACCGTTCCCAGCTCCGTCATGCCTCTGATCAGTCACTGCTTCCCGTCTTCCCTCCACTGCGGAGGGCCAGCACATGTCCCTGGGGAAGGAGAAGGAGGTGCTGGTGAGGGGTGGAAGGACACAAGAGGCTCAAAAGCACGGAGGGAGGCTGCGCCCACTGGGGTTGAGGGGCAGATCTGATAGCCCTTCCCTTGGGACGTGTCCAGCCTAAGTATTCCCAGGCACAGAACTACTCTGCTCTGGTTGTTAGAAATCCTTTCATTTGGAGTTCTCCAGCCGGCCTTCGTGTCCTGCTTTGCTCTAGAGGGAAGGTGTCCCAGGCCGTGGCAGGGGGCTGGAATGGGACGAGCTTTAAGGTCCCTTCCGTCCCAAAGCGGTCTTTGATTCGATGATTTGGACGGGTGGATCACGTAACGGGGATATTTTCTCTCTTCCTGCCCCATCCTTTAGGATTTTTAGATGTGCCCTGATGCCGCGGGGTCTCCTGGCTCCTGGAAATGCAGCTCTCTTCCAGCGTGGCTGAACTCAGCTGTGACGAGACCATGGACCCACCCGCCGAGGACTTCCAGCAGGTCCTGTCCATCGACCAAATCCGCTCCATCCGCGCCAGCAACAACTACGTGGAGAGACCGGCGGCGTGCTTCCAGCAAGCCCGCTCCAACCCCTCGCTCTCGCAGCCCCCGCACAAGCAGGAGTGGTCCCGGGACCGCCTGGCTTCTTCCACCTTCCACGACCTGCACCGCAGCCACAGCCAGCAGCACCAGATGCCGCCTCTGCAGCCGCCCCTCAGCCACTCCAGCACGGCCAGCTCGGTGTCGCAGAGCACCGCGGCCTCCGAGCAGCGCCTGCTGAGCGGCCTGACGCCGTCGCACTCCGGGCACTCGCTGGTGCGGACGCAGCCCCGCGGCGGCGAGCCCAAGGCCGAGGAGTCCCCGCGGAAGGGCGCGGAGCAGCCGGCGGCGCACGGGCACCTGCTGCTGTGCGAGGCGTGCGGGCGCTGCCGCTGCCCGCGCTGCACGGCCGCCCGCAGCCTGCCCTCCTGCTGGCTCTGCAACCAGCGCTGCCTCTGCTCCGCCGAGAGCCTCCTCGACTACGGGACGTGCCTCTGCTGCGTCAAGGGGCTCTTCTACCACTGCTCCACCGACGACGAGGACACCTGCGCCGACGACCCCTGCTCCTGCGGGCCGGGCTCCTGCTGCGCCCGCTGGGCCGCCATGAGCGTCCTGTCCCTGCTCTTGCCCTGCCTCTGCTGCTACTTTCCCACCCTGGGGTGCCTCAAACTTTGCCAGCGGGGTTACGACGGCCTGAAACGCCCCGGCTGCCGCTGCCAGAGCCACACCAACACGGTCTGCAGAAAGATCTCCTCCGCCAGCGGCACGCCCTTCCCCAAAACCCTGGACAAGCCGGTATGACCCTCCCGAGGAGGAGAAGCGGGCTTTGCTCCTCTTTCTCCCCCTCCTCTTGTCTCCTCCGTCCCGCTCCTCCCTCGGCTCCCTCTGCTGCGCAGTGCCCCCTCCTCCCCACCATCACCTTCCGGGACTGAGACGGGTGACCCGGGGGTCCCCCGGGCTTTGGGACACCCCTGGCCGGGTGGCCGGGGCAGCTGGCACCGAGCTGGGGGTGCCAATGAGATTTGCACATGCGGGAGAGGGGCAGGAGAGGCGGAGCGAGCCGAGGGTGCCCTCCCTGGCTGTGTCCCACAGGGAGAGGTGACCCAGAGGGTCCGTGGGGCTCTGCCCCCATGGCAAGGGTACCTGAGGCCCCTCGGGACTCTGCTCTCCGTAGTTCTAGGAGCTGCCTCACAGTGTGGTCCTTGTCCTTGGGGGAGGAGGCAGGTCAGTGCATCCCTGTGCCAGAGCCCCCTCGGGAGCCAGACCTCCTCCTCCTCCCAACTCCTTCTCCCTCTCCAGCACTTTCCGTGGGTGGCCTTTCTTCCCCCAGGTGGCCACGGGTCCCTTTCCCCGAGGGGCTGGGGTGCCAAGGGGTCTCACCGGTGGCAGTGGCTTCCCTCCGGGCTTCGAAGCCGCTGGGAGAAGCGAGCGAGCTCCGAAATGAGGTGGCACCGTGTTTTTCTGTCTCAAAGAGGAAGAGAAGGTGTGGGAAGCTTTAGAAACCTTCTGGCAGGGGAAGGAGCTATCGGAGGCAGCCCAGCCCACTCGCTCCTGCCCGACTGCAGCGAGGGAAAGGTCCCCTCTGGGACTTGGCTGAGAACAAGGAGCTGCTTGGAAATTGCCATTCATTTCTCCGGGCCTTGGAGGGCTGCCTGAGGTGGGAGCTGCCGCCTGGCTCCATCCCACCACCCAGCAGATGCCACAGGCACCGGCTCCATGCTCGAACCCCAATCTGGTACCTTCCACCAGCACTGAATTCACTTTAAAAAAGTATGGCAAAGCCAACTGTGAACAGCCACCGCTCCGGGGACTCCCCAAAGGGCTCTTCTGTCACCCCTCCCTGGGCTGGAGGCAGGAGAGCAGGAGGGAGTGTCAAAGCTGGGGACCCCGAGCTTCCCTCCCAGCCAGGTTTCCTTTGAGTCCTCGCCTGCTGAGGGGGTTCTGCCGCTCACGGACAGCCGGGAGCGGGGCTGGAGGCGGCCCTGGGGCTGGGCTCTCTGCAGAGCACACGGACACTGCAATCCGGGTCAGGGCTCCGCGCTTCCTCGCTGGGATGATGAGAACCCCGGCCAGCTGCCGTGGCTGGGGGACTCCTGGTGGTCCTGGGCTCAGCCCCGTCTCTGTGTAGTGCCAGCTCCTGGTTGTGACCCCGCTGGCATCATCTGGGGGAGTCTGGAGCTGGGCTGGTGTCCTGGAGCTCGGCCCTGTCTGCCTGCCCCCCTTCCCAGGTGCGCACAGAGGAGGGAATGGTGCCCCTGGAGGAATATATGCAACACATCCCTTGGCTTCTCCCAGACCCAGCTCCCAGGGCCCGTCCGACGCCTCCTCCCAGCCGCCTCTTTCCGTAGAGTTCTGTGGATCTATTTTTGTAGATATAAATATGATGTTGGGATGGGTAGGTCTGTTACTAATAATATTCACGCCACTGCTGTGAACGGTGCCGGGTACAAGGTTTGGCTTCCCGGTGCACTTGCACCTGCTGGTGAAGATGATTTCCCAGTCAGTTTATCGCTAATCCCAGACCCTCGGTTCCCAGGCTGTCGGGAGAGGGGGAAAGGGAGGTGTACGGATTGTCTGGGGGTCTGCTCTGCAAGGAGGGTGGGACTCAGTGCTGGCTGAGAGGTGAGGCAGAAGCGGAATCTCGCTGTGGGACTCCTCCTTCCATCCGTTTGCTTTCTAAAAATCGTGGTGGATCCAAGCTCCCTCTGTTGCGGGGAAAAGTGGTTCCAGGGAGTGATTCATGCCGCCTGGAAGCATTATTCATTAAATCCTGTGCTGGCTGTGCTCAGCTCCCCTGACTCAAATGGCACCCAAACATTGAACTCGAGGTTCCGTGGGGAAGGGGGGATGAATCCCATCCCTGGTGGGAGGTTTGTGCTGGAAAGTGTTATGGACGGGAGTGAAATCCTCTCCCTGATTTCCCCCCGAGCCTAAGGGGGATGGGGAGAGATCTGTAGGTATCTCAGGATGATGCTCCAGGATGCAGAGGGATCTCCTGGCATTAGGAAAGGACAGAGCCCCATCTGTGCGTGGTCCATCCCTGAGGCCAGCCCGCGCTCTGGAATCATTTGGATTTTAGGCCATGATCTTCTCAGAGGATGCCCTGTAGGTGTGTGAACTCCTCTAAGATCTTTCCTCTGGCAGCAAATATAAAATGCATTGCAAATACCTTTATCCTTATGCCAATAATTGCTAGGCTCCCTACTTCCAAGTGATCTTGTGGGGAGACACTTCCTCCAGGAGTCTCCTTCCTTTGGAAGGCCCAGTTCGCTCTTCTATCGGTGCTGACTAAACTCCTTCCTCATAAAAACCAGAGAGCATTTTTAGGGAGAAAAGGTCCCTTTTTCCCTGTGGGTTGGAGGAACTATCTCCCTTGAATGAGAATGTGAAACAGTTCATTGAAACTTTTTAAAGAAAACTAATGAACAGAATTTTCCAACTTGCTCTACTTTGATTTTTTTTTTTTTTTCCTCCTCCTTTTTAAACGGATCCCACTTGTAAATTTAGTTACCACCTCTGTATCTTTGCAATTCATTGCTTCCTCTCCTGATGGTGGAATGACTCAACATGTGAAGCTTCATCATTTTCACGGCCTCCCAAGTCATGCGAGCGTGGGGTGACCTCCCCCAGGTGCTGGAGCTGGGGGATGAGGAGAAGCTGCCCGTGGATCAGCTCCCCAGAGCCAGCTCTGCACGGCACGGCAGCAGCACCGTTACCTTCAGGAGCTGGGGGAAGGCCAGGGCTGCCAGAAGCCTCCACCTAATGGGCTTTTTCTGGGTCCCTGCAGAAGCTCCTCTCCTCGCAGGGAATGGTGTCACAGCCTGGTGAGGGCAGGGGAGCACGGCCAGGGCTCCGGGATGCCTCCTCTCCGTGAAATGAAAAAGCTGGGAGACGCATTTCGTGAAATGCTGGGAACGTAGAAGGGGAAGGATTTCAAAGCTGTGGAGATGCGGCACCTGCAGACGTGGTTTAGTGGGGGCTCAGCGTTCTGGGTTAACGTTTGGGTTCAGTGGTCTTAGAGGGCTTTTCCAGCAGGAATGATTCCATGATTCTGGGAAGTGGAGAGGAGGAGAGCCCCAGCTGAGCACTGAGGGCTGCTGGGTCAGAGCAGGGCTTTGCTTTCACCGAGGGCCGACACCAAAGCCACCTCCAGGACCTGCAGGGGCTGGAGGAGTTCAGCCTCTTGGTCTCAGCCCTGCTCATGGGGGCAGGTGGTTTCACCTGGAATTCCTGCTTCCCGCTCCATCTGGGGCCCTTAGCACAATTCCCCTCTTTGCTGGCAGGAGAGGTTGGGAAGCACCAAAAGCTCTCCAAGGAGAAGCACCCGAAGCTCCGGTTCGCCAAGCTCATCTGCGGTGGGGAAGGCTGTGGGCAGCCTCAGATTCCTTCCCCGAGCTTTTCCAACCTCCTCCGACCAGATCCATCCTGCTCCATCCCCACCTTGGCTGCCAGGACGTTTGGTTTGCCTGCAGAGAGGGCCCCGGTTCTGGTTGGGGTTGGGAGCCCCTTTCCTGCCCCACCCTCCGTGAGTCAGATCCCATCTGCTCGGGGTGTTTGTCTGCAGCTGCCTGTCCCAGCAGTTGGGCTCTCTCTCTGTCCTGACGTGTCTTTCTTGGTTTGCTTTTGTGAGCGTCACATGTGGAGCCCTCTGCTCTCCCACAGGGATGGATCCGCATCGGGAGGGAGCGTTCCTGGCTTGTTGTCTTTCCTTTGCCAGGGAACAGGCAGGGCTGGGGGCAGATTGAAGCAGGGAAAGAGATTCAGGTGCCAAAGGAGCGGGAGGCAGAAGCTGCTGAGCAGGGCCTGAGCTCCCCCCGCTCTGCTCGCCATCCAGAGCCTCCTTTTCCCACCCAGAGCCCAAAGCTCCATCATTGCAAGAACCTCTGATGTTTTTTGCTTCCTTCAAGGCTTCCCTTGGTCCCACTCCCCTTTTTCCCCAGTGGCAAATCAGTCCCAGCGCTGGTGGGGAGGGGTCGTGGGGACCAGGCTGGAGTGTCCCTCCTACCCCACCGCTCCTGGTGGGAGGGCTGAAGAGGTCCTTGGGCTGCTGTCCACTCATCCTTGAGAAACATCAGTGCCTCCAAGAACGGGGGGAAGCTCTTTGTGACTCACAGATTCCCATAAAATCCCACTGAGTTCACTCATGCCCATCCCCAGGCGTGAACCCAAGTTGGGGGAGGACAAACACCGTTGAGCAAAAGATGCTGAAGCGTGGAATCAGGGATTAGGAACGGCTCTGAAGTGTGGTGGAGAGGGATGAGCCAGGGTGGGGAGGACCTGCTGTGGAATTGGCCCAGGAAAGGAGCCCGCTGTGCCCTAAACTCCTGCTCCCAGCACCACTGCTGTCTCTCTTTCCTGGGCTGTTCTGGGGCTTGGAGAAAGCTGTAAGTGTTCAGACACTGGAGGTCAAATGTTTGTGACAGGGATGTGATAAGGGCTGACCCCCACCCCGAAGCTCACTCCTGGTCTTTAACAGGATCCAGTTCAGGCTCGGCTCCTCCAGGGAGCCCGTGGAGCCCGTGGGATGCTCACTGATCCAGGTGGCCCAAACCACTCTGTGCTGGGACCTCTTGGGCTCAGTTTGCTTTGGGCATTTCTCCGTGAGCCCCAGGTTCTCTTGCAAATCCTCCTGGAGTCACACTGGGAGTGGAGCTGGGATCTGTTCCCCTGCCTGGGGTGATGTTGCAGAAGGATCCCCTGAGGATGCGGTCCCGGGGTTCCTCGGAGGGGCACTGCAGGCACGAGGGGTTTTGGATGGATGGGAAGGGGTCACAGCCCTCGGAGCAGCAGCAATGTGTCAGGGAGGCTCTGGGTCCTTCTCTGCTCTGCCCAAAGGTCACAAGCAGGACCAATCCCACCCCGAGAGCCGGGCCTGGGAGAGGAGATCCCACACCCTCTGTGCCAAGGTCACCCCAAATCCCAAGCCTGGCCCGTCCCCACCTTGTCCCCTTCCCTGCTTCCATCGGGATGCTCTCCTGGCAGCAGCTCCGCGTCCTTCTCCTCCCCTGGTGTCCTCAGCACAAAGCTCTCCTTGGAAGATCCCCCTGGGCTCCACAGGACAGGCCCACGTTCCCAAGGCTCCCATCCTGAGTTTCTGGGTACAAAGCCCTTCTGTACAGCCTGTAAAGATCCCTTCCTGGCTCTCTCCATTCCAGTTCCTTTCTGTAAGGTATAATATATGTTTATAACCTGATGGCTGTTTTTTTTTTTTTTTTTTTTTTTTTTGGACATACTCTTGTACCTTTTAAGGGGAAAAAAAAAATTAAAAACCAAAGTATTTATTTGAAAAGTTTATTTTAAAGATAAGGAAAAAAAACCCCCAACCTATTTATTTTACTGCACCCTCTTCTGTTTGTTTTCCTTCTCTTGCAAAGCTGATAACTGTTACAGAACCACTGCTGAGGTGAAAGAAGTGATTCTATGGGTGGCTTCACAAGCCCACTTAGAGCAACTATTCAATAAAAATATATATTAATTTTGGACGTGGTCTCATTCTTGTCTCCGTGGTTGCCAGGGCATGGCTCAGGCTTTGCCTGGATGGCTGGGCAGGGACTGAGAACTGGGGGGATTATCCTGGCCTCCATGAGGTGTCTCCTGGGAGTCTTCTGATGCTCAAACCTCCAAAATCCAGTGTGGGCTTCCCTGCTGCAGCTGTCCCAGATCCCTGAGGAAGGGCTGGGGGGGGGACTTAGGTAAGAAATTCCTGAATGCTTGGAGGCTTTCAGTCACCCCACAGAGATTCCAACACGCTCCAAAAGCGTCTCCCGGTTCCAGAGGAGAGGGGGCGATGCCACAGGGCCATGGGTGTCTTCTGCAGGGGGAGCTGCAGCTGCCACCTGGCTCCTTCCCCAGCAGCTGCTGAAGGCACCTTGGAGGTGGGTTCAGGCCAGCCCAGGAGGAATTCGGGCCACACCCCAGCAGCTCCTGGGCCAGGCTTGTGCCTCTGCTCCCTGTGCACATGCCAGCCTGCGGATCCCAGAGCCGTGCCCGTGCAGAGCCCAGCCATCCTCATCCTGAGGGGCTCTCTGCTCACCCACAGCTCTTCTCTCACACAGCTGGTGGAGCTTTGTGCCAGCACCTCCAGAGAACAGCGTCCTTGCACACAGATTTGGTGGCTGATCAACCCCGTGGTTAGTGGCACCCCTCTTATTCCTCTTTCATTTTTTGGCTTCGGTGTCCACACCTCGGCTTGGGCTGAACCTGTTTCCTCTCTCTGCAAGAGTCCTTCCTTTCCTAGGAGGGTTTCCCTAGGCCAGACCTGTGCTGAAGAGCCTTCCTAACCCCTGTGCTGAGTTAAAACCACGCATTCTCCACGTGTCTCACCATAAACCCTTCTCCCAGGCTGGTTCCCTTTTTTTCCCTGTCTGTGGCATTGCTGGTATCAAAGCCTGCTTTCCAAAATGGGTTCCAATGCCTCATCCCCAGCATCCAGGATCTGCCTGAGGGCTCTGGAGCACAGATGTGAGTCCAATCCCTGCTGTGACTCACTCTTCCCCTGCTTTTCAAACAAAAGATGGCTCCGGGCCATTTGTCACCCATTGGCTCCTTTCAGTGCCAAAGTCCCTCTCTTTTGGACAGAGCCAAGCACTTTCATTCCCAGATGTGCAGCTTTCTGTTAACTGTGTTAGAGCCCTGTTGGTGCCTGTAGTGCCACCTTCCCAAGCCTTCCCTGTCCTCACGCCACCAAATCCCCTGGCATCTCGGGGTCTCTCTCCTGCGGTCCTGTGGAGGGAGGCTCAGGAGCTGAACTGCAACGCGAGATGGTGACCAAAAGACCGCGGTAATCCGAAAAAGGGGTCAATTGCTCACTTGGACATTTTCCTTCTGTGTGAAGGAAGTCATAATGGTCCCAGGAATGACAAAAAACCTGCAAAAATTGTTAGGGTTTTTTTGTTTGTTTTTCCCCCCCTCCCCCCTAAGATTAGGGTGATTCTTCGAACTGCCACAGCCATTTTCTGTTTTGCATCCGTGTGAGGACAAGGAGAGACTCCCCAGGCTCCAGCACACCACGGCACCTACCCCAGGTGAGCTGGGGCTCTGAGCCACCCAGAGGGTTTAACCTGGAATAAAACCCCGGCAGTTCTTGGCTGACAGAGGCTGTTCAGAGCTGAAATGTCCTGTCCTGTCCTGTCCTGTCCTGTCCCAGGACCAGCGCAGCCCGAGCGAGCTCAGCTCCATGAAACCCTCCTCAGACACGGACAATGTTTTCCAGAGGAGCATTTCCACCTCCTTGGCGTCGAAATCTTCCCTTGCCCAGAGCAAGCGCCGAGCTCGGATGCCCCTGGGTACGCCCAGGTGTGCTCCGGCCCCGCGCCTGCCGGAGCATCCCTCGCATCCCGGGAAGGTGCCTGGCGGGCTCAGGAGAGCCAGGGAAGGTGTTGGCAGTCAGGGCTCGGCTGTCTAGACAGGAGGGAGAGAGAGAGGAGCCCTCAGAAGGAGTCATTCATCTCTTCCTAAGATGGCTAAATAGGTCAGATGACTCATGCCCTGAAAGTGCCGATTTCTCTGCGCTGACTACAAAGAGGGAAGCGGCTCCCGCCGTCCCCCCGTGCTGCAGACACCGAGGGCAGCGGATCCGAGCCTGGCCCGTGGATGTTCCCTGGGTCAGCAGGGAATTCAGCCTCCCCGGGGATCCTCAGCGCTTCTTCCTCGGTGATGTCGATGAGGAGATGGAGGATTAATTAAACCCGGGTGGGTTTTGACTCGTGCCGAAGGTGGTGCCTGTAGGGAGCTGGGTGGGACAGGGCAGAGGTCCCATCAGCTCAGCCCAGTCCAGTTCCCCGCTGCAGGGACCGTGGGACAGCAGTTCAGGCTGGAGAGATTCGTACAATGGCTTCTCCACCATCAGAAACCCTTCCCTGCCTGGCCGTGGTCGTGCTCTGGGCAGGGCTGATGGCACCTCTGCTCTCACGGCTCCGGCCTCACAAAGCCAAGGCTGCTCTGGGCAGAGACAAGGGGCCATTCTTATGTTGCCCCACCACTGTTCAGAGCTGCTCAGTGAGGTTTAGGAATCCCTGGAGGCATCACAAGGTTGAGGGGGCAGCTCTGAGGGCAGCCGGGAGCCTTTGCAATATCCCGAACAAGAAATGTCCCCCTCAACTGGGGGACCTGTGCTATGATTGCAGCCCTGGGGGTGTGGGGGATTCGCTCCCTGCAAGGAAGGAGGATCTCCAGGACCCCGTTACATACAAAAAAAGACAATTTGCACCCCCAAAAAGCCCCAAATGCCTGCAGGTTTCAGCATTGCCCGGGCATCACAGAGCCACATTCTGTCCCTGCAAAACATCACGAGATTGGCTTAAAAATCAAGATGCATCTCACAGCAGATTCTTGTTTTTCGCTGCTGCTTTTGGAGGCTGACTGAGTCATGCTCACAAGCCTCCTTTGCCAGACACCAGGGCTGGCAGCGGGGCTGGGGCCGTGGAGCGAGCGCGGGATCCTCCGGAGCGGGGCCGGGGTGGCAGCCGGGCCCCGGGGCGGCCTGGGCACCCCTGGCATGCACCAGGTGTGCACGAAATGGCTCGGGATCCTACCCTGGGCGTGCTGCCCGACACCCAGCAGGGATAGGCGGCACATCCTCTCGTCCTAGCCCGGTCGCCGGCAGGCTCCTTCCTCCCACCCCCTGGCTTTGGCCTCGGTGGCCTCGGTGGCTGCGGCGGGGCTGAGGGTCGTCCTGGGGTCCGGCCAAGTCCCAGCCCCTGGAGCAGCGGCTGCAGAACATCACAAAGCTCTCCACTGGCATCTGAAGCGGGAATGTTCCCCCCTGGCTGGAGACGCCCTCGCCGGGGCGTTCCCTGGCCTCCTTCCTCCCCGTGTTCCGCTCCTGGGATGCGCCTGAGGTTGGGGATGTTTCTTCAAGGCACGTCTAGAACAAAACCGCTCCTGATGCGGAACTCCAAATCCTCCTGGGGATCTTGGGAAGGATTTATTTCCTGTATCCACTTCCCCTGTGCCTTGCTGCTCTCCGTGAGGACATTTGCATGGAACAGTAGGATCTCAGTCTTTTGATGTGCAATTATCATCTGCAGAAATGACTAATCAATTAAGGACAGTCACTCCCAGGCTTTCTATTTATTTCTTTCTCATTGAAACCAGAGCAAATGTGCCCTTTTTTTTTCATGGGGAAATGATTTTTTTTCCAGACGTGGCTGCTGAAAGCTTCCCAGCGGAGCTGAAAATGACATCATGCCCTTCTTGGTCCCCGCTGTTGTCACTGTCAGCGCTGAGCTGGCCCTGCTGCTGACAGCAAGCCCCTGCCTCCGGCCCTGCCAGCTCAGCGGTGCCAGCAGGAGCGGGCACACGCCAGGAACGGCTGGGATCACACCTGGAGAGCAGCTCAGGCAGGTAAAAAGGGCCCAAAGTGAAAGCAAGAGTGAAGACACTTCACCTTAAAGGCGGTGAACCCTGAGGGGAGTGAGGGACTCTTTACAAGGACATGGATCAACAGGACAAGGAGAACGTGTCTGAGCTGCCAGAGGCAGGGTTAGACAGGATATTGGGAAGGAATTCCTCCCTTTGGGGGCGGTGGGGCCCTGGCACAGAGTACCCAGACAAGCTGTGGCTGCCCCTGGATCCCTGGGAGTGTTCCAGGCTGGAGCAGCCTGAGACAGTGGAAGGTTCATCCCTGGCCGTGGCAGGGGTTGAATGAGATGATCTCCAAGCTCCTTTCTGACCCAGCCCACCCCACGACTCTGTGACTGGCCCAACGTTCAGCAGCTGAGAGGGCAAAAGGACTTCAGAGCAAGGAGGTTCAGGTGCCTGTCGCCTGCAGGTGAGGACACCCAGATGCACTTGGGAAGGCACTGTGCAGGAGACTTGTGCAGGTGAGGGGCTGGGCGCTGTCACCATCGTGGCACCCTGAGGAGCAGAAGGAACCTCCCACCCAAACACCTCTCTGCTCCGCCTGCTCACACCGCTGCTCCCAGAGCCCCCGGGTGACCCTGAGCGGGGTCACAGAGCTGGGGGTGGCCCGGAGGCTAAGCTGGAGCTGAAAGAGAAGCAGAGCTGTTTTGTAACAGCCTCCCCTGGGCGTGGATCACACCACACCGGAGAACACCTCCGGAGAGGTGTGGCAGGCATGGAGGAGACCAAATGAATTGACACCGGGCGATTCTCAGCGGAGCTCCGGAGACAAAGTAATTGAAAATAAATGAAGGAACATGACACCTGGCTGGCAGATCAGTTATCTATAGCGTCCCTTTCCTGAAATAACTGCCTCCCCAACTCCGTCCGCAGAGGCAAAACCAAGGAGATGCTCACGTAAAATAGGCCGCACCAGCAGGGACCTGGAGGCCCCTTTATTTTTAATGGAAGCTGCCAGAAGGGTTAATTGGATGGTGCGTGGCAGTGCCCTCCATCTGGGGATCGCCCGCCCTTGCCACCACCACCAGCAGCGTTGAGGATGAGGTGCCCCATCACTCCTGTCCTTGGGCAACACTTGGGTCACAGACCAGTGCAAGAGGGGCTTTTCCCGGTTCTCCAGCCCCAGGCACACCAGGCTGTGCTGCTCTCACCCCACAGGTTTTGGGTCATCGGGATTTGGGGCGAATCATCGGCACATCTATGCTCAAAAATGCCCCAGAATTCCTCTGAGAGGGAACTGCAGAAGCCGTTGGCCCCAGACTGCAAGGGCCGTTCAAAAGTGCTTTTATTCCTGATGGGACAGAGCTCCTGCAGAGCCTGGTCTGGGCAGTCCCTACCCCTGTGCAAAGGTGAGGAGAAAGGAGCTTGTGGGAGGACTGGAGTGCACAGCCCTGCCAGGACAACCCTGGCATCAAACCCATCAACAGGACCCCAAACTGCAGCAGACCCCAGATTTCCCTCTGGCCTTTCCGCTGCTGAGCCAGGTCTCACCTTCCCCCTGCAGACCTGGGCAAGGGGACATCCCGGAATCATGGGATCACAGGATACCCTGAGCTGGAAGGACCCACCAGGGTCATTGATTGACCTCCTGGCCCTGCACAGACACCCCAACAACCCCACCCACGATCTCTGAGAGCGTTCTCCAAACGCTCGTGGAGCTCTGGCAGCCTTGGGGCCTGACCATTCCCTGAGTCAGGAGGCTGGAAGGGATCTGGCTGATGGGCTCAGAGCCCAGGGAAGCAGGCAAGCAGAGGGGTGGCTGTGGCATTGTCACGCTCTGTCCTGCACCCTCTGGAGGGCTGGGCTTGTGCTGGGGAGTAGATTTATCCTGCCTGTGGATATTGGCACGAGGCAAGACCCCTGCCCACAGGAAACAGCGTCTTCCCGAGGGAAAGGGTCTCTACCCATGGAAGCCTTGTCCTCCCGAGGGAAGAGGTGTCCTGGAGACTTGTAGACAGGGACACTGGCACCATCAGCCTGGCTCTGCCAATGCTCTGCCAGGACCGTGGGGATGGGCCCACGGCAGCAAATGGAGATCCTGCAGACACCTGGTCCCTGCCCATTCCCAGCGGAATGGTTTGGCTTGGACCTCACCGCTGGTTTTCCTCCCTGGCAAAGGGAAGCTGGGTTAAATCTCCCTTTGGGAGCAACCCCATCAAAGCCCTTCTGTCCCAAGGAGACACCACCTCCTTTTCCCATTTCTTCCGCTCTCCTTGTTCCAAAGATGAAAGCAGCCAGGACAGAAAGCAGATGCTGTGCCTTTTGAACAGAGAAAAGGAGAAAATAAATGGTGTGGGGAAGGTCTGGGCCGGAAAAAAGAGTGACCTTCAAACTGAGGAGCCTAGAGACATCCCAACTCACACAGCCCTGGCTCGGGGCTGAGGTATCCCCACCCTCCCCTGTCCCCTGGGGCAGGACAGGGCTGCACCTCACTGGGCACCCCTTCCTTGGAATAAAACTTGGCCATGCAAGGGATTGAACTGTGGGGAGAGAAACCAGGTGCCCTTAGCACTCCTGCCAGGGCTCTTCTGGGTCCTTTGATGGGTCCCCCCATTGCAGTGAGACTTTACAACCCCAAAAAACCACACTGGCTGTCTGAAAGGGACAGGCAGGAGCAATTCCTTTCTTACAGCAAGATGTGCTCCTGGTTTTTCTCATTTACCTCATCAGTCCTCCTGATTTTTGGGTGGTTCTGGCCCTTGCTGTCAATAAATGAGGCAGAGGAGGGGACAGGCAGCCAGGAGTGTCCCAGCTGGGCCACATCCGTGAAAAGAAAGACAGAAAGAAAGCAAGAAAGAAAAGCTCTCCCTCCCCCTCCAACAAACCCTGTAATGAAAACACGCCCAACGCTGGGCTCTGCCCTCTGCCCTTCTTGGGGTGGGTTGTAAGGTCACAGGGGTGTGGTCCCCCTGTATTGATCAGGACTCTTTGGGGCTGGCATATGGCACCAGGTTTCAAAAGCCGAGCAGCTCGAAAAGAATTAAGTGGGGGCAAAGAGTGGAACGTCCCAGATTGAACTCCTGACACGTGGGGGTCAAAGAGCACTGGAGATAAAGTGGGGTCTGGAATGGTTTGGGCAATGGCAAAAATAAATATGCAGGCATTAAAAACCAACACCCCCCCCAAGGCTGGGGCTGAAATCCCACCGTGCTTCCGAGGGAGAAAATGAGCAGGATGAGTTGGATGTGCTGGGGAATAACCTACAGGGAGAATGTCCTTGTTTGTGCCAGGGGTGAGAACAGGAGAGCCTCACCTGGAGAGCGACTCCATGGGCTCCACCAGCTGAAATCTTGTGGAGTTTCACCTTCCTTTTGAATGTCTCTCAGCTCCTTAAGGACAGAAGGGCCACCTTTGGAAAGGGAGAGGGGTAGAAAGTGAACCTCTGGCTGTGCAGGAGCATCCCTTCTCCACTAGCAAAGTGGCTGGAATACGAAGGAAGCAGCATCAGCAGCCCATGCTCCAGAGTAGGATGAGGTGGGAGAGGTGGAAGGGTCCAGGACAGCTGGAAATCCGAGCTTGTGCCGGAGGCCTTTCCCCCGAGCCGTGATGTTTGAAGGGTCAATCCGGCGGGCAAGGCACACCTGATGAGGTGCTGAGGGGAGGGAACTACCTCCTGCCCCTCCCGTCAGTGGGTCCTTCCTGTGTCCTGGGACTCCAGCTGGGAAATGTGGCACACAAGGATAAGAAAATCAACAGCTTCACCCATAAAGCTCGTGGAACGCCGTGTCTGGGTCGTGTCCTGGTGAAGGTTGTGGCCTTGGTACCATACTGAGCATCTCTTCCCCAAATCAGCTGGTTTTTTCCCAGCTTTTCTCCTCTCCTCACCCATTGCAAAGGCCAACTCCTTAGCTACATTCCCCACGGGAAACTCCAGCTCTTCCTTTGGGTACCCAAAGAGACAGACCCTGAGAGACCATGTCCCCGTCCTTATCCAGAAGGGCATTTCCTGCTTCCCGTGCCCTTCTCTCCCCTGACATTTGTGTTGTTGGTGGTGTGGGTCCTCAGCTCCGGGCTGTGCTAAGGGAGCGGGATGGGAGACTGTCAGGGATACAGCGAAGGACAAGGGAACCTGTGGAGCTTTTCCCTGCTGGATGGAGGTTGGTTTATAGCCTGTGTTTGTCTCCCAGACCAGCTCTGGGGAGGGACAGAGAGGACAATCAGTGTACCATGGGAACCCAGCTTCCCACAGCCTGGACGGGCTGGGCAGGTTGCAGACACCTCAGAAATTGTCTTCCTGAGTATGTAGATGCTTCAAGTCCCAGCCACAGGTTGATGAACTTCAGCCTGATTTTCCGGCTCCCTCATCCTCTCCGTGTGCGGTGCCAGGCTCTGATCCCAGAGTCCTGCTGAGGGGAAAGGCACTTGGCCTGGGGGGAAAAGGCATGAAAGGGAAGAAGCTTTCAGTTCATGGCTTTCCCGGTTTGTTTGGGTTCTTCCCAGCGTTGGGACGCTCTGTGGGAAGCCACGGGCTGCATCCTCATCCCTCTCCTGTCTGGGCCATGTCACAGACACAGGAATCCCACGGTGACCTCTGCTCCAGCTTCACTGAACCCCCAAAACCTCTGGTGTTCAGTGCTGAGAGTCTTGGAACAAATCAGGGAGCTTGTTTTCCCGGCTGATTTTTGTTGTCTCCTCCTCTCTTGTTCTCCCAGAGCCTTTCATGCCCAGCCAAGGTGCTCTATCTCCCTACCCAGTTCTGCCTGCAGGGCCTCGCTCGGCTCTGCTGTGTCTTCTCTGTCTGGTTCCTGATAAAACAAACTGCTCAGCACGGCTGGATGAGCTCCCAAACATGGATCAGGCATCCAGAGCCTCATCACCATGCACTTCCACCAGAACACTTCCACCGCAGCCCCTGGCCATGGATGTCTCCAATAGCAATTTCCCAAAATTTCCTCTCAGAGCGTTTCTAGTGTGTAAGAGAGCAAGGACCTCCCACTGAGCACATTACCAAGATTTTATTTCATTTTATTCTGAATTTTTTGAAGAAAATTTGGGAGAGGGGGGGAGTCAATAGGTAGCTCAGTAGACAAAGAAAACAGCTGGATACTCGGAGAAATGGGAAAATTTCTGGCTGTGAAGGCCAATTACACATCCAGAAGATTGTGCTGCATCTGCCCTCTCCCTTGACTGCTCAGGTGTGGCAGACAGGAGAGGCATTTTGTGCCCTCAGACGTTTCTCCTCCATCTGTGTAGGTGGAATCCTCTGAGTGACACGTTCTCCCTTCCACTCCGCACTCCTCCCTGCATCTCTCCTTCTCATGACTGCTTGAAAATGTGTTCTAGAGCTGCTGTACGATGAGCAGTCAGCGCTCGAAAACGCTGCCTTGCTTTCCCCTCCTCGTTCCTCGTGGTGAATTTAGTAGCAGATGGCAGCTTCAGAGCCCTGAGAATGAAGTGCTCCAGAACTGACAGCACAACACGAAATCTTCCTCCCTCTTCCAGCGCCGTGGCTCTGATGGTGCAGAGTGAATAATTTAGCATCCATCTCTCATTCAGCAAATGCTGCCGGTGAGCTCTGGGAGGATGATTTTTATTAACTGGCCGGCTGGATGCAATTTTCCAGCAAAGCCTGTGTGCAAACAAATCGGAGCTGAGCGCTGGGTGAGCGCCAGTGCTTCTGGCTGTCTCCTGCTCTGGGGAGATGAGATGCCCACATCCTGTTACACCATCTCCACTGCTCCTCCACTCTTTCCCAAGCCCACAAGGAACTTTGCTGCTGGACGATCCTGGGTTCGTATCAGCCAGACTGTTTGCAGCAAGACACATGCTCATGGTGGGGCTTTTTTTGTTGTTGTTGTTGTTTTTGTTCCCTGGGAACACTTGAGCAAAATCTGGCTGCCCAGCCCGGTCTGGAAAAGCCATTGCGGATGTCGCTGATGGGGCTCATGGGATCTGACCAAGAAAAACAGTTCTGAGCCCTTTTGTTCCTAAGCCATTTGTCCCTTTCCACCTCGTTCCAACAGCAGGGTGACGGTGTCAGGAGGTGAGAGTGGCATCTGGGCTCACTGGGCCCCTCTGCTGTCACCTGCCATGGGCAGCAGAGCTGGGGCCAGCCTGGAGATGCAGCAGCAGCCAAAGCCGGGCAGATCCTGGAACCCCAGGATGGTTTGGGCTGGGAGGGACATTAAACCCCGCCTGGTTCCACCCCCACGGGCAGGGACACCTTCCACCATCCCAGGGTGCTCCGAGCCCCTTCCAGCCCGGCCTTGGACACTTCCAGGGATAGCAGTGTCGATTTGCAGGTGAGTTCCTGCTTTGGCACTGCCCCTTCCCCACCGGTTGCTTACAACCCTCTGCAGACCCCAAGGGGTGACAGTGTGGGGCTTAGAGGTCCTCCAGCCCCTGTTCCTGCTGCACACAGGTGTGGCCCCAATCCCCAGGGCTCCCCGAGCCTGGCACAGCGGCAGTGGCACCTCGAGATGCCCGTAGGGGAGCGTGATGGATACGAACCCTGCAGTGGGCAGGTAGGAGAGCTCTGTTGGACAGGTGCCTGGAACATTAGGCTATTATTGGAAACACCAGGCTTTTATGGTAAGTAATTGTGATGTTATTGGGCGTTTTCCCTAAATAATCCACCACACTCCCATCTGCCGGCAGCTGACGCTGAAGGGAGAGGGGGTGAGTGCAAAAAACTGGGAAGGTGAAGTGGTTCTGCTCCAGTGGGATGTGAAATGGGGCAGCAGTGTCCGTGAAGGTCTCCGTGGCTCTGCTCCTGAGCAGGGGTTGTGTCCCTCTGCCCTGGAGCCTGGCCAGCCCCAAGAGCTCTTTTCCAGCTCTCTCCAAGTTCCTGTGTTCTCGTGGTGTCCTTCTCCTCTTCCTGCCCTCGGCTGGAGCAGGGAAGCACTTGGGGAGATGCAGGAGATAGCGGTGCCTCGGCAGGGCGGGTGTGAGGTGGGCAGGAGCTTCCAGCAGGAGTGAAAAACTCCCGGGGGTCCCGTGTGGTCCAGGATGAGCCGGAGCCCGTGCATGTGTCCGGCTGCACAGCCCCACACAGCCCCTGCTGGTGGAGATCTGGAGATCCCTGGCGCTTGGCCATTCCTGCAGCTCGGTAAATATGGGGATTTGTTGGGATGCGAGACCCCGCTCGCGGGAACTTTGGAATTCCTGCTTCGCCCTGCTCCACTCCCCCACAACGTGGGATATTCACCTTCTGCAGAGAAATACTGGTTAACGCACCAGAAATGCAACCAAGGTCCTGGTTGCTGTGGGAGGTCCTTTTTCACAGAAGCATGGAATTGTTGAGGTTGGAGAAGCCCTCTCAGGTCAGAGAGTCAAGCCATTCCCTCGGCACTGCCAAGGCCACACCAAACCATGTCCCCAAGTGTCACATCCATGCAGTTCTAAATCCCGCCAGGCATGGGGACTCCACCCCTGCCCTGGGTTGCCACTTTCATGCTGGGGGCATGTCAGAAGTAACTTTTTGGGTCACTTTTCCCCAAGTCCCAGACAGAGGAAGCCTTTTAGGAGCTTGGGGGGTGGATCCGGGCATCTGAAGGAGGGGGACACACGTTGTGGAGACATCTGGATCAGTCAGGGCTTTGAGCAGCATCGGTGCTGTGCCACGGTGAGATTTGTCCTCTCCTGAGCACCTAGGGAAGGATAAGAGCATCCTCAGAGCTGGAAGCAGCAAGGACAGCTCTGGCAAGTAGGCCACCCTGGCTTGAAATAGCCCATGGGGCAGGATTAGCATCGTCGTCCCCGAGGAGAATCCCGAAAGGGAAGAGATCTCCCTGGGAAATTCAGTCTTCTCCTTTTTTTCTCATATTCAGCCTAAAGGAGAGTCTCCCTGCTCTTCCCGGCCCCCCTTTCTGACTCTCTCATGCATAAACCCCGTCACTTCGCAGGATCCTGGCTGGCCCTGGAATTACTCACCAGGAATGAGCCATTTCCATGTGCACACTGTCACCACACCGTTGTCTGTGAGAGCTGGCCTGCCAACATCTGACAGCTATAAATAGCCCAGGGCTTGGAGGAGGCAGGGAAACACCTTTGAACTCCCCCGAAATCTGCTGGAACTGCAGACCTGCAAAGGGACAAAGCATAAATATTTGCCTAAAAATACATTTCATGGAATGGTAGTACCCTGGAATGGTCTGGGTTGGAAGGGACCCTAAAGATCTTCTAATTTTTACCCCCTGCCACGGCAGGGACACTTTCCACCGTCCCAGGCTGCTCCAAGCCCCATCCAACCTGGCCTTGGACATTCCCAGGGATCCAGGGGCACCCTCAGCTTCTCTGGGCACCCTGTGCCAGTGTTTTACCACCCTCATCACAAAAACCTCCTCCTTTTTGTCTGCTTTGAATTGACCCGGCGGGGGGCTTGCAGCAATTCAGGGCTCAGCTTTGGCATCTCCCCTCCCGGCGGTGCCTCAAAGGAGCCCCCGGGAGCCACGTTTGGAATTCGCTTCTGCCCGCGCGGTCCAAACCTTCCTGCTGCCGCCTCTCGCCTTCCTCCCCATCAGCCCGCCCTCCTCCTCCTCCTCCTCCTCCTCTCGTTGTCCTGGCAACCAGAGGCCAGGACGCCTCTGCCCCGGGTGACAGCCCCGCAACAAAGGCGGCTTTGAGAGCGCCGGCGGGACGGAGCGGTCCCCAGCGCCCGTCGCTGCGGGCCGGCGAGTGCTGCGGGTGGCCCCGAGCCCCGGGGGATCCCCGCAGCCTCGGCAGCTCCGGCCGTCCCCCTTCGTGTCAAACAGCTCAGGGGACAGGGTTCACGGGCTCCTCTCGGCGCCGGGGTGAAGGTGGATGAAGGAGAGGGCACGGGCTCATTCTTGTCACTGTCGCAGGGTGGAGAGCGGGTCAGGCGTCCTCGAAAGCCCTCACACAGCCCGGTGGGTCCCCAAGTGTCATTCAGCGTGAAGGAAGTTGTCCATCAAAGCTTGGGGGGGGCTGTGGGAATACCTGCGGGCAGGCTGGGACTGAGGGAGCGCCTCAAGGAAAAAAAAAAAAAAACTTCCAAACCTCTGGCCCTGCTGCTTTTCCCTTTTCTCTCTTCTCCCAAAACAAGCTGCACTTTCCCAGACCCGTGAGACCAAAGGAATTCGCTGGTGCAAATCTAGAAACAGTTTCTCTGCAGCATGACTGGGAGTTTGCTTGGGTAAAGCATGAGGCTGGGAAGTTATTCCAGGGAAGAACTGATCTGCAGGTAAAGCTGGAGGTCTTCCTGCCTAAACCAGCAGCAGTGGTGGGTTAATGGTTGGACTTTGATAATTACGGGTCTTTTCCACCCTGAATGATTCCAGGATTCCATAAACCTAACACCAGGTCCCAGGGATGTCAGGCACACAGCGCACCGTTTCGGAGGCAGCTAGACCTGAGGCAAACGCTTTCCTAAAAACGTGAAGCGTGGAACAAGAAACTCTCCTGAAACACGGACAAACCCCATGGGATTCGTGTTCCCGGGCGGGTGGGGGTCAGGAGTGCACAGCTCCAGGCTGGGCTCTCATTGTCCCCTCTGCTCTGTGGCCACACAGACCGCCTGAGGGGGAAAGGTGCTGCCCATGTTTTTCATAGAAGGGACCTTAAAATCATCCCATTCCACCCCCTGCCATGGCAGGGACACCTCCCACTGTCCCAGGCTGCTCCAACCCCAATGTCCAGCCTGGCCTTGGGCACTGCCAGGGATCCAGGGGCAGCCACAGCTGCTCTGGGCACCCTGTGCCAGGGCCTCAACACCCTGCCAGGGAACAATTCCTGCCCAATCTCCCGTCTAAATCTTCCCTTCTTCATCTTGAAGCCGCTCCCCCTGATCCTGTCACTCCATGTCCTTGTGAAATGTCCCTCTTTGCCATCCTGGGGGCTGAGGCTGTGCCATGTCTCCTCTTGCTGCCGCTCTGAGTGGGGACATTGCCCCACCGGTATAAGGAGAGCCTGCAGGTGACAGCCTGACATCAGGCAGCCTCTTGTCCCAGGGGTTTCCTTAAAGCTGGGCATCTGCCCCTTGAAGTTTCCTTGTTTTACTCATCACCTCTCATGTTTTCCAGGTGAAGAAGCTGTCCCCAGGCACCAGCAGAGCACAGTCCTGTCCCCAGGCTGGCAGCCAGGGCCAGGCATCCCAGAGGCACTGGGTGTTGCTGGGACAGCAGTTTTGGGGCACCCAGGGAGGACGGGACCCGAAAACCCCCTCCAGCAGGGGATAGGGAGCATCCTCTGGGTCCACACCCTTTCCAGCCTGCTAATTAGGCAAATTTAGGGGCTTGTCCAGCTGCAGCGGGGCTGCTCAGCCTCCGCAGTGGTCCCTTCCAGCCCTCCTCCCCAAGCCAACCCTCCTCCCCCGTAGCCCCGACCTCCCACCACTCCCAGGGGGGCAAAAGCCCCTGACTGCTGTGGCCTCTGCGGGACATCGCCCGGGCTGGGGTCTCACGGGATGCTCGGGAGGCTCGGGAAGCTTCTCTCCTCCCACTGCCCCCTGCCCTGCCCTGCCGTGCCCCGGCCGGCCCGGGGAGGCTCTTTCTGCTGGGGACAGAGGAAGGAGCCGCGGGGGCTGCAGGCAGGGAGGGCTCCTCGTACCCACCCTCCTGCTCCTTCCTGCCTTCCTAAGCGCCGCTTTCCTGCGGCTGGGCCCAAACTCTTCTTGGCCTCTGCGGTGCCTAAAAATAACTCCCGTGCGCAGGTCTGGGGAAGAGCTTCTGGGCTGGAGCTCAGCCCTGGAAGGAAAATGAAGTCAAGAAGAGGCAGTCGGTGCCTCTGGGCGAGTGACCCGGGGGTGCTGGGGCTGTTCCAGCCCCTGAGGACAAACGTGAGCTCCCCGCTCAGGGATGGAGCGGTCCTGGGGTTTGGAGATCCCATGTGCATCCAGAGGTGATGGCCAGCCGAGCTGCTCAGGGCTCAGCCCTGCTCAAATCCCAGCTGGACACAGCGTGGGGGCATCTTCGGGCTGGTAGATGGATGGACATTCACTCCTGAAATATTTCCGGAGTCCCCGTGGGACATCCTGGGCACTCCTGGGTCTCAGCCCTGCCTTTGGGTACCTGTGTGATCCGTCTGGTGCCTGGGGAGGGGCGGGGCACATCCTCTGCCAAACTGCCGGGGTGATGAGGTTCCGAGGATGCTCACAGCCCGTGGTACCACGCGGAGGTGCCACCTCTCCCCTCCATCGCTGCCTCTCTGCTTCCCCGTCCCTGTCTGTCCCCAGGAGTCTCCTGCCTTCCAGGAAATGGGATATTAAACGGTGTTAATGAGCCTCTCTGGCAGAGGCTTCAACAAAAGCCTCTTCCCAGGGCTGCTGGATGGGAACGGATGGTTCAGGGGAGGGGAGGGCGAGGGCCACGGCTGGGTTGCTGAACCTCCTTCCTCTGCCATCCATCAGCTGTCAGGGCACCGCAGAGGCTCCGAGCCTGGATTCCCTGGGACAGTCTGGCTCTGGAGTGGACAGGGGCTCAGTCCCGGGCAGGCTGAGCCCCCCTGGCACTGCCAGGCTGGGTGGGGGACAGGAGCAGTTTCTGGTGCTGGATGGGTTTGTGCTCCCAAACTTCACTGCGCTGCTGTTCCTGCAGGCACAGACAGCATCGTGCAGGAATGGGTTCCCAGCAGGGATGGCTGGACCCACAGAATCCCAGAACAGTTTGGGTTCAGAGGGACCTTCAAGCTCACCCAGTGCCATCCCTGCCATGGCAGGGACACCTTCCACTGTCCCAGGCTGCTCCAGCCTGGCCTTGGGCACTGCCAGGAATCCAGGGACAGCCACAGCTGCTCTGGGCACCCTGTGCCAGGGCTGCCCACCCTGCCAGGGAACAATTCCTGATTCCCAATCTCCCACTCATCCCTGCCCTCTGGCACTGGAAGCCATCATTGAAGGGGTAAGTGTTCCCATGGGCAGGCACGGGTGGCCCAGGTGGATGTCACATCCCGTGCCCTGCCCCTCTGCCTCCCAATCTTTATATAGCCCGAGCTTCCTGTTTGTGGCGTGTGCTGGGGCTTCTCACTCCCTCGCTCGCTCTTGTCCCTCTTGGCTGAGGGCAGGAGGGAGGCAGTGTCCTGGGAAAAGTAAAACTTGAAAGCAAAGCTGGGCCTTTCATTGTCAGAAGGCTTCTTTTTATTATTATTTTTTTTAATGCATTTCCTCTGGGTCGTTTCCTTTTCGTTCGAATACGGGATAAAAATATGCTTCCGCTGACATCAGCCCGCTGTCCCTTTTCAGCGGGGATGTGGTGCTGGTCTCCCTGAACACCCCAGGGCTTTGCATTCCTCTGACAGCCATGAGAAACACGCCTGGAATGAGCAGCCAGGCCAGCTGGGGCAGGACTGGGATGGACCAGCCGGGACATGGGGCTTTTTGGGGGGCTGTTCGTGGGGTTTGTGATGCTGCTCTTGATGTGAGGGGAGTTCAGCTCCGTTTGCTCCCCCATAGGCGAGGAAATGGGGAAATTCACCTCTTGTGCCCTCCCAAACAGCAGCCTCCCATGGAGGGAGAGGATGAGACACCCTGCCCTGCCCTGCCCTGCCCTGCCCTGCCTGGCACAGGGTGCCCAGAGCAGCTGTGGCTGCCCCTGGATCCTTGGCAGTGCCCAAGGCCAGGTTGGATGGGACTTGGAGCCACCTGGGCAGGTGTCTCTGCCCATGGCAGGGGTGGGATGGGATGAGCTTAAGGTCGCTTCCCACCCAAACCTGGGATTGGATGAGAGGGTTCATCTAGGCATGAGCCTGGACTTACCCCCGGGTCTGGGGTTGGAACCGGGGGATTTTAAGGACCCTTCTGACCCAAAGCATTCCATGAGTTTAGGAGGGCTACTGGAAAAATCAAGGCTTTGCTGCAGCTCCATGGGAGAGGGGCTGGAGCCGCTCCCTTGGTGGGGATGGGGCTGAGGCCGAGGCTGGGGCTGTTCTCCCTCGGTCACCACACACACGTTGAGAGGTCCCAGGGATCCTGGAGACCCAGATGTTTGTACAGCTGTGGCTTCACCCTGTTTGCTCTGCGCTGGGTGGCCCTGAACTTGCAAGAAATATTTGGTGTGGGGGGTGTGGGGTCCCTGCAGCCATGGCTGGGGCTGCTGGCCTGGATGGGGATCAGGGAAGCTTCTGGCCTGGCCTCTGACGGATGGAGCTGCTGGGAAAGGATTTCTCCCCAAGCTCTCTCAGTTTTCCCATCCTGATGAAAGTATTTGGGAAGCAAGAGGCCAAATGACTCCTCTGGAACTGGTCTCTCCAAAGAGGCTGTTTTGTTGTGCCAATCAACTTCAGAGGGAGCTTCAGGAAGGAAAAGCTGTCCCGAGGAAAATGTGGCTGTGGAAAAATGGGATGTTTCAACCGCTTCCAAACATGTTTTCAATGAGGAGAGATCTGGAGGCGTGGAACAGCTCCAGTTCAAGGGAGTCATCAGTTTGGGATGGCAGCAGTTTATTTGGAAGGTCCTGGCTGGGACAAGGACAGGAAGTCCCCAGAAACATGCACAGAGAGACACTTTTCTGTGGCCAGATAATCACAGTGATGCCTCCTTGGCACTCCTCCACCTCTCCAGCTGGGCCACTCTTCTGGAAAAGGGGCATTTTCCCTGTTTTATTTCATTCCCCAAGAAACCACCCCTTTGTTCACCTCCTGCACCGCTCCTCCACCTTTCCCAGGAGCAGATCCATCCTCATGCTTTCCTCTTGGCTGTTTTGCCCCTCCACCTTTCCCACCCTGTCCATGTCCTCCCTGCCTTGGTGCCTTCAGGGGGTCCAATCAAACCTACGGGGCAGCTCTTCCTCTGTCCACCATGCTCCTGGGGAGTTCCGAGGTGCAGCCACACCCCAAAACACCAGGCTGGGACCCGGGTGGTTCTCAAGGGGAGTTCTGCATCCCAGGTGGGATCCTGGCGCGAGGTTCGGAAGCGCTGCTGTGCTGTCAAAGTTCATCTCCAGAAGTTTGATGGGCCCTGGGTTCCGTGGGCAGAGGCATTTTTGGGAGCAGAGAGCCCCGTGGTGGGACAGAGCAGGGGACAGGCCGTGGGATTGTGGGTGCAGGAGGGGCAGGGTGCTCCCCATGCGCCTTCGGCTCTCACGTTTCCCGTGCGGGCAGTGTGGCGCCGCTGGGGGAATTTGAGGAGCAGCTTTGGATTCAGGCATCCCCCTGGGACGGGCAGCTGGGAGCCGGGAAAGGAGAACCCGCTCACCCGGGCTGTAAAAGCGCCCCAAGGCAGGGCAGGAGCGCCCGGCGGAGCCCAGGCGGGAGTGACAGACGGGGCAATTGCTCCATCTTGTGACACCGCCTGCGAATGCAGCGGAGCGCCCGGGAGCGGCGACGGGGATTGGAATCACAGGATAAACTCAGCTGGAAGAGACCCCTAGGGATCATCCATTCCGGCTCCTGGCCCTGCACAGACCCCCCCAACAATCCCACCCTGGGCATCCGTGGCAGCGGTGTCCGAACGCTCCTGGGGCTCTGGGGCCGTGCTCATTCCCTGGGGAGCCTGGGCAGTGCCAGCACCCTCTGGGGGAGGAACATTTCCCTAAAATCCAACCTGAACCTGCTCTGACACAGCTTCAGCTGCAGGAATTGACATCCCCCATCAGGGGAGCTCCGTGTCCCACTCTTCAGCAGGAAAGCTCTGGGAATCTGGCTCCATCCTCTCCGTGGTTCCCCCTGAAGGCAGCAGTTGGACTCCCTGTGAGTCTCCCCTGCCCCTTTCTCCTGCCAGTGGGAAATGAGGAGTGGGAGAAGCAATTCTTGGGCACCAACTGCACTGTCAGCCTCTGGCTCGGGCTGGGGAATGATCTGGACCAACAAGGAGCCTCCTTGGATTTGCTTTGGGGCTGCCCCTCAATGGGAAAGCAGAAGGGAAAAGGCTGAGATTCCAGAGGAGAAGCAGAGCAGCTCGTGGGGTTATGGATCACTCTGGTCCCACTCCAAACATAAAACCAAAAATTGAAACTATTTGTGAACAGAGTCACTTCCTGGTGATTTACAGCTCCTGAGTCCAGAGCAGCTGGGCAGAGCACAGAGCAGAGGGAAGGTGCCTCCTCCACCTCTCCTCCATCCTGTAGGATTTTAGTTTGGGAAAGGTGTTGCTGATAAGATCAGCCCCAAATTCCCATCAATCCCTCCATGGAGAGGAAACCTTCCTGCCGAAAGGCTGCAAGAGTAATTTAACATCAAGGAATCACAGAAGCTGGGCAGCTTCTGGAAAATCTGACTCTGTTTTTCAGTGTTTTTTAGATAATTTGCCGAGGTCGAGGATGGGAAAGAGGCACCAAATATCATCCAGACCTTTTAGCCGAGGCACAAGATAGTAACTCAGTTTCATGGATAAAATCCCAGTCTGGGGTTTGGAACATCTGCCCCCCATCCCAAATTTCCTGTGTGATGTCACCTGTCCCCCAGCCGCAGCTGTGACCCGTGAGCTGACTTTGGTGAGGCAGCCAGACAGTGGCGGCCCTTCCCCGTCCCCCAGACCATTCGGGAACACCGGGGACCCTGGAGAAAACCCGGAGAGGAGCAAAGCAGAAAGCGCCGAGCGGCCATCGGCACCTCTGGCCCGTCCACGGACGAGCTGTGCTTTCCTTTATTTCTTTGAAGCAAGGTGCGAACAATGGCTTTTCTCCCCGGAATCCTGGCTGCCAGCGGAGCGGGCGGCGAGTGTCACCCTGCAGTGACATCCCCTCGCGGGAGAGGCAGCAGAGCGGAGCCCGGGGTGTCACAGTGCCCGGCCCGGGGACTCGGCTCATGCATCACTGTCCGGGCTGTCACCGCTCTCATGGAGATAAATGGGGACGTGGCCCCGGCAGCGCTCCGGAGTCACTTCCACTTAGGAGATTGCAGGAGGAGACGGGTGCCAGACAGGTCAGCAGGAGACAAATCAGCCCCCGGGGTCACGGCTGAGCTGCTGCTGGCAGGGATGTGTCCCATCCCATAAGCTGTGTTCCATCCCAGAATGCGGCTGTGCTGGCAGGGAAGGGGCTCGGAGTGGATCCGAGCAGCCCTGTGAGGATGGATCACAGCAGCAGGGAAGGGTTTGGCTTGGAAGGGAGCTGAAAGAACATCTCATCCCAGCCCGTGGTATGGGCAGGGACACCTTCCACGCAGCAGGTGACACAGCAGGGCACAGCAGAGAGGAGATGTCCTGGCTCTGCTCAGCTCCAGGAAAATGATTATGGATGTTTCATGGAGCTCTCACATATGGGAAGTGTCTAAAGTGTTAAAGAATCAGGATAAAAATCAAGCCAGGCCAGGGATGGGGACAGCAGGTGGAGGCATCTCTGGATGGATAAGACAGGGAACTGTGTCCCAGCAAAATGGGTGTGCAGGGAGGGAAGAACATGTCAAGGCATAAAGGGAATGCAGCAGAGAAGGATGAGGTTTTTAACTGGAAACAAAGTGCTCCAAGGAATGTCTTGGCAGAGGGATGTGTCAGGCCATGGACGATTTCCCTGGAAGCACTGGAATCCCATGGAGAGCACTGGAGAGAAATGAAGGGAACATGCTCTGGCATCCAGGACAGCCAGGAGCAGGGAGGAGGGAGGGAATGTGGACATTTCCAGATTCAGCAGGCCCTGGTTGCCTCCACCTGGGAGCAGAGTTCCTGTCTGAGCAGTTTTATCACTATTTTAGGTTGGAAAGACCAAACTCTTTCTCCACTGGGCTGAGCTCAGAGAATCTCCACAGAGCAACTCCTGAGCTCCAGAGCCGCTCATCCCCAAGGAGCTGGGCTCTGGGACATGAAGGAGAAGAGTCCATCCTGGCAAGGGATCCCTGGGGAGAGGGAGATGTCACTTCCCCAGCCCCTGGAGAGCAGAGATGTCCATGGACCTGCGTTTGAGACCTGCATTTCCATGTGCCTCCTTTGATTCCACTAATTGGCCGGAGAGCTGCAGGGAGACCCTGGCCATGGTGGAAGGGTGAGATGAAATGGGAGCACAGAATAAATCATGAGCCAATTTTCGGCATTTTCTTGGTTGAGATGGAATCGCTAATCATTCCAATGGCGGAATTTACATAATTACTCTGCCCACTGGCCCAGGCCAGTCTGAGCAGTGAGAAAAACAGGCTGCTGATTCCAAGGGAGATGTCTGTGGAAGTGATTGAGGGAGTCGTGGGACTCGGGGCTGGGAACAGACGGGCTTGGTCATGGGGCTGGACCTGGGGCTCCCCTCTGCTCTGTGCAGATGGTGCTGCTCTGACAGAACCCCACAAACAGCAGAATTCCCACCGTTCGTGCTGAGGATTCTGTGTGATGGGCGGCGCCAAAAGGAATTTGGAAAAAGGCAGCGAAGCAGAAGGAATCTGACAGTGCTGTGATTTGTGGGGAGGTGCAGCAGGACCTCGGAGGCTGATTTCCTCACACCATGAGCACCCAAAGAAATCAAATCCAGAAATCCTGATGGACCCCAGCTCCCAGGCTGCTGCAACCTCCAGCTGCTCTCAGAAATGTCCAACTTGGAATTAGTGACATTTCACAGAATCCCAGGATGATTTGGATGGGGAGGGATCTTAAACCTCATCCAGCCCATGGACTGGAACACCTTCCACTGCACCAGGTTGCTCCAAGCCCTGTCCAACCTGACTTTGAAGGTTTTCCTCTCTTTTCTCATGTCACATTCCTGGTTTTCCCTCCTTTTCTGCCAACCTCTCACAGACAATGTGTTAATTAGCGTGAGGCATGGAAGAATTCTGTGGAAGAACTAGAATCCCATGGAGAGCATATTTGATGATTTAAGACACTTCCCCATCCCTGGAAGTGTTCACAGGATTTCCTTACCACAGGACAGCTCCCAGGAATGGATCCACGCCAGCCCTGACATCCTGTGCAGCCCCAGGTTTCTGTGATCCTGCTGAAACCTTTGACAGAAATCCTTCTATTGCTCGAGGAACTAAAATCAGATCAGCAAAGCTGAAACCTTTTAGTGCCACCACGAGTTCCTGTGGCAAAAGTGGCTCCAGCCCCGTGTTCCCTGCGAGGTTTTGGATTGTAGAACATCCCTGTGTGGTGTTAACATCCTCCACAGGAAGGACAATCCATGTTTCTTGTTTGGTTAACACTGGGAGGCTCCAGGGCCTTCCCACACGCGTTCATCTCTGTGTTTCTTCCAATGGAATGTAATAAAATATTCATATCATTAAAGGAGAGGGGAAAGCAGAGGGCCGGGGCTGCTGCTATGGCTGGGGGAGTGGGAGAGCTGTGTGTTCTCCAGCAGGGAAGGGGTGGAGGACACGGATCCTGAGCTCTCACTCGGTCCTGCTGAGGGGACAAAACTGACGATTTTACCAAAGGTTCCCCTTACCTGAGCCATGCCTTGAGGCAGCGGCTGCCAGGCATGGAAGGAAACCACGTCCCTGTTGGTTCCTCCTCTCTCTCCTCAGTGTTCTCACCCAGAACGAGCAGGCCGGACACGTTCTGCAGCCCAGGCTGGACACGTTCTGCAGCCCTGGCTGGACACGTTCTGCAGCCCAGGCTGGACACGTTCTGCAGCCCAGGCCGGACACGTTCTGCAGCCCAGGCTGGACACGTTCTGCAGCCCAGGCTGGACACGTTCTGCAGCCCAGGCCGGACACGATGTGCAGCCCAGGCTGGACACGTTCTGCAGCTCAGGCCGGACACGTTCTGCAGCCCAGGCTGGACACGTTCTGCAGCTCGGGCCGGACACGTTCTGCAGCCCAGGCTGGACACGTTCTGCAGCTCAGGCCGGACACGATGTGCAGCCCAGGCTGGACACGTTCTGCAGCTCAGGCCGGACACGTTCTGCAGCCCAGGCTGGACACGTTCTGCAGCTCAGGCCGGACACGTTCTGCAGCCCAGGCTGGACACGTTCTGCAGCTCAGGCCGGACACGTTCTGCAGCCCAGGCTGGACACGTTCTGCAGCTCGGGCCGGACACGTTCTGCAGCCCAGGCTGGACACGTTCTGCAGCTCAGGCCGGACACGTTCTGCAGCCCAGGCTGGACACGTTCTGCAGCTCGGGCCGGACACGTTCTGCAGCCCGGGCTGGACACGTTCTGCAGCCCAGGCTGGACACGTTCTGCAGCCCAGGCTGGACACGTTCTGCAGCCCAGGCCGGACACGATGTGCAGCCCAGGCTGGACACGTTCTGCAGCTCAGGCCGGACACGTTCTGCAGCCCAGGCTGGACACGTTCTGCAGCTCAGGCCGGACACGTTCTGCAGCCCAGGCTGGACACGTTCTGCAGCCCAGGCTGGACACGTTCTGCAGCTCAGGCCGGACACGATGTGCAGCCCAGGCTGGACACGTTCTGCAGCTCAGGCCGGACACGTTCTGCAGCTCAGGCTGGACACGTTCTGCAGCCCAGGCTGGACACGTTCTGCAGCTCGGGCCGGACACGTTCTGCAGCCCGGGCTGGACACGTTCTGCAGCCCAGGCTGGACACGTTCTGCAGCCCAGGCCGGACACGTTCTGCAGCTCAGGCCGGACACGTTCTGCAGCCCAGGCTGGACACGTTCTGCAGCTCGGGCCGGACACGTTCTGCAGCCCAGGCTGGACACGTTCTGCAGCTCAGGCTGGACACGTTCTGCAGCTCAGGCTGGACACGTTCTGCAGCTCAGGCCGGACACGTTCTGCAGCCCAGGCTGGACACGTTCTGCAGCCCCGGCTGGACACGTTCTGCAGCTCAGGCTGGACACGTTCTGCAGCTCAGGCTGGACACGTTCTGCAGCCCAGGCTGGACACGTTCTGCAGGTCAGGCTGGACACGTTCTGCAGCTCAGGCTGGACACGTTCTGCAGCCTGCGCTGGACACGTTCTGCAGCTCAGGCTGGACACGTTCTGCAGCCTGGGCTGGACACGTTCTGCAGCTCAGGCCGGACACGTTCTGCAGCCCAGGCCGGACACGTTCTGCAGCCTGCGCTGGACACGTTCTGCAGCTCAGGCCGGACACGTTCTGCAGCCCAAGCTGGACACGTTCTGCAGCTCAGGCCGGACACGTTCTGCAGCTCAGGCTGGACACGTTCTGCAGCTCAGGCCGGACACGTTCTGCAGCCCAGGCTGGACACGTTCTGCAGCCCAGGCTGGACACGTTCTGCAGCCCAGGCTGGACACGTTCTGCAGCTCAGGCCGGACACGTTCTGCAGCCCAGGCTGGACACGTTCTGCAGCTCAGGCTGGACACGTTCTGCAGCCCAGGCCGGACACGTTCTGCAGCCTGCGCTGGACACGTTCTGCAGCTCAGGCCGGACACGTTCTGCAGCCCAAGCTGGACACGTTCTGCAGCTCAGGCCGGACACGTTCTGCAGCCTGGGCTGGACACGTTCTGCAGCTCAGGCTGGACACGTTCTGCAGCCCAGGCCGGACACGTTCTGCAGCCTGGGCTGGACACGTTCTGCAGCTCAGGCCGGACACGTTCTGCAGCCCAAGCTGGACACGTTCTGCAGCTCAGGCCGGACACGTTCTGCAGCTCAGGCTGGACACGTTCTGCAGCCCCGGCTGGACACGTTCTGCAGCTCAGGCTGGACACGTTCTGCAGCCCAGGCTGGACACGTTCTGTAGTCCAGGCTGGACACGTTCTGCAGCCCAGACCCCTCAGGGCCCCATGGCCGCCCTGCCAGGCCCGGCCCCGGCCTGCAGGAGCTGAAGTCACGGCTAATCAGGATGTATAGCCGGCCACCGTGGCCATGAATATTTCATGAGGCCTGATAAAGGATTTTTAGAAGTGCTCTCCCCACGGGCACTTCGCGATGACTTCTTTGTTTATAATTTTTTTCCCCCCTTTCCTGTTGGCACTAATCACCGGCTCTCGGCTCCTTTAATGGCACCTTGGGGGAGCTCTGGGGCTGGCTGGCTTATTTATTTATTTTCTTGCTCCAAAGCGAAGAGAAACCTTGCCACAGCCACGGGACGGTCCAGATCGGGATCCATCCTCACAGGAGCCATGGTTCCTGGCCGTGGTGGGAGGAACAGGAGCGGGATCTGGATCTGTCCCATCCCTGGCTGAGAGGAGAAGGAGCCCGAGGCAATGGGCAGAGAGGGAAGGGAAGGGAAGGGAGTAGAACGAAAAGAGGGATTTTCACTGGAGATAATGAAGGTGGTTGTTGCAATGAGCGTTGGGAGGACCTGACACAGGGTACCCAGAGAAGCCGTGGATCCCTGGAAGTGTCCAATGGCCTTTTTCTGAAATGTCCAAAAGCATCTTCTGTCTCACACAACCCTGAACATTGCCAGCTGGCCTTGGAAATCTGTTCCAGGAGGAAATTTGCCTCTTTTTTTTAAACTAAATTTTTAAAAAATTATTTAAGACAGAAAACTCTGCCTGCTTTCAGAGGGAAGTGTTACATCTTTAATTCTGCGATGCAGAAGAAGAGCTGGCACTTGCTGATGCAGGTTCCCTGACTTTCCCCTGGACGTGGGGGCAGTGTCACTCAAAATCTTCTCAAGAGGATGCCGACAGCTGAGTATGGGGCTGTGGGGCTGCCCCGGGCCCTGCCCATGCTGCCCAGCCCAGGGCATCACCCCCAGCTTCATGTGGGGCAATTTAGAGGGGGCAGAGCCAGGCCAGCCCCAGCCCCTTCTCAGCTCAGGGTGCTCAGGGTGCTGAGTGGCAGGAATTTGGGATGTGAGTGGCAGGAATTTGGGATGTGAGTGGCAGGAATTTGGGATGTGAGTGGCAGGAATTTGGGATGCTGAGTGGCAGGAATTTGGGATGTGAGTGGCAGGAATTTGGGATGTGAGTGGCAGGAATTTGGGATGTGAGTGGCAGGAATTTGGGATGTGAGTGGCAGGAATTTGGGATGCTGAGTGGCAGGAATTTGGGATGTGAGTGGCAGGAATTTGGGATGTGAGTGGCAGGAATTTGGGATGCTGAGTGGCAGGAATTTGGGATGCTGAGTGGCAGGAATTTGGGATGTGAGTGGCAGGAATTTGGGATGCTGAGTGGCAGGAATTTGGGATGCTGAGTGGCAGGAATTTGGGATGTGAGTGGCAGGAATTTGGGATGTGAGTGGCAGGAATTTGGGATGTGAGTGGCAGGAATTTGGGATGCTGAGTGGCAGGAATTTGGGATGTGAGTGGCAGGAATTTGGGATGTGAGTGGCAGGAATTTGGGATGTGAGTGGCAGGAATTTGGGATGTGAGTGGCAGGAATTTGGGATGTGAGTGGCAGGAATTTGGGATGTGAGTGGCAGGAATTTGGGATGCTGAGTGGCAGGAATTTGGGCTGCTGAGTGGCAGGAATTTGGGATGTGAGTGGCAGGAATTTGGGATGTGAGTGGCAGGAATTTGGGATGTGAGTGGCAGGAATTTGGGATGTGAGTGGCAGGAATTTGGGATGCTGAGTGGCAGGAATTTGGGATGCTGAGTGGCAGGAATTCCTCTTCCTCCTCGCATCAATTTGCACCAGGTTCTGCTGCTGGCTGGGCCTCCGTGCCAAGCTTTAGTGCTTTTAAATTGCCTGGAGGGAGCTGGCTCAGCTCAGAGCTCTCCAGGGCCCCAGACTTGCCTTGGTAACTGCCTGAGCCACCAGGGCAGGGCAGCAGAAAAGCAGGACAGGGAATTGAGCTGGCTCCTCTCTGGGAATATTCCCACACCTCTGTAGTTCATTTTCTAGACCTTCTCTTCATCCTCTTACTGGAATAGAGTCCTCCTTCTCTGGTGCAGCTGTGAAAGGTGTCACAAGACAACCACTGCATTCCCAAATCCTGCTCCTTCCCAGGCTCCTGCACTTCGGCAGGAGCTGTGGTCCATTCTGGACGACCTGTTGCCATCAACTGAGGAAAATCTGCTCTCATTCCTGAAATTCCACCACCCTTCCACAGCTGTCTCTGGCCCCACATGAGTCCGTGGAGGATTTTGTCATCCTCATTCTCTGCTCCCAGTCTGGCACAAGGCATCCTGCAAGTCACAGAATCATGGAATGGTTTGGGTTGGAAGGGACCTTAAATCTCATCCCATTCCAACCCCTGATGGGCAGGGACACCTTGCACTAAACCAGGCTGCTCAGAGTTCCATCCAGCCTGGCCTTGGATGAAGAATAAAGGCCTGGGTGGGATTTCCATGTGTGTTTACCTTGCAGGCAGCATTCCCAACCCAAGGAGCCTGGAGAAGGGGCTGCACCCGAGCCCTGACTCCCAAGACCTGCTCATGGCACGGCTGGGAAGTTCTGCAGGGATGTTAATGGCACGGAGAAAAGCCATTAAAGGAGGAAGAGTTGAGGTTGCAGTGTTGTGCTGAAAAGTATATTGCTGCCTGTAGAGACATCAGGTCTGTACTTCCAGGATTACTCAGTGCTTAATGCCCAGTGCCTGCACATTAGTTTTGCTGGGAAGCTCGTTTGGGGTTCTTCCAGAATGGAAAAATTAAAGGGCTTCCCTAATAAATCTGCTGTCCAAAAGCAAAAAGGAGGAAAAAAAAGGCTCCAAGTCCAGCTCAGGAACCCAATTTGAGGCAGCAGTGTGGGACCAGGAGCAGTCCTGCTGGCTGAGCCCTGGATGGGCAGCACTGGCCCTTGGAAGTTTTGGGAATGGACATCCATTGCTGCTCCCTTCTACTGCTGACTCCTCCTGACACTCAGCTACAGCAGGAAAATATGCAAATTTACACACAAATTTGGTTGTCCAGCAGGTGAATTTGCCTGGGAAATTTTCCTGATTTCCCTGACAGAAGGAAACTCCAGAGCAGCAGCGACTTGCTTGTCACTTCGCTCTCCATCCATCCCCTTTGCTCCAGAGAACAGCTCTTTTCCTACATCCAGGCTCTCAGGCCGCTCTTTTCCCAGCATTTACCTTCCCTCTGGGAACAGAACGAGTGCCTGGAACAGACGCAGCCTGGATGGGGAGGCAGCAGTGATTTGGGGAAGCGGCAGCGATTGAGCCCAAAGCCGGGAGCTTGGGCTCCCTGCTGCTCCTCTCCTGGCACCCAGCTCTGATCTGAAATCAATGTGAGTGAGGTGCCAGGACACGAGTGAGACTCTGTGTCTCTTTGCAGCCCAGAGATCGCAGAACTCTGTGTAGGCACTGCTCGGAAATGGAGTGAAGTGTGGAGCAGCGGCTTTGTGTGGCTCTCAAGAGGTCCTTAACTGCCATGGGGCTCCACCTTGGGTGGGCCGGGGATGCTTTGTGTCCTCTGGCCATCTCCAAGAGTGCTGGGGAGTGTGGGATTTCTGTGTGTGCCCAGGGGAGGGTTTGCTTGCTTGGCCATGTCAGTGGGAGCTGGGAATGGCACCAGGGTCCAGTTTGCTTTGGGAGCGGGGGGTGGGAGCTCCACAGCAGCCCCCGATCCCAGGGACACTGATTCCCTGATGGCTGAGCCTGGAGAAAAGGAGGCTCAGGGCGATTTTGTGGCTCTGCACAACTCCTGACAGGAGGGGACAGCCGGGGGGGATTTGGGATCTGCTCCCAGGGAACAGAGACAGGAGGAGAGGGAACGGCCTCAGCCTGGGCCAGGGGAGCCTCAGGGTGGGCACCAGCAGGAATTTCCCCATGGAAAGGCTGGTCAGGCATGGGAAGGGACTGCCCAGGGAGGTCTGGAGTGCCCATCCCTGGAGGGATCTAAAAGGCACGTGGATGTGGCACTATGGGTTAGTGATGGCCTTGGCACTGTTGGGTTGGATTGGATGACCTTAGAGGGCTTCTGCAGTGTAAATGATTCCATGAATTCACCAAGGGATGTTGCCTGCACAGGAGATTTGTCTCTTCATGGGGTCTTACCAAGGGAATTTAAGGTTTGGCTCCTGTGGTGAGCCCGGGGCTGGGCCGTGGTGCAGTTTTTGGCACAATCACTGTGCCAGGGACATTGTGGGACTGGGGAGATTCTGTGGCAGGGAAGTGTGAGGATTTTTTGGGGGAAAAACAAGGAAAAGCAAAGGAAAAAAGAGAGAGGAGAGGAGAGGAGAGGAGAGGAGAGGAGAGGAGAGGAGAGGAGAGGAGAGGAGAGGAGAGGAGAGGAGAGGAGAGGAGAGGAGAGGAGAGGAGAGGAGAGGAGAGGAGAGGAGAGGAGAGGAGAGGAGAGGAGAGGAGAGGAGAGGAGAGGAGAGGAGAGGAGAGGAGAGAGAGGAGAGGAGAGGAGAGGAGAGGAGAGGAGAGGAGAACAGGACAGGCCAAGAAAGCCCAAGGCAGTGAGCACCAAACCTCCTGGAGCACAGGAAGAGCCCACAGGCAGAGCCAGGCTGTGCAGGTGGGTGCTCGCTTTCACCTGGGTCTGGATCTCTCCAGGAGCTAAGTTCAACATCCTTTGGTGAAATTAGAAGATCTGTGCCTGAAACTAATCAAAAAGAGGCGGCAGAAGAAGATGAGTGGATTGATTGGAGATCACAGGGAAGCAGTGGAACTCGGGGAGGGGAAGAACGAGTGTTTAAACCCCAGGGAGCTGTGACTTTCCTTGCGAAACCAGATCATTTGGGAATGTCAGTACATCCAAACATCACTACTCCAGTCGTGGTGCTCTGCCCACTGAGGGATCCCACTGAGGTGTCTCCCTCTTTAATGCCGAAGTCTGTGTTGCTCTCCAGACAGGAATCGTGCTGAGGAAAGCTGGGATTGCAGATGCTGCCCCCACCCCGGGCTGGGGCTTGGCACAGGGATCCACCTGCGAGGGGCAATGCCAGCTTTCCTCCTCACCGTAAATCCCTCCCCCGCCTTTCCTGGGAGCGGCTCCGCTGGCTCCGAGGGTTCATTAGGGTTCATTAGTGCCCATTAACAGGTCTGTCCCAGAGCTCAGCCTGACACCAGCAGCTGTGAGCTCCAGGGAATAGCTCGGTTCCTCTGCTCCTTCCTTCTCTGCAGCTCCTTCTCCGTGCCTCAGTTTCCCAGGCTGGGTAACTTCGGGGCTCCTGGATACCCTTCGGATCCAGGATTTCTCCTCCTGCCCTCCAAGGGCTGCTTCCTCTCTCTCTGCAGGAGCACTTTGGCCACCCCGTCTCTGGAAAAGTCCAAGGCCAGGATGGACAGGGCTTGGAGCAACCTGGGATAGGGGAAGTTGTCCCAGGCCATGGAAGATGGGGATGATTTTAGGGTCTTTAGGGTCCTTCCAACCCATGAATCTCTGATTTAAGCGCACAATGCTTCCCCTCTCAGGTCTCGTCTCTTTTGCCCACACCAGTTTTTTCATATTTACTTTTTCTTTACCTCTTGACTTCTTCCAGTTAATATTTCTTATTCAATATTTATACATTTCTTACTGGGGAGAAACAAGAATTTTAAGTTTGTGTTTCTTACTAAACAAGAAACGTTGTTGTTTTTGCATTCGTGGCTGGCAGTTCATGGGGAGGTGACAGCCGAGTGACAGCTCGGGCAGAGCAGGAAGGGAGGGACTCAGCACCTGAGATCAGTCAGTGACAAACTGCCCGGAGAGGGCCTTTCGCTGCTCACACCCTGTCACTGCTGAGGGAGCTGGTGGGGCAGCAGATGGAGTTCAACTCAGCTTAGAGAACTGGGACAGAGCAGGAGGAGGAGAGGCTGCTGCAGGACCTCCCAGCATGGGAAAATTTGGGGATGTGGAGCAGGAGGTGCTGATGGGGACAAGGATCCTGCTCCTCTGTGCCAGCTGAGGAAAACGTCTGGAGCATTAGAACCGAGCACTGTCTGCACTTCTGAAGTGAAGTGATGTGGGAGATGAGTGAGAGCGTTCAGGTACAACAGCCTCGACTGAAGAGGCCTCTGCATCATTTCCCACCGGGATCTGCTCCCTGCATTGGCTCCTCCCGTTCCTTCCCCACTCAAATTCCTCATGGCACAGACAGGAGGGATCCAGCTGCAGCCAGGCTCCAGCCCAGAGCAGGAGGGTGCAGGGCAGAATTCCCCTGTTCCCGGAGTCTCGGCTGCATCCTCGCTCGCTCCCTGCCTGCGCCGGGGGCCCCGCCGAGGAGCAGGGACGGTGTCTGCTGGCAGCCCGGGGCCCTCCGGGGATTGTGCAGCGTGTTATCAATTCCGCAGGGGAAGATAATGTTGTCTTTCACAGCTCCTGTGTCAGCTCTGCTGATTAGTCTGATGCAAATGAGCTTTTAGCCTTGACACGGAGCCCGAGGAGAGGAGGATCCGGCACAGTCCTGGAGAGCTGGACCGCTCCTGGCAGTCACAGCACCACCCTGAGAGGAGGAGCAGGACTTTGGCTTGTCTTTTCTGGTGTTTCTCCATCATTTTCACTTCAAATATTTCCCTTAGGTCTGCAAGTGAAGGTCTGTTGATCTTCTCCTGGTTCTGTCCATAGATTTGCACCAAGGCCGAGTAACTCTCACCTGTCCCCCGTGGCTATTCCCCCGCCTCCTGCACTCGGTGCGGCTCTGGGACACACTCCTGGGGGGCTCATGGAAAATGGCTTCTGGACGAGGACCCATTTGTACCTGCAAACCGAGGGAGAGAGCGGGAAAAGCCTGAGGAACGTCCCGTTTGTGCTGCTGCTTTTCTAACCAGGACTGCGCCTCAAACCCAGGCCTTTCCTTTCCCATCTCCAACACCTGCTTCTGCTAAAAAGCCACCCAGCACCAGCCTCCCTGCCTGGAGGGGCTGGTATTTTATTTAGGGCTGATCCATTTTTCTTTTAATTCAGATCAATGCAGGTTAATTGAGAGCAGCTTATTTTTACTTCTGCTGGTCTCTGCCTGCCGAGATCAATACCAGTCATTTCCACTTAAACCGTTGTACCTTTACTGGAACTAGCAGAGCCCCCAGCCCCTCCACGCAGCCCCAGCCCTGTGGTTGCTGGTGTAATAATTCCAACCGGGCTCTCGTCAGTCTGGCTGCAGCGGCATCCTCGTAATGCTGGGAGGAAATGGAGCCGTGCTCGGCCCCGACCGGGGGAGATGGATTACAGCCTGCAACATTTGCACGCTAAAAATACCCGGCGATGGGGCAGCCGTTCATTGATCCCTGCGCCTTAATGGGCCGCAGGAGGTCCCTCTGGCCACCCGCTGCCGCTAGATGGGGCGATGCGGCAGCGCTGCAGCCCCGAGCCGCGCTGCGCCCTCCCGGCGCCCGCAGGCGGCTCCGCTCAGCCCGGGACGCGCCGGAGCCCGGCGTTGCCGCACCCGGGACCCTTTCGGTGGGTACAAACGCCACCGTGGCATTCCCCGGGAGCGCTGGCCGTGCGGGGCTGGAGGAAACGCGGGTGTTCTGCTGCTGGCCGTGTGTCCGGAAGGAAATGCTCGTGGGTGGGGTGGGTTTGGGGCCAGGCTGCTGCGTTCCAGGGTTTGGGTTGGCCGGTGAAAAATCAGAGAACGTTTTGGGTTGAAAGGGATCTTAAAGCTCATCCCGTCCCACCCCCTGCCACTCTGCCAGGTGTGGCTCCAAGCCCTGTCCAACCTGGCCTTGGACACTTCGTGGGATGTGACAAACCTCTCCCCCTGGATCCAGGATGGCTCAGAAATGTCTTGGTGCGACTGCACTGCTCGTGGTGCGGAGTCTCCTGTTTAAAACTTAGGATTTACATCAAATCCAACGGGCAGCATGGTGGCCCAAATGTGCCACTGTGCCCTTGCTCTGCCTGCTGCCACCTTCCCTGGCTCCCTGACCGTCATCCCCATGCACCCAGCTGTTCACTCTCTGTTCTAACAGCTGGGCACTCGTCCTCTTCCATCACCTGCTGTGGGAGCCTGTGGAAGCATTGGAGGAATTCTTTCTGGGATGTTGTCAGCTGATCTGTCAACGGAAAACCAAGTCAGGTGGGTGCAGAGGAGGGAGATCCTCTGCAG
The DNA here is from genome assembly GCF_015227805.2 of Hirundo rustica. Lineage (NCBI taxonomy): Eukaryota > Metazoa > Chordata > Aves > Passeriformes > Hirundinidae > Hirundo > Hirundo rustica. Next base: position 853,260 of record NC_053470.1, read on the forward strand.
GACATCAACTCTGTGTTTAAAGGACATTTTCCTCTCAATCGTTGGGCAGAGGTTGGCTTTAGCTGGAGTTCTTGTGGAGCAGTTTCCTGCTCCCATGGCTCTATGGCCATCTGGGCAGGTGAGGACCAGCTCTGGGGGCTGCTGGGTCTTGTCCACAGGAAGGAAAAGCGGAGCAATGGGAAAAGGAGCCATCAAAGCAATGCCAAAGTCCTCCCCTCCCTCCCCTTCCCTGGCAGCGATCCCTGACCCCTGTTTGCTGCCCTTTCCAGGCCTGGCAGATTGAGACCTCCCGACCCAGCTGATGTTTGGGGAAGAGGAGAATTACCAATTTCCTGATGGGTAAAACCAGGGACAGAGCAGGCGGCGAGTTCTGGTCATAAATGTCAGGGAATAATGTCTTTGGCCCCTACCCCTGGAGCAGAACTGATTTAAAGGGTCGTTAAAAAGGGTTGATGTCCATAAGGGTGGCACACGGAGTCTCCAGCCCAGCTCCTTTATTTCCTCTGGCTGGATCCACCAGGGCCGTGGGTTTGGAGAAGCCATATGTCAGCTAAATGTGTCTCTAATTGATTTCTGGACCTGCACGCAGTGTAAACATTTTACCAGTCAGAGAGCAGCTGATCTGGAGATGAGGTGGGAGGGGAAAGGGCAGGAGAAAGTCTGGTGTGAAGCTGAGGGGAGCCTCGGAAAACGACTTTTGTCTGGCCTCATCAAACCCCAACTCACCGCGGCCCCTCCGCGGGGTTCCCTGGTAATGGAGTCGCTCCCAGGGCAAAAGTTAACTCCAATTAGAGGCTGTGCAGGGAGGGGTTTCACTCCCACGTCTCCCCGCAGGAGCCGTGTCAGCTCCCGTTACGGAGATGGGCCGGGTAGCAGCTGGGAACAGCGTGTGCACAATGAGGGGTGTCCTGGGAATCCTTCCTTCAAGGACACGGCCCGGCCCCGCTCCTCCTCCTCTTCCTCCCTCCAGCCACGGACAGCTCGCACCCAGCCCTTCGCTCCTTTGAACCCACCCGTGACCCCAACCAAAAATCGTTCCTTAGGGACATTCCCCAAATTCCCCCCCTAAACCATCTCTGTCCCCTCATCCCCCCGCACAGCCCCTGTTTAACCCCTTGTTGGCCCAGACCCTCCCGGGGACGCTGGGTGAAGCCTGATGGGACCAAAGAGGGGAAATCAATGCCAAGGATGATGCTGCCCTGCAAAAATGATGGTCAAGAACCAAATCCCGAGTACAAAGAGGTGGGGAAAGGCAGCTGAGCATGGAAAGAGCGTCACCTGTGTCCCTGGGACTGCTCTGGAGAGGGGGACCAAAGCCACAGTGTCACCCCGTGTGAGACCCCTCTGGAAAATCCCCCCCACTGTCACCGGCCCCACCAGGGTGGTCCCCAGGACCCCACTCTGGGTGTGTTTTCTTTCTCACCTCAGCCTTTGCTGTCACCTGCCGAGGATGAGCTGTCCAGGTGGTAAACGGAGATGGAAACCAGAGATCCTTCATCCCTTAGAAGCCTTCAATTCCACTTCCAAGATTTTATTCCAGAGCCACGAAGAGCAGGGAGGATTTGGGATTTCTCCTTCTGAGCAGGAAAAATAAAGTCCATTAGAAATCTCCTTCTACTCCATAGATAACCAGCTTTACTGAGCCTTTTAATTAAACAGCAACACTGAATAAAACGACTTAATTTACAAAATATTGTTAAGTGTTTACTGGAATAAAACAATAAATTCTGTTTCAAGCCAGGCTTTTCTTCTTTTTTCCCCTCTCTCCAAGCCCGTGTCACGCAAAGCTTTCACTCAGCTTGAATTTAATGAGCCAGCTCACCTGAACAGAACTGAAACCTGTTCAATAAACCCAAGGCAAAAGAGAGGAAAAAGTGGGGAATTATTAAAAATGTTGGAGCGTATTGATTTAGGTGAAGCTGGGTTTTTTTTGGGGCTTCAAAATAGTGATTTTGTTCTTAAACAGTCCTAAAATGAGCAATGACAAGCTCAAACAGGTTAAAGCTGGTGTCCAAATAGCTGCTGGATTGAATGTTTTGGGAAGAAATAGGGTAAAGCTTGGGGTGTGTATAGAAATAGGGTAAAACTGCGTGTATCTGTGTTACATCTCAAAAACTTTTTTTTTTTTTTTTTTTTCTTTTTCTTTTTTCCTTCCAGATGGAGAGAAAAAAAAGAAAGACCCGACCTCGCCGTGTATCCAGCCCGATTTTTCCCCCTCCCGTGACTCAATGCGATTCGCTGCTGGCGCAGGCTGGGGCAGGAGCCGCGGTTTTTCCGCCTCCCACCCATCCCCGCAGCCGCGCTCTCAGCCCCTCGCTGTGCCCGGCCCCGCCGTCTGCGTGAGCCCTGCGGCCACCAGCAGCCAGGGTGGCTCTTTGTGGCTGTGCCTGACAGCTGACGCCGGCTCCGGTGACGCTGCGGGCCGAGCCCCCCGAGCCCCCCGAGCCGCGTCTGGCGGCTCCCGGCCCGGGCCGTGGGCGCTGGGAGCGGCTTTTCAGGCCCGGGCAGGGCCGTCCCAGCTGCCGGCTGTCGGGTTTGCGGGGGGAGGAATAGCTCTACATCGGGATTACTCCGAGGTGGAAACCGCCGGCAGCAGCGCCGCGGCCCCGAGCCGGGGGCAGATGGAAATCCGTGCAGCTGGAGGCTCCAGATGCGCTGGGTCCGGCCTCAGCGTTTCCTGCATCGGGTTCCTGGCTCAAATTGATCAGATCCAACTTTCCCTGCATCAGGTTCCTGGCTTAAATTGATCAGATCCAACTTTCCCTGCATCAGGTTCCTGGCTTAAATTGATCCAGCTTTCCCTGCACGGGTTCCTGGTTTAAATCGATCAGATCCAACTTTCCCTGCACGGGTTCCCGGGTTAAATGTATGAGATCCGGCTTTCCCTGCAATGAGTTCCCGGGATAAATTGATCAAATCCAGCTTTCCCTGCAATGGATTCCTCGGTTAAATGTATGAGATCCAACTTTCCCTGCACGAATTCCCGGGTTAAATTTGTGAGATCCATCTTTCCTTGCAATGACTTCCCGGGTTAATTTGGTCAGATCCAGCTTTCCCTGCACGAGTTCCCGGGTTAAATTTGTGAGATCCATCTTTCCTTGCCATGACTTCCCGGGTTAATTTGGTCAGATCCAGCTTTCCCTGCACGGGTTCCCGGGTTAAATTTGTGAGATCCATCTTTCCTTGCAATGACTTCCCGGGTTAATTTGGTCAGATCCAGCTTTCCCTGCACGGGTTCCCGGGTTAAAGCGCTGGCAGAAGGATCCGAGGCTCGGTCGAAATTCAGAGCGAGAAGCCAGCGGCAGGAGCAGTGACCGCTGTCGTTGAACCTCTTCCCTGCTCTCCCCCCAGCTCCCGGGGGAGATGACCCCTCTCTTTGCCTCCCAGCCACCCGCACTGATTTTTATTCCAACCTCACCGAACCTCGCTCCCGGTGGGGTTGGAGGTGAGATGCTCCTGCTCCGAGAGGCTCTCCCGAGCTGTGAGCAGCGCTCGGTGCCGGGCGGGGATGTGCACGGCCACCACTGCCCTGTCACCAGGGTCACCGGGACGGGGACAGTCCCACACCGGGGTTTATCCCATCATTATTCCATCCATGCCGTACGTTTCTTGCCGCGCTGATGGAATCCCACTGCTTTATGTTTGAGAGCGCCCCAGGCCGGCGTGGAGCCCTTGCGGTGCCTGGTGCCGGGAGCAGTTTGGTGCCCAGCGTCACTCCGTGGCCCTGCCGAGGTGGCACGGAGCCAGAAGGGAAATGAGGCCTCTGAAACACGGGGAAAAGCAAAGGGGGAGCTGGAAGTCCCGGGTGTCTGCATGGAGGGCGAGATTCCCAAAGAAATGGAAGTACGGAGACTTTTTTTTGCTGTGAACCTTGGAGCCAGGCAATTCCTCGCTGCTCGGAGCTGGCTGCAGAGGAGCTGCGCCTGCTTTTGTGAGGGAAAGGCAGAAGGATGCCTCTGGAAGGCCGTGAGCCTTGGGAAGGACCCGGTGTTTGCAGCAAAGCTCCTTGAAGGGACGGGACACAGCGATGCCAGACAGGCCACGGATAATGCAACGCTCCCTCGGGGCAAGGTGGGCTGGTCTCCCTGGCCGCGCTGGCGGAGGTTTGGGTGCCTAATTCCCTGCGGGGTGCTGAGGACAGCGGGAAAGCCCAAAGCCCTCCAGCTGGAGAGCGCGGGGGCCGGCCAGAGCAGGGTGGCAGCGGGTGGCTCCTGCAGCATCTGCCCTTCGCCCAGCGCGCTGGGAGAGCCGCCGGGGGGGAGCGAGTGTCAGCCAGTGCCCACGAAGCCGGGCTCTCATTTCCCCCGCACAGACACCCATTGGCCGGGCACCAGCCCGTGCTCGAGGAACGCGGATCGGGTGGCCGCGGCTCGCATTGTCGGGCGGCTTCCCCGCCGCGGCTGTGTCCGCGCGTCCCCGCGCTGCAGATCGGGTTACGGCACCTCCACAAAGCCCCGGCCATGCATTATTCAGCCGCTGTGCTACCGTAGATGTCGGGGTGAGGAGCCGAGCCCTGGGCGAGCTGGGCCCGAGGCAGCGCCTGCGCCGGGGCTGGTGCTGTAAATCAGCCCGAGGATGAGCAGGATGCGAGCGGGAGCTGGCGGAAACCACCCGGAGGTACCTGGCTCCAGGAATGCTTTATTTAGCACGAATGAAAGCCGCGCTGCGAATTCCCGTCAGAGGGAAGCAGCGGCTTCCCGCCCGCGCCGCCGGGACGTGGGGAAAACCTCTCCGTGGGTCAGACTGCGGGACGTGGCTCTGACCTCCCCGACCGCCGGCTGAACCGGAGGAAAAAGCCCATCGGTGGCATAAACCTTATCCCCGGGAGGCTCCGTGTCCGGGAGACCCGCGAGGAGGGAGCAGCAGAGGGGTCTTGGCCGTGGCTCTTTGTTCCGAGCATCATTCCCGGCTCCCGGCTGTCAGCGCCGGGCACTCGGAGACGTTCAGTGAATGAGAAACGCCCGGGACAGAGCGAAAGGAAATATTCCTGCATTGTTCCCCGACGTGGAAAAAAAAAAAAATATTTTCCCCTGGGTTGAGTCGTTCGTGGGGAAACGTTGTTTTGCTGACACTTGGGGTTGGTGGGAGAAATCCGTTCCAATGGAATTTCGGTTGGGAAACCAGCAGACGAATGAAAGTGAGCAGAGTTGATGGCAGTGAAGTTGAGGTTTATTACAGTCACAGCCGAGTATTTTATTTTGGTTCCACATCAGCTTCATTCTAATTCATTAAACTCACTTTGCTTTTACAGTTTCCTCTCTTTTTATAAATAATCCAATGAAAACACAATCATCACAGAGCAATAAAACTGGAATATCCCATTCAGCATAAGCCAGGCTCCCATACTGCTTTTCTCCAAATACTGTCTTTTCCAAATAAAACCCAGTCTCAGCCTTTTCCATCGGAGTTCCAAGTTCCTGCATTGCTCCATGTCTCTCACCGGTGTAGCTGTGAATTAAATGTACCAAGTGGCGAAGCCATAAACCCCAGCAGAGTTCCGTGCAGGCTGGGGGGTGTCCAGCAGCCCCACCCGTGGAATAAAATCTCATGAATTAGTGCCATCCAAATTCTGGGCTGGATCAGTGCCTCTTTCACTTTCCATTTTCCTCCATCTCCTTCTGTGGCGGTTGGGATGTGGAGCGGGAGAAGGAGATGGGACCACCAGCGAGATTCCCAGCTTTGACATCTCAAATCTGAAATCCTGGGCAGACCCAGGATCCAGGGAGTTTCTGGATCAGCAAGTCCATGGAGAAATTTGGGTATCAGTGGGGGTTCCCCAAGGGTCAAACAACACCAGGCCTCCTGCTCTCCTCTCCCTGCCTCCCCTGGTGAGGTTTTGTCCCCACCCAGCTCCCATTTCCCAAACTCCTGCTCCAGGACTGCTTCCCTCATGGATCTGTGCCGGCACGAGTATTTCACTCCATGTTGTGCCCTGCAACTTCCCCGGCCGAGCCTCACTGGCCATGCCTTTTATTTCTCAATGGACAAGCGTAACAGAGATGTCTTGGGTTTTTAAAAATAGTTAATATTTAAATATTAATTGAGCCATTAATTACATCTGAGCCCCAGAACAAAACAGCTGTGAATAATTAATGAGAGGGCCTATGGTAAATGCCTCTAATAATTCACAAAGCGACCGAACCAGGTATTTCCAGAGCCTTCAGAGGGAGGAGAAGCAGGGAATGGGGAGGGAAGAAAAAGCAGGAACGTCGAGGGTAGGGGCTAAAAGACAAGATGGAGCATTATGGGCTGTTTGATGCAGTTCTCCCAAGGCTTTCTCAGCATCCTTTGAGCACCCTGGTCCAGTGGAGGGATGGCAGAGGGCTGGGACTGGGTGGTTTTCAGGGCCCTTCCAACCCAAATCATTCTGGGCTCCCCTGAATGTAACATCCATCTGCTGGGATGGGAATTCCTCTGGGATTTGTAGTGGGGAAGCTGAGCCCCAAGGGTGCTGGATGTCACCCCAAAGCAGCCCTCGGAAGACCACCAGGACTCCCGGCTCCCTCTCCCAGATGTTCTGGACCATGCCTCTCTGAAACACCAGGATTTCTGGGCCCCACGGAGGTGGCTGCTGTCTGACCCACCTGCCCTGCAAGAATGACCAGTCCATGAGCAAAAGGATTTTGTTCCCACTCTCCACTCCCGCCTCCTTCCAGATGTTTCGAACTCTCCCTCTGGAGCTGTGCTGGGGAAGGTGGTGCTCTGTAAATCCATGCACACACTTTACACAGCCTGGGAAAGGCCTCGTTTAGGATATTTACATTCAATAGATGTAATTTTTAATTACAGGTGCTCTGAGCTTCAGGCAAGGCCAAGGACTTCAGCACTGAGCTGAAGGAGCAGGACAGCTCCCTGAGCCTCCTGGAGCTGGGCTCTTAATGGTTCCTTTGTGCTTTGTTTGTGCAGGAGGCTGTGACTGATGACCCGGCTCAGGGAGCAGCTTCTCCAGGGCTGGCCAGGGCTTGGAGACACAGAGATTCCATCTCCTGGAACTGCCTGCGAGGAGCAAGTCCTGGAGGTGGCTTCTGGGTGTCCCTCTGTGACCCCTGGAGCAGGGATCATGCAGGGCAAGGCTTGAGCCAGACTCATGGGATGGTTTGGGTTGGAAGAGACCTCAAACCCATCCAGTGGGCGCAGGGACACCTCCCACTGTCCCAGGCTGCTCCAAGCCCCAATGTCCAACCTGGCCTTGGGCACTGCCAGGGATCCAGGGGCAGCCACAGCTGCTCTGGGCACCATGTGCCAGGGCCTCAACACCCTGCCAGGGAACAATTCCTGATTCCCAATCTCCCATCCAGCCCTGCCCTCTGGCAGTGGGAGCCATTCCCTGTGTGCTGTCCCTCCATCCCTTGTCCCCAGTCCCTCTCCAGCTCTCCTGGAGCCCCTTTGGGCCCTGGCAGGGGCTCTGTGCTCTCCCCGGGTACTTCCCATCTCCAGATGAACATTCCCAGCTCTCCCAGCCTGGCTCCAGAGGGGCTCCAGCCCTGGAGCAGTTCCGTGGCCTCCCCTGGACTCGCCCCAGCAGCTCCAGGTCCATTTTAGGCTCAGCACAAATCCTACCCTGGCACTGCCCATCTCGCTCCGTATCCAGAGGAGGCCCAGGCAGGCAGTTTGGAATTGTCTTTAGGCGCTGGTGCTATGGAAGGGGAATCCCAGCTCTGCCTGCCACCGGCAGCCCAGGGTGACTTTCCCTGCTTGCAGTTGCAGCGGGCAATGATTGTGTCCCAGCCCGAGAGCAGCCCCTCAGGGGTGTGTCCCCATCCCATTTTCCAGCCTCCTCTGTGGGGCCATAACCCCGTCCTGGCTCCCTGGTTGATTGACAACCATTAAATACGTGCGGGCTGTGTCCCGGGGTGCCCTACGGAAGGGGGACACACATCGCACTGTCACCGCGGCAGCCCCTCCTGGCGAGGGATGAAAGCGATACAAGGCAGCATGTGCTGCGGAGCTGTAACCCTCTCCAGCGCCCTAACGAGCGTGTAATCAGCAGCCAGCAGCGCCCGGCTGATGAAGCGGTGCCACCCCCACCCCCGCCACGGAAAGGCTTCGCTAAATGTGGCTTTGTGCCTTCCCTCAGCTTCTTGACCTCCTCCAAATCCAGGAGAGAAGGATGTGGAGCCCTTTCTGCCTCTGATATCCACGGCTTTGAGTTCTACAGAGGGAAACGAAACGGATCGGAGTAATTATTATCAATGCCTCCTGCTCTGTCCGTGCGGCTGCAGCATTTATAAATTAACCAAAAACACTTGCAAATCTGCATAACCAGTTCCCCGTGTTCCTAATGCTTTCAATTTATCCTAATAGATATTTAATGAATACTTTATAAAGCCTTAGATGGGGAGTTTTAAAATCAATGGTGCTATTTTATTGCTGTTTGTATTATCTTTATTTGGACAGTGGCTCAGCCCTCTGCTGCCCATCGATTTCAGGCCTGGATCAATGAAACCAGATTTCAGCTTAAATACCTTGGGATGCACCGGAGAAGGTGTATCTGGGGGTAAAGGGCTCTTTGGCAGGTGAGGTCTGGCTGAACTCACACCCCAAGGGTGGCACAGGTAATCTGATACATTCTCCTTGCTCTGCTCTCCTCTTGCCTGCAGCTTCTGGGGTGACAACGATTCATCACCCTGGGAGCAGCCCCGATCCAAGGGGGCACTCAGGGCATCTGGATCTCTCCTTTTACACAAGCTCTGCCCCGGTGAGAGGGCTTTATCCCCATTCAAATAACGGACATTCCCCTAAATACCTCCAAATTCCTTGTGCAAGTCTCTGCAGGTTGTTGGCCACTCTGCTCGGAGCTGATGAATAAATACGGAGCTTGAAGGTTTTTCCCAGTAGTATCAGGCTTGTCCAGTTCCAAATCCATTGTTCCGCCTCTGCTTCTCTCCAACTTTTTGAGTCACGATCACCCACAGCCCTTTGTGGATATCGAATTGTTCCCAGCCCGGTGAAGGAGCTTTCACAGGGATGAAGAGCTCCAAGTCCCAGAATAGCCCGAGGTCAGGATTTAGCTCTGGCAGCAGTGACCTGACTATGAGTCCCTCCAGGAAGTGATGGGAATCATGCTCAAAGCTTCCCCTGGGATGCTGGAGCTTTCCATCAAGAAAAGATTATCTTCCCTCATTGCTGCCCTTGTGAGCAGCATGTACCTGAGCCCTGCCACCCTCCCTTGCTCTCCTGATGCTCCTGATGCTTGGCCTGGCCGGGCTGTTCTCACATCACTTGGGAGGTTTTCAGATTTAGGAAAGAAAACCCCAAATCACATCATTTGAAATCTCCCTTCTCGCTCTCCCTGCAGTTCCTCCACTCTCCCCGCAGCTGCTGCCCGTGGAGCCCCGCTCCGGTGGCTCAGCTGCACCCTGGTGTTAATGCGTTGCTAAGGGCACTCATCAGGGCCCCCAGCAATGGGTCATGGAGGGTTCAGCCCCTCACACATCTGCTGGGCACGGCCAGATGCACACACAGCTTGGGGTGAGCCCTTGCTGTCCCCCACCTCAGGTTGGCTTGGGCAGCCCCAGGTTTGGCCCCAAAGTCCCAGCCCAAAGACTTCTGCACCTCCTCGTGGGGACCTTGCTGCTCTGGAGCTGCCGCTGCTGCCCTTGGGAGCACAGGAGCCCCAAGGGCTGGAGCTCTGGCCCCCAGGCAGGGCTGGTTAATCCTTCCCACCGGCTCTGTGCAGCCCTTTCCCTTCCAGCCCTCTGGACCTATTCCCCCTTCGGCCCTTCTCTGCCTCCTGCAGGGACTCCCAGCATTTTGGAACTCAAGGGTCAGCCTCTCTTTCCTCTGCCCTTCTGTTCCCTCGGGGCACAGCCCAGGGTAATCTGCTGGTGGCTGATGTCCTCAGGGACAGAGGATAAAACAGGGAAAATCTGGGAAGGCCTGTGGGTCAGCCCATAGCCTGGAGGGTTCTTAACCCCTTTTCCTCCCCAGGTCCTGCCTGGAAGAATTCTGCCTGTTAGAAAGGAGGTCAAATAAACTGTCCCACCTAGATATTTCCTCATCCTGCCCTGAAAAACAGGGGGAATCTCTGCTGGAGGGTTTGTTACATGCTCTCCTGTTAGACATTCTCCTCTCCTCTGGCTGCGCCTGCATCCAGAGGGATTTGACACCTTATTGTTCCTGCTGTTTTGGTGGGAAGTTTGAAATCTGTCGTGTTTCCAAGTCCAGGGGCAGCGGAGTTGGCCGTGCACCCATGGCCATGGCATGAGCCTCGTGGCTCCAGCACGTGGCCGCTGGCCAGGACAGCCAGGAGGCCACATCAGCTGTGAGAACTGAGCCCAGCTCAGGGGGTTCTTCCAAGCTTCCACTGCTTTTCCCCAAACCAAGCTCCCCTCAGCTGGGTGGTGTCGTGGGGCCACCCAGGGGTGGGCAGTGACCTCTGGGCTGCTCACCTGACTGCTCCAGGGGGAGGAAAAGCCCTGACCGTCAGCTCCAGACCACCAAGAAGGGCACTGGGAGGGCCAGCTAGGATGGGGGAAATGGGGTTAGAAATAACCTGAGACACGGGGTGGCTTCGCTCCATTCCCGGGAGATGTGGAGGGAGAGCCCAGCTTTGTGTGCTCCGAAAGCAGAGAAACTGCTGACGGGATAAACTTCCCCTGCTTTGGCTGCTCGGCCGAGCCCTGCACTCCCTGTCCCCGGCGGAATGGGGACAAAGCGCGCTCCTGTCACCAGATCGCCCTGCGAGGGCTCCCGGCTGCTCCGAGCCTCCTGCCCGGCCTCATCCCGGGTTTGTCCCCGCCCGGAGAGCCGGGCCGAGCCGCTGCCCGAGTGCCGTTCTTGGTCCCCAGAACAGAACCAGGCGCACGGAGCAGCTGGCAGCGCGCCCGGGGCCGCTGTCACCCGCGGAGGTGCTGGGGCTGGAATCCCCTCCCGTGTCCCACCCGCGGAGGTGCTGGGGGCTGGAATCCCGTCCATGTCCCACCCGTGGAGGTGCTGGGATCCCCTCCATGTGCCACCCCCGGGTGCTGGGGGCTGGGAACCCCTCCCGTGTCCCACCCACGGGTGCTGGAGGCTGGGATCTCCTCCCGTGTCCCACCCGTGGAGGTGCTGGGATCCCCTCCATGTCCCACCCCCGGGTGCTGGGTGCTGGTATCCTCTCCCGTGTCCCACCCACGGGTGCTGGGATCTCTTCCCGTGTCCCACCCGCGGGTGCTGAGGGCTGGGATCCCCTCCCGTGTCCCACCCGTGGAGGTGCTGGGGGCTGGGATCCCCTCCCGTGTCCCACCCGCGGGTGCTGGGATCTCCTCCCGTGTCCCACCCGCGGGTGCTGGGATCCCCTCCATGTCCCACCCGCGCGTGCTGGGGCTGTCCCTGCGCCTCTGCAACATCTCTGTGCCCCGGCAGAGCAGCAGGACGGGCTTCTGGCTTCTCCTCCTCTGGTGTGTGAGGAGGAGGAGCAGGGCTCGGGGAAGCTGGGAATGGCACTGGGGGTGACAGAAGGCTCTGGGACAGCGGTGACAGCGCGTCCGTACCCCAGGTGCGTCCACAGCTCCCAGTCATTTGTGGATGTATCTGAGACTGGTGCACGACGCTCATTTATTCAGGCGAGCTTTTCTGCCCGCGGCTCTCCCAGAAGCAAAACAATTTCATCAAGTGGCTTTGACACTTGGAATTGTTCCTTGATTTGCTTTTTGCTGATTTCCCTTCCCCGCTCCAGGAGGGTCAGGACTGAAGGTGCTGCTGTTCCTCAGCGGGGCTGTCTCAGGTCAGAGAGAGCCTCTGCTCCCAGCCCAGCCCCTCCAGGCTTTATGGGGACAAACTTCTTGGTAGGACAAGGGTGGAGGGTTTTAAACTGAAGTGGGGTCGATTTAGGCTGGATATTGGGAAGGAATTCCTGGCTGGGAGGGTGCTGAGGCCCTGGCACAGGGTGCCCAGAGCAGCTGTGGCTGCCCCTGGATCCCTGGAAGTGTCCAATAGCTGGAAAAAGCTGAAACGAAGGTGGTGCATTCTAGAACTACCTGATAAATGTCACATCAATCCTCAATGATTTCATGCACTTTATTTTTTTTTTTTTTTTTAAATACACTTTTGGTTTTCCTTTTTTTTTTTTTTTTTTTTTTTTTTTTTTTTTTTTTAATTCTAATAATAGTAAAACCAACCAACCAACCAACAACAAAAAAACCCAACAATCCCCAAATAATTAACAACCCCCGCCCTTCAAACCCTATCAGTTTCTCTAAGGAGTAAAGAGTCTGATTCCAGTTCAAAGGAACGAAAATTCTGTAGAAAGCTGAGATATTTTGGCCGGAAAAGGAGCACGGCGATCTGTCTAATGAGCACCAGAGCAACAAGTATTGCTCATGGAAACATTTTTCCTCTGGTTGTGAAGTTTAGGGAACAACACAAACCTTCTCAGAGACAACCTGTTCTTAGAGATAGCAGGGATAATTCAGTATTAGAACCGGATCAAATAATTTTTTCTTTCCATCAGATAATCACAAAATGACACTCCTTGAGGCATTAGAAACACAAACACAGATTATTTCAGAAAAAAAGCTAAAAGGAGGTAAGGAAATGAAAAGGAAATGCGGGTTTAGATTTCAGTTTCTCGGTTTTCCAGTAGAGAAAGAAATTTTTTAAGGTGTTGAAATGTTTTCCATGAACACTTCTATTCAATCACAAGGCTATTTTTGTGAAAATAAAAGCTGTAGTGATTTTTACTTTTTTTTAAAATTATTTTCCATTTGCACCATTTCACTGGGGGCTCAGTTTGGGAAGAATCAGCTTTCTGGAGAGAGGACTTGGGATATATTTTGACTGTCCTTAGGGCTGGGAATGGATCCTTAATGCCAGGAGCTGCCTCCCGAGTCCTGGCTTGGAGGTTCAGGAGCCAGACCCACCCCCAGATGGCACAGAGAGGCTCCAGCCCTGATGGGGCTGATAAACTTGGGATGCTCCTGGACACGAGGGACGGGCCTGGGCATGAGGGACAGTCCTGGACATGAGGGACAGTCCTGGACACAAGGGACAGTCCTGGACACGAGGGATGTTCCTGGTCGCAAGGGACAGTCCTGGACATGAGGGACAGTCCTGGGCACGAGGGACACTCCTGGGCATGAGGGACAGTCCTGGACATGAGGGACGGGCCTGGACATGAGGGACACTCCTGGACACGAGGGACACTCCTGGACATGAGGGACACTCCTGGACACGAGGGACAGTCCTGGACACGAGGGACAGTCCTGGACATGAGGGACACTCCTGGACACGAGGGACAGTCCTGGACACGAGGGACAGTCCTGGACACGAGGGACAGTCCTGGACATGAGGGACACTCCTGGACACGAGGGACAGTCCTGGACACGAGGGACAGTCCTGGACATGAGGGACACTCCTGGACACGAGGGACACTCCTGGACATGAGGGACAGTCCTGGACACAAGGGACACTCATAGACACGAGGGACAGTCCTGGACACGAGGGACAGTCCTGGACATGAGGGACACTCCTGGACACGAGGGACGCTCCTGGACACGAGGGACACTCCTGGACACGAGGGACAGTCCTGGTCACAAGGGACACTCCTGGACATGAGGGATGCTCCTGGTCACAAGGGACACTCATAGACACGAGGGATGCTCCTGGACACGAGGGACAGTCCTGGACACAAAGCCGCCTGTGGGAGCACCGAGGGTGTCCCCCACGGAGCGAAGTCGCTCTGATTTAAGCCCTTCCACCCTGCTCCGGTTTTCGGCAGCCCCGGCGCGGCCCCGCTCCCCCCGCGGGCCCCTCGGGCCGCTCCCAGGAGCCGAGCGAGCCGCGGCTCCTGCGCGGGGTAATTGAAGCAGCACGCAGAGCATATGGCCAGGCAGGGTTCCCTGCTGCTGCACCAGCTGGGAGCTGGGTGCTGGGGGCAGCGGGCGGGGACGGGCCCCGTCTCCCTGTCTGGCTGCTCCTCCTGCCCCGGCGGTCTCCAAATGACTCCTCTTAGGGAGGGCCGAGCTGCGGGCTCCCGCTGCTGCCGGGGTGCCGCTGCGGGGGGATCCGGGGTTCTGCTGGGGGATCGGGTTTGCGCTGAGCATCCCGGCATCGCTCCCTCCTCCTCGCCCCCGGCCTCCCCAGCCCGGCCGCTCTGCCCCCTCCTGCTGCTGCCGGGTGCCAGCTCTGCTGCGGGATTTGGGGTCCCGGCGCGGGTCTCAGTTTGATGGGCTCCTGCCAGCAGCCAGCCAGGAGAGGCTCCCCTGTTTCCTGTCAGAAGACGCTTTGGAGGGAACTCGATGTGCTGCAGACCCCCAGAGCTGTTCCCTGCTCCATCCTAGGGATGGCTGAGCCCCAGTGGGGTGCGGGAGCTGGGGGGACACAGAGGGAGATCCTCCAGGCTGGTCCTGCCGCTGCCGAGGGCTGAGCAGGGCAGGGAGCAGCAGGATGCAGGTGGGGCTGGGAACCCACCTCAGGTACCCCGTGGGGAGCCCTCACACTGCCCAGGCACCTCCTGGATGCATCTGGATTCTGAGGCCAGACCCTCCACAAGGTGAAGCACCACCGTGTCCAGCTCCGTGCGTGACTGTCCCAGCTCAGGGGAACCCGCTGGGCACTGCCCACCCCTCCACCCGCTCCTGCCTGAGCTGAACAAGCACACGAGGAAGAATCGAGGGCTCGTGTGTCCCACCAGGGGTGACAGGCCCTGCCCAGGGGGGCACGGCAGGTCCTTGCTCCCAGCTGCAATCCCTGTGTCCTGGGGTTAGAAGCCTTCAGCCACCAGGCGTTTCCGAGCCACCCCTCAGAGGTACTCCTGCCCTGAGGAGGTGTCTGGGATGGGTGTGGGCAGCCAAAGTCCCTTCCAGCCCTGCTTCCAAGCACTGCATGAAGAGAAAGGTCTGTGCGAGAGCCGGGGTAGGACAGTGGGAGATTTCCCTGAATCCTCCAAGGAAGGGGAATTGGACTGTCGAGGACAGAGGCAAATCTTTCCCCACTCACTGCTCTGAAACCAGATTTGCCTCCAGTGCCTCTCTATCCTGCACTGAGTACATGGTCAGTGATGTTTTTGATGGCGGGACTCCTCATTCCTTCTGATCCCAGGGATACCACTGGGAGTGGCTCCGTCTCCCTGCTCTCGTCTGGTTCATGCAGCAAGAGGAGATGTCCTTTTCCCAGCTTTTCCCACTGGCTTGGCAGAGCCATGGCCCTCCAGATATGAGTAGTCCCTGACATCCGCCTGGCTCACACCATAACTGAATTCAAGGTGGAAATCCAGCTTGGGATTCCACTCCAAGGTGGAAACCTTTGGGATAAGACCCCTCTAAGCCTTCAAGATCACATCTCCATGTCCTGGCAAAAGCTGAGGAGCTGACAAAGGCTCCAGTTCCTCCAGCACCTGCTGGGTTCATCCTCAAGGATGATCCCAGAGCTTCTTCCTCTGGGTGTAGGTACAATATCCCCGGCTGGATCCCCATGGAGGGAGGGGGTAGGAGGGACTTTATGGCAAGGAAAGGGGCTTCATTTGGGCCAATTATTCTCAAACTGAGGCAGAGGAAGCCATCATTGCAGTGTTTCCTTTTTTCCCCCCTCTTTTTCCATTTGTTGTGTTTTTTTTTCACACTCTGGCAATGGCTGAATATCACACAAGTGCCCTGTCAAGAGATATATTCAATAAACACTTGACACCCAAGCTCAGGAATACATGGCCCGTGGCAAACATGAATTATTCAAATGGAAATCAAGATAATTTTGCTTCTAACTCAGAAAACCAAGACCCTCTCTTTCCTTCCTCATTTTTCCTCTCTTTCTCTCCTCATTTTCATCCTGTTCTTTCTTTCTTTTTATTTTCTTAGTATTTCTTTCTTATTCTTTCTTTCGCCTTCTTCCTCTTGCTGGAAACCCTCACTGCATTTGATTCCAGGGAGCTCCCTTTGCTGAATGAGCCAAAGTGAGGAGCAGGAGGAACCTCCTTTGGATGAGGAGATCCTCTGCCTGTTTGTACCCTGGAGCTGCTGGATCCCTTTGGAAGGGGCTGGGGATGGCGGGACCAGGTGCCTTGGAGGTGCTGTGGCAGCGAGATTTTGGATCACGCTGCCAAAAACTCATCTCTCAGTCCCACACGACTCGTTTGGGAGAAGCTGATGCCACCGCTGCTCTTTGGGATGCCTTTCCTGCCTGTCTGGGCCTCTCCTTTGTCGGGTCAGAGGTGGCAGTTGGTTGGGATGGGCTGGGCTGGGCTGGTGGCAGGAGGTGTTTGGGGTGTTGGGAGCTGCCTGGGGATGTCTCTCAAGGAGGACCTGGGGGGGCCCTGAGAGCTGGGATTAGCAGGGGGCTGGAGAGCTGAAAGGATGCAGGACACGGCCCGAGGTAGAGATGATGGTGATGAGCAGAGCTGGAGGAAGGCAAAGGACTTTTCTTCCCTTCCCTGTCCCATTTCATACCAATCCAGTTTTGAGCCCATCAGTTCCAGGTGGGACCAAAGACTTTCACTCCTGGAGGCTCTTCCCAAGCCTGGGACTCAATGAGAATGAGAAGAGCCAGAGGAGACTCTCAGGAAGGCTTCAAGAAAGGGCTGCCTTGGCCAGAGCAGTGGGCAGCGCAGGGGACATTGTCCACTTTCCCACCCCTCTTTGCAAGGTCTCTTTCCAGCTGCTCACGGATTTCTTTTCCATGAACTGATGGAATTCTTGCCTCTGCACTGACTCAGATGTGGACTGAGGTTCTCCACTGAATCAAAGCCAGAACTGAAAGAGTTTTCCGCTTTCAGAAACTCACTGGCTTTTAACATGGAGTTGGAGGCCTCCAGGAACAAGAAGAACTGCTCAGAGCAGCACTTCAGGGCTCTGCAGGCTGGGAGACGGGCACACACAGAGCGACACACATTGTCACAGCGCTGGTCACACTCAGTGTCCTCAATGCTGGTCCCACCAAGAGTCACAGAGGCTGCAAGTTGGGCCAGGGGAAAAGCAATCCCACCAGCAGCCCATAGTGACCTAATTCCACCAACAGTCCCTGCCATCTCAATCTCACCCAAAGTCCATGGCATCCCAGGCGCATCAGCATTCCATGACATCCCAATCCCACCAGCAGTCCAGGGTATCCTAATTCCACAGGACTCCATGGGATCTCAATCTCAACAGCAGTACACAGTATCCCAACCCCTCAGCACTCCATAGTGTCCCAATCCCTCAGCACTCCATGGTGTCCCAACCCCTCAGCACTCCATGGTGTCCCAACCCCACAACACTCCATGGTGTCCCAACCCCTCAGCACTCCATGGTGTCCAGATCCCTCAGCACTCCATGGTGTCCCAACCCCTCAGCACTCCATGGTGTCCCAACCCCTCAGCACTCCATGGTGTCCCAGTCCCACCAGCATTCCATGGTGTCCCAACCCCTCAGCACTCCATGGTGTCCCAATCCCTCAGCACTCCATGGTGTCCCAATCCCTCAGCACTCCATGGTGTCCAGATCCCTTAGCACTCCATGGTGTCCCAGTCCCTCAGCACTCCATGGTGTCCAGATCCCTCAGCACTCCATGGTGTCCCAGTCCCACCAGCATTCCATGGTGTCCAGATCCCTCAGCACTCCATGGTGTCCCAATCCCTCAGCACTCCATGGTGTCCCGATCCCTCAGCACTCCATGGTGTCCCAACCCCTCAGCACTCCATGGTGTCCCAACCCCTCAGCACTCCATGGTGTCCAGATCCCTTAGCACTCCATGGTGTCCCAACCCCACAACACTCCATGGTGTCCCAACCCCTCAGCACTCCATGGTGTCCCGATCCCACAGCACTCCATGGTGTCCCGATCCCTCAGCACTCCATGGTGTCCCAACCCCTCAGCACTCCATGGTGTCCAGATCCCTTAGCACTCCATGGTGTCCCAACCCCACAACACTCCATGGTGTCCCAACCCCTCAGCACTCCATGGTGTCCCAACCCCTCAGCACTCCATGGTGTCCCAGTCCCACCAGCATTCCATGGTGTCCCAACCCCTCAGCACTCCATGGTGTCCCAGTCCCACCAACATTCCATGGGATCCCATCTGCCAGCTTCAGAGCAGGTAGGACCGGGAAGACTCTTCCCAAGGTTGCTTCCCTCCTTCAAAGCTGTTCATTACTTGACAGGTCCCCTTCCTCCCTTCCCTGATAACACCCCCTGTGTAGGAGGAGGCTTCATCCAGCTCCATCCTTCCTTCCTCTCCCATTCTCCAATGCTGTTGGCAAGGCTGGAGCTTCCCTCTCCCGGTGAATGGCCGTGGTTACTTGTGAGGTTGGGACTGGCTGTCAGCCAGTCCCAGCCCAGCAGAGGGATCTAATGGCCCCGGCGCCAGGCACTTCGGAGGCAGGAGAATGTGGGTCATCAGTGACGACATCTCTCGGAAAGGTGGGGGTGGAGAAGACAGGGGGAAGTGATCATTTAAATTTGGAGAGGAGCTAACTGGAAATTTGGGCCATCAGGAGAGTAATGGGCCGAGAAGAAGAATTGGGATATTAATAGAGATGGTTTCTGTAAGAGCTGGAGCAAGCAAGGCATGGACAACCACGGAAAGTGTCCTGGCAGGAGCAGGCTGGGACCCGCAGGGCACCAGGAGCATCCTCTCGGATTTCCATGTAAAATCTCCCTCTGCATCCCAGAACCCCAGCACCTCCACCCCCAGCATCCTGCTCCAGACCTCCATCCCTCCTTCATTCCATCCTGACTGCTCCTGCCTCCCAGCCACAGGTATCATCAAAGAAACCCTCGGAGAAACCCCAGTGGGTTCATGGAGACCTCTGTGGAGCTTGGTGTGGGTCCCACTTGTCCCTCCCTGCCCGGCTGCTGGTGCCACCTGAGCCCAGATCCTTCCATCCACAGCCCTGAGGGGTTTCCATGCCGAACCAGGTGGATGTAGCATCCCCACCCAAATTTTGGTTGCCTTTGTAGATGAAGATCTTGGATGGTCTCTCCCTGCTCACTGTCTGGGAGCCAAGCGAGAATTTGGTGTCTCCATCCTTGGAGAGGTTCAAACTCCACTGCACAATCCTGCTCTGACTGGCCCTGCTCCAAACAGGGAGCTGGGCTGGAGGCCTCCATGTATCCCTTCCGAACCATAGAATCCATGGATGATCTGGTTTGGAAGGGACCTCATAGGTCGCTGACTCCCCATCCCCAAATCCGGACCTCCAAACCCCTTCAGAGGGCAAAGGACCTGCAGACACAGCCCCTCAGTGAATTCCCTGTTCCCAGGGGGCTCCGTGCTTCCCGCAGGGCTGGAAGAGCTGCAGGAGCTGAATACGGATGAGGAGGGCAGGGAGAAAGGCAGGGGGTGTTCCCCTTTTTAAATATTTACCGTCCCAGGCGGGTGATGTGACATTTCCTACCCTCCAGGAATTCCTATGGACTGGCAGAGTTGTCCAGAGAGGAGCAGGGGCTCTGTCCCAGCTTTGTCTGAGCAGCAGAACCTTGTCCCCAGGCCGCAGGCGCCGTTTCCGGGGCACTGCCCATCTTGGCACGGAATTCCAGGATCACTGAGGTTGGAAAAGGCCTCCACAACCATTGAGTCCAGCCTGTGACCAGTCACCGCCTTGTCCCCAGCCCAAAGCTCTGAGTGCCGCGTCCGGACATTCCTTGGACATCTCCAGGGATAGGAACTCCACCACTGCCCTGTGCAGCCCCTGCCAAGGCCTGACCACCCTCTCCATGAAGAAATTCCTCCTGATGTCCAACCTGAACATCCCGTGGTGCTGCTTGAAACACTAAAAATGGGAAAAATGTGAGAGCCTGCATGAGCTGGGGCTATGAATTTTTTGCAGACCCCTCTGCTGCTGGAGCCCCTTGGTGTCCTTCCCAGTCCTGTCCATCCACATCGCCCTCCCCATCCTCAGTCAAGGTCCGACCCTCCTGTGACTGAGGGACAATCCCTGCGAGCTGGGGCCAGGGTCCAGCATCTCCAAGCCATGGGAGCATCCTTGACGAGAGCAAAACCTGCTTTTCCTGCTAAAAAGCTGAGGAAAACTCTCCCTTCAAGGAACTGACAGAGAAATCTGCGTATCTTATATAAAACAAACCCACGGTGTGGGGGACAAACCTGCTTTCCAGCAGAAAGTGCTCGTTCCCACCCTGAAAGTGGGCTAAAGCCAGCCCAGATACACAATGGGAAGGACTCACGTAGTGCCTGGCTGCGGCTGCATTTGATACCCTGCGAGGGCTGCAGGAGCATCAGCCCCAGCTCCTTCCCTCGCTCAGGCAGCCCATCAAATATTTACCGGGCTGCCATAGGCAATTACATTAGAGGAGATAGTTAAACACCCCCTACCCCAGGGCACCCCCCTGCAATGTAAATCAAACAAATTGGACTCTTTTCACAATTGACACACACGATTTTACTTACTGTAAATAATTTAGCATTAAAAAGTCGAGCTACACTTTGCCCCATCTGGATTTTCTTTTCTCCCTCTCTCTCTCCCGCTCCGTGGAGCGGAGCTACGCAGACTCCAGGTTCCTAATGCAGGAGATGGAGTGCAGGAATTTTGCTGCCTGGGTGAGCTGTTAGAAGATTCCCATTTCCTAATGGAAGAAACCACACTCAGGAAACCTGTGAAGTTGCCCATTTAAAAGCGGCAGAGATGCTCCAGCTAACAAAGGATGGGAAGGATCCCTCCCTCCGGAAGGAGTTGAGTCTATTGCTGGTTGGCATCTCCTGGGGTCGCAGCAATCTCCTATAAAAGTTGGCTGAATGGTTGCACTTTTTAATTAAAAGCCATCTTTCCCGATTAGGCTCAGCGGGGTTTTAATAAGGATTTTTACAAGCTGGATCCGTTGGCCAGCACAGATTGTCTTTCTCTTACACCTCAAGTGCGAGACTTGCATTAAACACTGTGCTCTGCTGGCTGGGAAGGGATCTCATCCTCGTCAAGAACAATTCCTGCATTTTTCTCCAGAAACACGCGTTTTGGAAGCGTGATTTTTCAAGCCAAGCCTTGTGGATGTGGCAGCTGGGGACGTGGGTCAGCGGTGGCCTTGCTGGGGAGTGGCTGGACCCACGGATCTGAGCGGTTGGACCCACGGATCTGAGTGGTTGGACTCATGGATCTGAGTGGTTGGACTCACGGATCTGAGCGGTTGGACTCAAGGATCTGAGTGGTTGGACCCACGGATCTGAGTGGCTGGACCCACGGATCTGAGCGGTTGGAACCATGGATCTGAGCGGTTGGACCCACAGATCTGAGTGGTTGGACCCACAGATCTGAGTGGTTGGACTCACGGATCTGAGCGGTTGGACCCACGGATCTGAGCGGTTGGACCCATGGATCTGAGCGGTTGGACCCATGGATCTGAGCGGTTGGACTCAAGGATCTGAGTGGCTGGACTCACGGATCTGAACGGTTGGAACCATGGATCTGAGCGGTTGGATTCAAGGATCTGAGCGGTTGGACTCACGGATCTGAGCGGTTGGACTCACGGATCTGAGTGGTTGGATTCAAGGATCTGAGTGGTTGGACTCAAGGATCTGAGTGGTTGGAACCATGGATCTGAGCGGTTGGACTCAAGGATCTGAGTGGTTGGACTCAAGGATCTGAGCGGTTGGATTCACGGATCTGAGCGGTTGGACTCACGGATCTGAGTGGTTGGACTCACGGATCTGAGCGGTTGGACCCATGGATCTGAGTGGTTGGACTCAAGGATCTGAGTGGTTGGACTCACGGATCTGAGTGGTTGGAACCATGGATCTGAGTGGTTGGACTCAAGGATCTGAGCGGTTGGACTCACAGATCTGAGCGGTTGGACTCAAGGATTTTCCCCACCTCAATGACTCCATGGTTCTTTGATGTCTGTTCCTAATTCCAACACAGAATTTGGCCTCTGTTGAGTCTTCCATAACACCACCATCTGCTACCTGAGGTGTCACGTCAGCCTGTTGAGGTCCTGTTCCTGACCCCACACCAAGTTTAATCCAGTGTGGCAGGAATGTTCTTCCCAATGCCACGGGCCTGTCTCAGGAGCAAGCCAGACTTTAATTGAGTTAAAAAGCTCCTGGGCCTGGATTTTCCATTCCATTCCTGCACTCCATCAGCCGACTTCGACCGTCCCCGGTCCCACCGCACGGACCTCTGGCAGGTAGCGCCACTTACACATTTCCTGACAGAACCAATTTTCATCAGAAAGCGGCAATTCCGATGAGATCGAAGCATTTAATCCCCCAACATCTTAATTCTGACGGATGGCTCCTCCCCGGGGTTCCCACAGATGGCTGTGGGTCGTGTGGGATGTGACGTGCTCATCGGAGCCACGGCCTCGGGACGATCCCAGGATGATCCTGGCAGAGCGGCTGCCAGGGATGGCTCCCGGAGTCAGAACTGGGGGCTGAAAATTCCAAGTGCACCAGAAATTCGCCATTTTTGGCTTCTTCCACCTGCTCAGGCCCTGGGCAGGAGCACAAGGAAAAGGGAGGGGAGGGCCAAGTGAGGCAAGGCTGTCCATGCCCTGATGTCCTGATCCCTGCATAACCCCACATGACATTTTCCAGGAGCAGCCCCGACTGCCAGGGCAGGTGGGGAGCTGTCCTTAACGTCTCTACCCCCCACTTTGGGGTGACACCCACCAGCATTGGCCCCCACTGCTGGAAAATGTGTCTGTGTGGGGCTGGGACGGCTGAGCCGAACCTCCCCTGATGAGAAGAAAGTGGCAGCGGTCACCTGGGGACAGAGCCATCTCCAGCCAGCCCAGCTGTCTGCCCGGGGTGCACAAAGTCGCGTCCCTTTTGCAGGATCCTCTCCCGGAGCCCCGGAAAGCCTCATCCCCTCCGCTCCACGCTGGAGTTGCTGGAAGCTGTTAATCGCTGCCTGTGGGTTTAATTGGGAGCGAGAACACACAGGCCCCATTAAAGCCCATGAGGGTGCCAAGGGCTCTCATTCAGGCACAAATGAAGGAGCAATCAAACCCACTTAGGTAATAAAAACAGCTGGAGTCTGCAGGCAACTGCCTGAGGCACCGGAGCACATGGCAGGCAGGCCGGGCCTCTGCAAAGTCTGCAGCCAGCCCTCTCTGATGGAAAACACCGGCATCAGGCGGAGCGTGCAGGGTTTTAGTGGTTATAGGCAGCGAGCCAGACAGAGAAATTATGGGTCATCCTCAAAAAGCAACGTGGAGATGGAGATTCTCAAGCTCAGACCTTGCTGGAGAGCGTATCCAGGATTGTTCTTCCGGTTGGAATGAGAAGCCAGAGCCCCTGGGCACTGGATGTAGGGGTCATGATTCCCACGATATTCTTGCCCTGTTGGACCATTTGCCATTCCATGGCGCAGAACCGCAGCACACAGCGTGAGGAGATTCCTGGCTCTTCGTTCCTGCGCAGGGATTTGTTTCAGAAAGTATCCCCGAAGCCACTTACCAGGCTGGGGTGCCAGCTCTTAGCCTGGAAGCTGGAATCACCCTGGAAGGAGCTTGTTTTCCAAAGACTCAGATCATGAGGGTCTTTGTTCAGTGCCTTTATTTGGTTTTATTTTAACAGGAAGGATCCTGACTTTCCTCTTTCTGACTGATCGCAGTGAAGCATTTCCTGCTTCACGGCAGTTGCTGGTGCGGGTGGGTGGGAGAGGTGGGTCTGGACTATTCCAGTTCGGGAAGAAAGCTGTAACAGACACCAAAAGGCTGCAAAGGAGCATTGCAGAGCTGTTCCATCTTCCTCCAGAAAGCCCGAGTGGAGCACTGGCAGTCCCCTGGAAGTTCATCCTGCTCCTTGGAAGTGCCAACACTCAGAGTTGCCCAGGGCTGAAGCAACCAACTGTGCAAGTGTTCGAGATGTCTGTGATTATCACTGCTATAGAAACCTCTCCTTGTTTGGCGCTTCCACAGCTTTGCCCATCCTGGCTGGAAGACAGGAGCGCTCTCCTTGGTTTTCCCTGTCCGGGAGGAGCTGGGTAACCCCTGGCTCAATCCAGAGATTTGATACGGAGGGCATTGCTCTCCTCCCCTCCGGAACCAGCCCACAGATCCACAGTGTAGGAGGTGGCAGGAGTTCATGCATGGAACGGGGCTGGGAAAGGTTCTTCTTGTCCCTGTGGTGGTGTCCCTGTGTTTTAGAGTCAGCGCCAGGGTGCCCAGAGCTGCGTTTGGGGATCCTCCCTGAGTGTCCCCTGCTCAGAAAGTTGTCAGGATGAAGTCCAGGGCAGGATGCTCAGGGGTGTGGCAGGAAAAGAGCAAAGGCTCTGTGGTTTGGAAAACTCTGCTGGCACACAGAGGAATGGGAAGGAGGGGATGCCGTTTACATCTGATCCAATTTTCCTCCATGAACAGCAGCAAAATGCAGCTTGGCACAGGTTTGCTTCCTTGGGGAGAGTGACATCCAGGGCCAGGAGCTAAACTGCTCTGTCCAGCCTTCTCTGAGGTGCTGAAATGCAGAAAATGAGGAAAAGTGGGGTAGAGGGGCCACCAAGGGAAGCCCAGCAAAAGGAATTGTGGAATACCCTGCGACAAAAGCCCCCAAAGTCATGGGAGAATCAACAAACCCAGGCGGAAGGGGAAAAATCCCACTGCAGAGCACCTGAAGGGGACAATTCCCCTTCTAAGGAATTCTGCCAGAGTCTCAGTGGAGCTTTCCAGCATCTGCTCTCCTCTGGCCATCACCTGATCCTGCAGCTCTCCAGGAGCAGAGTGGAGACCGTGACTCAGAGCTGTGCTGGCAGCAGGGAGAAGGGAAGAGGCTTCTGAGCTCCTGCCTGCGCTTGCCTCCGGAGAGTCGGAGCATCCTGGCAGGGCCTGGTGGTCCCTGGCACACGTGGGATGTTCCAGCATTCTGGGAGAGCGGGCAGTGCCTCAGGACACAGGGGACAGGGCCTTCCTGGCAGCACCTTGGTGCAGGTGCAGTTTTTTTCCCCAGGAGGATTTCTCTGGAGTCAGGATTCAGCCCTGGGGACTCTCCCCCAGCCCTCTGCATGGGCCAAGGGCTGCACAGGGCTGGTTTTGGGGACTTCCGTGGTGGATTCGGTGGCTGTGCCCAAGTCTGGGCATCACCAGACATGGTGAATGTGCCTTTCAGTCTCCTGTCACTGGATCTGACCTTTCCCTGGGCAGGTCCAGCACCAAGGAAACATCTCTGGTGGTTCCCTCGTGTCCCCGCCTATGGATGATCTTTAAGGTGCCTTCCAGCCCAATCCGTTCTATGATCTTCTGGGGGACGGTTCAGCCTCTCAGGTAAGATGGGGATGAGGTCATGGGACCAGACCAGGATTTTCCTTTCCCTGTGACACTCGCTGACCATGTCTGTCCCAAGACACCTGGCGAGATTCCCCAGGAGAAGGGACTCAGAGGATGCTGCGCTCAGACTCTGTAGAGAAAAGTGGGAAAGGGAGCAGGAAACAGATCCTATCCCTGACTCTGGAACAGCTGCACCATGTACCAAAGCCATTGAGACTGGATTTTGGGGCTGGAGAAGCACACCTGGTTCCCTTGAGAAGTTTGCTCTGAGCATAGGACCCTGTTCTCCATCCCCCCAGGCACTGGGGCTCCTCCTTGGCATCCCCCTGCTCCGGGCTGCTGAGGCTGTCAGGCTCCTCATGCACCTTCTGAGAGCATCTGGGGGCTGCAACTTCCCCCACACCCCTGATCCAGCGCCTCGAGCAAATTCCGCTTTAGTGGTGGCCGGAACTGGCCTTGGTGGCCGGCAGGGAGAGAGGGACGGAAACGCCACGGGCTGTGGGGAAATTCACATGGATGGGTGAGTGCAGAGGCAGCGGTGAGCTGGAGAGGGGAGGATGGAGAGGCTGATGTGGAGCCCGTGGAACCCCGCACGGGAGAATGTTTCCGTGGATGGGGAACGAGCCTGGGACAGTCATTGAAGCAGGAGAAAAAAAAAAGAAAAAAGAAAAAAAGTTGGTGAAACTTTTCTTGATTTCGTCGTTTTTATGATTTTTGACCCAAGTTCTTCCCTTCAAAGGGAGAAGGGGGACGGCTCCTCTTCAGCCCCGGGTTCCGGGCTGCTCTGCTCCCCAAATCCCCCCGGGAGGCGCGGACAGGGCGGGCAGGGGGCGGCCGGGGCTGGACGGGAGGCGACGCCCCCCGGACCCGCCGCGACGAGGGGTGACAGGGAGAGGGGCGCAGCTGCGGGATGAGCAGAGCCGGGGAGGGCCCCGGTTTGGGGCGGGGGTGGTTCACCCACAGGTGGGGAGCTCCGGTTTTGGGGGGCGGGTTACAACCGAAGCGGAGGGAGGCCGGTTTGGAGAGGGGGTACCGCGGGCGGCGGGGGGCCGAGCCCCGGTTTGAGGGGGGTGAGCTCACTGCCCGGGGGCGGGCGGTGGGAGGGACCGCCCCGGCCCCTCCCGGTGGGCGGGGGGCGGGGGGGCCGGGCTATAATGCCATTGATGCCGGGCGGCGGAGCCAGACAATACCGCGCCCCCGAGCCGGGTGCCCGGAGCGCCCTGCCCTACCCTACCCTGCCCTGCCCCTGCCCTGCCCTGCCCCGGCCGGCCCCGCTCCGCTCCCACCATGATGTCCATGAACAGCAAGCAGGCGTTCAGCATGCACCCCATCCTGCACGAACCCAAGTACCCGCACCTGCACACCAGCTCCGAAGCCATCCGCAGAGCCTGTCTGCCCGCCCCCCAGGTAAGCCCCGGCACGGCTTTCGGCAGGTTCCGTGCCCGCGACCCTCGCCAACTTACTCTGGCTTCCCTTTGGCTTTGGGTTTCGTTTGGCCTTGGAGGGGTCCGTCCTTCCCTTCCTGCCTCCTCCGGGGCGCCGGGTCCGGCGGGCGGGGGGCTGTTCCCGGTGGGGGGGAGCGGGGGTCGGTCCCGCTCGGGGCGCTTCAGCCGTCCCGTCCCGCTGCGTGCGAGCGCCGGAGCAGCGCGGGGCTGCGGGACCCCCGGCGGCTCCGGCCTCTCTGCCGCTGCCCCTTCTTTGGGGAGGTCGCCCCGGAGGGTAGAGCGGGTGCCGGACTTGGAGGGAGAGCGCTCGGGGTCCGGCAGCCCGGTGCTTTTATTTGAGGGGCTCGGGTAGCGCTCGGCTCGCGTTACCTGTCCCCGGCAGCGCCGGTGGGGCAGAGCGGGATCTTCGCGACGCCGCTTCCCTTTCGCCCTCTCCCGCTCCCTCGGTTTGTTTTCGCTCCCACTTTTCTCCCTCCCGCCTCTCCGCGCAGATCCAGGGGAACATCTTTGCGGGCTTTGACGAGACGCTGCTGCGGGGGGCCGAGGCTCTGGCCGCCGTGGATATCGTGTCGCAGAAAACCCACCCCTTCAAGCCGGACGCCACCTACCACACCATGAGCAGCGTGTCCTGCACTCCTACCTCGTCCTCCGTCCACCTGCACCACCCGTCCGTGCTGACCACGCACCACCCGCACCATCACCACCACCAGCCCTCGCAGGGCCTGGACGGGGAGCTGCTGGACCACCTCAACTCCGCCCTCCCGCTCGGAGGGGTGCCGGGCCCCGAGGTGGGCTCCACGCCTTCGCACCCGCACTCCCACATGTCGGCCATCAACCACATGGCCCACCACTCCCAGCCTATGAACGTGTCCCACCCCCACGGCCTCGCTTCCCACGCCGTCATCTCCGGCCCCGAGACGGAGACGGACCCGCGGGAGCTCGAGTCCTTCGCCGAGCGCTTCAAGCAGCGGAGGATCAAGCTGGGGGTCACCCAGGCGGACGTGGGCTCCGCGCTGGCCAACCTGAAGATCCCGGGGGTGGGCTGCCTTAGCCAAAGCACCATCTGCAGGTTCGAGTCGCTCACCTTGTCCCATAACAACATGGTGGCCCTCAAGCCCATCCTGGAAGCGTGGCTGGAGGAGGCGGAGAGGGCGCAGAGGGAGAAAATGACCAAACCCGAGATCTACACGGGGGGGGACAAGAAGCGCAAGCGCACGTCCATCGCCGCCCCCGAGAAGCGCTCGCTCGAGGCCTATTTCGCCGTCCAGCCCCGGCCCTCCTCCGAGAAAATCGCCGCCATCGCCGAGAAGTTAGACTTGAAGAAGAACGTGGTGCGGGTCTGGTTTTGCAATCAGAGACAGAAGCAGAAAAGGATGAAGTTTTCTGCCACCTACTGAGGAAGGGGCTGGGGAGGCAGCGGTGCGGGGTGCGGGCGGTTTGCTGCCCCCCCGACCACCCCCCAGCCCTGCCCAGACAGGGCTCGGAGTTGTCGGCTTTTGTTTTGGGGGTGGGAGGGGGGGGGGCGGTTTAAAAAAGATTGGAAAACAAACAAACAAAACAAACCCAAACCAAAAAAAAAAAAAAAAAGAAAAAAAAAGAAAAAAAATCTTAAAAGAAAGAGAAACGCACCCAAAGTGAAGTGAGTGAACAGTTTGGTGCCTGCTCCTCACCCCTGGGCAAAGTGGCCCCGCTGTTCTGACTGGTACGGACTGCTTTTGTAGATAAAACTGGAGGAAAAAAAAAAATAATAATAATAAAAAAAAAAGACGGAGAAAAAGAAAAAGACAAAACGAAAAGACCAAGGGGGAAGTTTGGGGGTGCCCGGAGTCGGGACAGCAGCAGCGAGAGCCCCGTGGGTCTTTGTCACGGCCCCTCCCGGCTTGGGGGCCGTGGCGCCGCTTGCTTCTCTGTGTCCGCTCCTCTTCTTTAAAAAAAAAAAAAAGAGAAAAAAAGGAAAAGAAATGAGAAAGGAAAAGAGCTGGAAGCCAGCTGTAAACCCGGGGTGCTCCCCGCCGCCAGGGTCCCCGCACACACACGCACCTGCATGGTTTTGTTCTCTCCCCTGCCCCCCGCAAACCCATCGCCTTTTTGCAATACCATTTCTGTTTCTACCTCATTGGCTAAATTGAAAAAAAAAATCTACAAAAAAGAATAAAAAAAGGAGAAAATATTTAAAAAGAAAGGGGAAAAAAAAAAAAATAAATTGGCCGATCCCTGGAGTTGCGGTTTTTTCGGGGAATTTGGAGATTTATTTTGCGTTGGTTTCACTCAAACCGTTTGATTTCCGTATGATTTTTTCCACTGTATAAAATCCTACGCTTCGACAATCACGTCCTTGGGGCTCAGTGGAGCGGCGGGAGCGGCCCGGGGCGATGGGGACGGACCCCGGCCCGGCCTCTGCGCATAGGGAACTCTGCACTTTCGAAGGCAAGAAAACTCTTATTTCCGCCCCCCCCCTTTCCTTTGCCTATTTAATAGAGAAATTCGCCTCCTTTTCTTTCTTTCTTTTTTATTTTATTTTATTATTGTTTTTTTTTTTTTTTTTTTTTTAAATTAAAGGAGATTTCGTTCCGCTGTGTGTGTGCTGAATGAAATTTTGGTGTCCGTGTACGCTGCAGCATTTCAAATAAATCATGCACGTTTTACCTCACCCTCCTGCCTCCTGCAGTTACTGCGGCCCCGGGGCTCCCCTGCCTCGGGGATCCTTTCCCGGACTCCCCGAGCGCCTTCTCCGCCCCACGGCCGGGATTTCCGCGGGGATGGGGGCTCGCTCCCGCTGCGTGGGGACGGACACGAACAGCGCGGAGAGGCAGAGCCGCCCGTGCCCCTGCGGGGACTGGGGGTCCTGGATCCCCCCCGGCCATCGCGGGGGTCTTGGCCCTTCCTCGCCCGGTGCCGTGCGGGTGTGCGGGGGGGTCTCTCCCGCAGCCCGAGGGTCGCTCCCGCAGCTCGGGGGTCGTTACAGCGCTGCCTGGGGGTCTCTCCCGCAGCTCAGGGGTCGCTCCTGCAGTTGGGGGGTCTCTCCCGCAGCCCGGGGGTCGTTACAGCGCTGCCCGGGGAATCTCCCGCACCTCGGGGGTCTCTCCCGCACCTCGGGGGTCTCTCCCGCACCTCGGGGGTCTCTCCCGCAGCTCAGGGGTCGCTCCTGCAGCTCGGGGGTCTCTAATGCACCTCGGGGATTTCTCCCGCAGCTCAGGGGTCGCTCCTGCAGTTGAGTGGTCTCTCCTGCAGCTCGGGGGACTCTCCTGCAGCCCGGAGAATCTCTCCCGCAGCTCAGGGGTCTCTCCTGCAGCCCGGGGAATCTCTCCCGCAGCTCGGGGGTCTCTCCCGCAGCGCTGCCCGCAGCACCCGGCAGCTCCCGCGACCGGCGGCGGGGCCGAGCTGCCCCCCTAAACCCGCACCCCGCTCTGGGGACACCCCCAGGTGTCCCGGTCACCCCCGGGCTGCGGCAGGGTCACTGCCCCTCTCCCAGCTCCGCTGCCCGCAGCCGATGGCACCGAATGCAGCCCCAAAATCGCCCGGCGGTGGGGACGGGGGGCAAAGCCGGGGGGGACCCCTCTGTCCTGGGGGCTCCGCTCCGTGCCGGGGACACGCGGAGAAAAGGGCTATAAACAAGAGTCTTATTGGTTTTGTTTGGGATGCTTTTGTTTTATTTTTTTTTGTGGGTTTTTTGTTTGTTTGGGTTTTTGTTTGTGTTTGTTTGTGGTTTTTTTTATTTTTTTTTAATTGTTTTGTTTTATGACTTATTCGGGAAAAAAAGATATAATCGAACGCACGTCGTGGTGTTGAAGCCCGACAAGCCGGGACCCTGCGGTTTTACAGGGGAAAATCAAAGTAAAACAAGAAAAAATGAAGCAGAATGAAATGAAATGAAATAAAGTGAAATAAAAGACCATAACGTGAAAACGAAACAAAGTAAAATAAAATAAAACGAAAGGAAGCAAAATGAACGAAAGAAAACGAATGAAATGGAGTAAGATAAAATAAAACCAAAACCAAACAAGCAAACAAAAAAAAAAACATAAAACAAAACAAAAAACCTACAAACAAATAAAACCTTAAAACTCCACAAAGAAGGAAGAAAAAACAAACAAACGAAAAAAAGAAAGAAAAAAAAAAAGAAAGAAAAAAAAGAGGAATTTGTGCGGTGCCCGAAATAGCTGCCGGAGGAGCTGCTCCACCTGGGCGAGCGGGGCCAGCTCGGCGGTGGCCGGCAGAGCCCTGCCTGCCCTGCCCGCACCGTGGGACTCCCGCGCCCCGTCCCGCGCATCTCTCTTTATTCCCCTGCGCTTCCCAAAGCCCATCCCTTTGTTGTTGGCGCTCCGTCCCTGTTTTCTCCGCGCGGCGAAAAGCGCATTTTCATAAATAGACCTTGGCCGAGCGCTGCCGATGAAACTTTAATGAGGCGGGATGCTGAGTGCTGCCCGGGGGGGCCCCGGACCGGCTCCGCGCAGCATTAGCGGGGCCCCGGCCCCCCCTTTCCGCGGCTCCCCCCGGCAGCCGGAGCCGCTCCCGTGGCTCCCCCGGCCCCCCCCGAGCCCCTCCTCGGCCCGTGCCCGGTGCCGGGGCCGGTGCCGCGGTGCCCCCGCTCCGCCGAGTTGGCGGGCGATGCAATATTTATCAGCCGCGCTCATAAAACGCCGGCTGGGTATTTCCCAAGCACAAATGCAAAGCGCTGCGCTGGGGAGCCGGAGCGGGGCCGCCCGGGGACCCCCCCCCCACCCAGCCCCCGCGGCCGCCAGGTAAGGGGGGATCCGGTGGGGCAGCTCCGGGCGAGGAGCAGCGGGGCTGGAGGCCGGGAGGGGCGGGGAGAGAGGCTGGGAGCGGCGCTGAGGCCTGGAGAACTCATCGCACCCGGGGCGCCGGGCAGGAGCCGGGCCGAGCATTGATCCTGCAGCTGCCGCTGCTCCCGATGCTGTCCCTGCTGCGGTCACCGCTTCTGCTGCTCCTGCTCCTACTCGTGTTTCTGCTCCTCCTCCTTTTCTTTTTCCTGTTATTAATCCTACCCGTTCCTGCTCCTGCTCCAGCTCCTGTCCCTGCTCCAGCTCCTATTCCTGTTTCTGTTCCTGTCTCTGCCTTGGCTCCTCTTCCTCCTCCTACTGTTGCCCTTGCTCCTACTTCTGCTCCTGCTCTTTCTTCTGCTCCTCTTGCTCCAGCTCCTGCCCCTACTCCTCTTCCTGCTCCAGCAGTTCCCACTACACCCAGGCCGGCGAGAGCCTCCAGGATCCTCAGGGAAAGCCTGGAAGGAGTTGAGGAAGGGCCCCTTGTGCTTCCCCCCCACCCCTGGGCGCAGGTCAGGGAGAAGCTGCTGCTCCGTCCTGGTGCCGCTCTGGCAGCCAGGGCGCACTGGGAGCAGGTCCCAGCCACGGTCCAGTGCCTCAGGCTCTGTGCTCCTGCTCTCCTGAGGGTCTCTCCCACACCAGGGCCCCGGCTGCCTACCCAAAAGGACCCAAATCCCTCCAAATCCAGCAGACCACCTGGCACAGGGTGAGGTGGGAGAAGCCCAGGGTGAGGGAAGGAAAACAGACACACACTGGGGTGTCACGGGCACTCCCTGCTCCTGGGGCACAGAGGACAGCCCTGAGCCTGACACTGGACCCAAAACAGCATTAGAGGGAGGGAATATTGACTGGAATGGACACTCCACTCTCACCCTGGCTTTTCATATGAGTGTTGATGGATGAGCAAGGTTTGATATTTTTCTGCTCTTTTGCTTCAGCAGCAGCTCCACCTTTGCAGGCACCTGCTAATCCAGCCCTGAACTGGCCCAGAGCTCCTTCAGGAGGAGCTCAGCTTCAGCCACCTTGGAGGACTTGATTCCTCTTCTACCTCCAGGCTGGTGGGATTGAGGGGCTGGGCCAGGTCTTATCCCCTCCCCAGGGGCACCCTGAGGACTCAAAAACATCAACACCAGCAGTTCCCCGGGGATTGGATGGAGATGCTTTGGGGGCCTTTAGAGCAGGGATGCACAGATGAATGGAGGCCTCTGGGCTCCGCTGAGGGGCCCTGGAGAGGGACCAAGGAGCCTCTGTTGCAGTTCAGCTCTGATCTCAACCTCTGATCTCAACCCCTGGCTCAGGGCTTAGAGCACCTCCATCGCCTTGAAGCCTGTAACGGGTCTGAATGACCAGCTCAGGTGGAGACACCAATAAATGGGGATGTGACAGCTGAATCCCACTCCTGGTGCTGCAAAGGCTTCCCAAGGAAAGCTGCCCACCAGTTCTGGGCTGCTGGAGCTGGCAGACACCAGCTCCTGGAGCTCTCCTGGCCACTGGTGCTGTAGCCAGGACCTCTCTTGCAATCCAGTCCTTGTTCCAAGCTCTTTCCCTCCATGTCACGCTCTTTTGTGTTGCTTCTTCCTGCTCTAAAAGCTGAGACGCTCCAAAAATTTGGGCATCTAAACTCCTTGTGCTCAGCTGTGACAGAGACCAGGTCCAGGCCAGCGTGGCTGTGCCATCACCACCAGAGTGTGCAGGGATGTGTTTAAAGTTATCCACGCCCTGCCGAGGTGGAGTCTGGTGACTGCAGGCAAATGTAGATGCGTTTGAAGAAATCCCTGGAGAAGCCCTGCCCCTCTTTTACCTTTTAGGATCTTTTAGGATCTTTTAGGATGGTGCATTCTTTAGGCTGTAAAGCTGCTCCAGATCCCCTTGACCCCTGTTTATTTCACAGGCACAGGCCCCATCTGTGCTCCCTGAGCAGCAGGGTGACAGAGAATGGTGCCACCTCAGCCCCTGTGTCCTGCTAAATCCCTGCCCAAGGGGCTGATTCCCCACTGGGGAACAAGGGGAGGAATATCCAGCCTGTCTGGGGACCATCAGTGAGCCCCATCTGTCCACCCACGGAGCTCAGAGTGCTCACAGAGAGCTCTCAGAGGTGTGGGGAATCCGCACCACCAGCAGCAATCCCAGCGACAGCAGCAGGCACTGCCTCATCCCAGAGGGATCCAGACCGAGGGGAGGGATGCAAGGACCCCGCGCTAAGATATGACTGGCACGTCCCAACTTTGGGTCAGGAGCAGAGAAAATGCTCTGTGTTCTTTAAAGGATCCCTGCCTTTGAAAGCTGGGCAGGTCCAGGGTGCACCCACTCCGGACTTTCTTCTATTATTCCATGTGTTTTAGTGCAGCGCAGAGCAGATGTATTTTTAAAGATGCTCGGGGTTGGCTCTCTTCCACTACAGGGAGAAAAGGAGTAAAACCATAATTAGAGTCTCCATTGGCACCTGAGCAGGGAGGGGGACAGCCAGAGTGAGGGGAACTCAGGAAAAAGGGTTGGGAAAAAGTTTGGGAAATGGAGCAGGGCATTCCACGGGACAAACCTGACAGCTGGCTGCGGGCTAGGACAAGAGGAAATGGCCTCAAGGGAGGTTTAGGTGGGATATCGGGAAAATTTCTGCATGGCAAGGACTGTCCAGCCCTGGCACAGCTGCCCGTGGTGGTGGTGGTGGAGGTGCTGTCCCTGGAGGGATTGATAAGCTGTGTGCCCTTTCACAAGGAACAAGCCTGTGGTAGGAGCAGCTCTAACCCTTGTCTGCAAAAATCGAGCTCCCTGCTCATCCCAGTGTCAGTGAGGAATGAGACATCCTACTAAGTTTACAAATTTGTGGTGTTGTGTTTTGTTTTTTTGGTGGGTTTTTTTTTGGTTTTTTTTTTTTTTTTTTTTTTTGGCTTGGTTATTCTTTTTTATAAAGCATTTGTTCACCTGTGTTAAAGAAATACATCCAGAAATTTAATCTTGTGCTTTTCCTGAGGTCTTTATCTCCCCATCCTTCACCTACAGGAACAGCCTCCTGCCCCCATCAGCCCTCCCAGAGCCCAGCAGCAGGAACAGCCCCTGGTTTTTAGCCATAAATCCTAAGGAAGCGCTGTAGGACTTGGCTTTGGATCCTTGGAGAAATCTGAGAGTAGGGAAGCTCACAGATGATTTCAGGAACTTTGGGATCCTGGAGACAGAGGGATTAGAGGTAAAATCTCCGTTTCTTCTGCGGCACCTCACCAACACCTCCAGCAGCTGTAGGAAAATTGGAGCTCTGTGAGTGATGTGAAAGTGTCAGCTAAGGACCGTGTTTTATTTATAGCAGGCACTGGGAGTGTTTAGGTTCACACAAGGAAAAATCCGTGTGTTTGTCTAAAATCCTGCTCCGTCACTCTGCGACTTCCCAGCTGCTGCCTGGGAATCACAGGGAGCTGTTCCAGAGGTGTTCCAGGGAACACTGCCTCATCCCTCACCAGCTCCAGGATGCACTTCCAGCCTCGCTGCTGGATAAATCGTGGAGCAGGGCCACGTTTTTCTCTTCTACAAAGCCAAGGGAACACCTTGCAACAGCACGGGGGAGTACCCAGCACACGGGATCTCTGATCTATCCGGGCTTTGAACAAATTCCCAATGCCAAGATAAACGTTCAGGGCAGAATTTCCCCATTGTTTATCAATATTTGCACCATGTCCAAGGAGATCAGCATCTCACACCCTCAGATTAGGAAGGACAAATTCACCCTCTCCTTTCAGCCACTGAAATGACTGCAGGGCCGGGTGCCGCCGGTGGCAGCGGGGCTTCAGGGCAGGAATGCTGCATTCATGGCGTCACCCAAATCAGTGGATTTTTTGGGATGCCCCTTCCCTCACCCTGAGTGACACCAGGAGTGAGTCTGTTCCCTCTCATACCTTCTCCCCTTCCCCTTCTCCCTCCAGTCCCTCCACCATCTCTCCTGCCCTTCCCTCTTTCCCAGGCAGCTCTGTCTGTCTGTCTGTGCAGTCTGTCCTCACATCTGGTCCCACCCAACTGCTCACGATCCCTCTCACAACCGGTCCAGCCCAGCTCCTGCAGTTCCAGGAGCTCGACCAGCCCATCCCGGGGGAATGGTGGCCGCGTGTCCCAGGCCGAGCGCGGCTCCTTTTGTTCCTCCCTCTCTCGGTGCCTCCCTGGCACGGGGGTTTCTCTCATGTGAGGGTTCCTTCCTGCAGGAGAGGGAGCGCTGCTCCTCCAGAGGGACCCTCCAGAGCTGCTCCCGATGTGCTGGGTGTGCCCGGGCCCCGCTCCGCTCCTCCGGCTCCCGCAGCAGCTCGGGCACACGAACCGGCACCAAACCCTGGACAGACGAACCGGGACCGAGCCCCGGACAGACGAACCGGGACCGAGCCCCGGACAGACGAACCGGGACCCAGTCCCGGACAGACGGACCGGGACAGAACCCTGGACAGACGAACAGGGACTGAGACCCAGACAGACAAACCGGGACCGAACCCTGGACAGACAAACCGAGACCGAAATCTGGACAGACAAACCGGGACCGAAATCTGGACAGACGAACAGGGACTGAGACCCAGACAGACAAACCGGGACAGAACCCTGGACAGACAAACCGGGACTGAGCCCCGGACAGACAAACCGGGACCGAAATCTGGACAGACGAACAGGGACTGAGACCCAGACAGACAAACCGGGACAGAACCCTGGACAGACAAACCGAGACCGAAATCTGGACAGACAAACCGGGGCTGAGACCTGGACAGACAAACCGGGGCTGAGACCCAGACAGACAAACCGGGACAGAACCCTGGCCAGACGAACCAGGACCGAGATCTGGACAGACAAACCGGGACTGAACCGTGGACAGACAAACCGGGGCCGAGCCCCGGACAGACAAACCGGGACTGAACCGTGGACAGACAAACCGGGGCCAAGCCCCGGACAGAGCGGCACTGAGGAAGTCCCGGGCTCCAGGCTCTCCTCTGGGAGCCCCGGGCTCCAGGCTCTCCTCTGGGAGCCCCGGGCTCTCCTCTGGGAGCCCCAG
The DNA here is from genome assembly GCF_015227805.2 of Hirundo rustica. NCBI lineage: Eukaryota > Metazoa > Chordata > Aves > Passeriformes > Hirundinidae > Hirundo > Hirundo rustica. The sequence continues at coordinate 889,599 of NC_053470.1, forward strand.
GCTCTCCTCTGGGAGCCCCGGGCTCTCCTCTGGGAGCCCCAGGCTCTCCTCTGGGAGCCCCGGGCTCCAGGCTCTCCTCTGGGAGCCCCGGGCTCTCCTTTGGGAGCCCCAGGCTCTCCTCTGGGAGCCCCGGGCTCTCCTTTGGGAGCCCCAGGCTCTCCTCTGGGAGCCCCGGGCTCCAGGCTCTCCTCTGGGAGCCCCGAACTCTCCTCTGGGAGCCCCGAACTCTCCTCTGGGAGCCCCAGGCTCTCCCCTGGGAGCCCCGAACTCTCCTCTGGGAGCCCCGGGCTCTCCTTTGGGAGCCCCAGGCTCTCCTTTGGGAGCCCCGGGCTCCAGGCTCTCCTCTGGGAGCCCCGGGCTCTCCTCTGGGAGCCCCAGGCTCTCCTCTGGGAGCCCCGGGCTCCAGGCTCTCCTCTGGGAGCCCCGGGCTCTCCTCTGGGAGCCCCGGGCTCTCCTCTGGGAGCCCCGGGCTCTCCTCTGGGAGCCCCGGGCTCTCCTCTGGGAGCCCCCGGCTCTCCTTTGGGAGCCCCGGGCTCCAGGCCCTCCTCTGGGAGCCCCGGGCTCTCCTCTGGGAGCCCGGGGTGCCGCAGGGAGCCGGGGGATCGCAGCCCCCCGCACTCGGGCTAATGGCTCCTGATGGCTTTTCCCGGAGCCGCTCCCATCGCCGTGCCCGGCTCTCTCTCGCTGCAGTTCCCCGCTTCTCTTCACTCAGCGCATGGAATGCTGACTTCCTCCGGCTTCTCGCATGGATTTTTTTGCCACCCTGGCTGTGCTCTTTAGTTCAGATCTAAGCGAAATTTCCGAGCGCGCTGCCTGGATGTCTTTATTAAAACAACGCAGTTTAAGGCGGGGGCTGAGGGAGAGGAGGGGAGAGGGGGTTGGACCGGCTCTGGGTTCACTCTGCAGCCAAAACCATGGGAATCTGCTGCTCCACAACTGTTCCCGGCCGCTGACAGCTGCGCGGTACCGCCAGCAGGACACGGGGTCACCTCTCCGGCCGTGACTAATCCGTCGCGGAGGGCAGCCCCTCTGCTCGTCCCCCCGGGGCTGTGTCCCCTCGGCTGTGAAGGCAGGTGGGCAGACAGGGACGTGTCCCCGAGGGGCTGGTGGCCAGGCTGGTGCAGAGGCTGTGCTGGGATTCCCCGCGGCTCCTGGAGCAGCGCAGCTCTGTGAGAGGGATGCAAAGCTGTCGGGCTGCTCGAGAGCCTGGCTCCTGAAGAGGAGATTTCCCTGGGGAAGCTTTGAGCCTTGGGTCAAGTTCTGTTCTCAGATACCTGCAGGCTGAGGAAATCGCTGCAGGCAGGACCGACCCTGCCGAAATTGGAGCCTCTGGGAATGCCGGTGCCTGTCCACGGGAGCTGGGAGCGGGCAGGGTTCCAGTGTCTGCCGTGGACCTCCAGCCTCGCCTTCCAGCGCAGGCTGCCAGGAGCTGTCAGTGACTCAGGTGCTGAGAAAAGCAGCTTTTCCCTCCACCAGGAGTGGTGGAAGGAAAAACCCCGTCACTACAACCCCGCTGGCAGCCTGGAGGCCTCAGACACAGCTCTGAACTTCTCCTTGTGATGTACCAACCCCGGCCAAAGCTCCCTGACCTCCTGCCACAGCGAATCCAGCCCGTTCTCGGGTTTGGCCATCCTGTCCTGCTCCTCTGGAGGAGCGCCGGGGGGCAGCTGCCTGCCTTGCCCAGCAGCAGCTGCAACAAGCCCTGCTCTTGCTGGGGAAGGGCTGACTTCTCCGTGCTGCCTGCGCATCCCCCTGCGAGCCGCTGGCTGCTGGAAGGCGCTGCCTGAGCCAGCCACATGCTTCACGATGTCAATCGCAGTTCAGAGTGAATTATTCATGAGAAAATTTCATAATGTGCTGTTAAGTGGGCTGCAGGATATTTTGGTTAAATTAAAGGAACCTGAAAGCTCCCCACTGTGGGGTGCTGCCCCTCGGTTCTCGCTGAGAGCAAAGGTTCTGTTCTCAGGCGCTGTGGCCTGTGCCGTGGCCTGTGATTATTGGAGCCACAGGAGTGTGGAGATCGAACCAACGGCTCAGCTTCGTGTTTCCAACCGGAAAATTCCAAGTGAAGTGTTTTCCAAGAAGACCTGGGCTGGTGGAAGGTTCCTTGCCTGTGGCAGGGGGTTGGAATGAGATGAGCTTTAAGTTCCCTCCCAGCCCAAACCATTCCATGACTCTGTGACTTCAAAGCAGGTTCTGTGGAGTCCCCTTGAGCCTGCAGAGAGCCTGGGACAGGTTGTGCAGATCGTGGAATCACAGGATCATCCAGGTGGAAAGGCCTCCAGGATCACTGAATTCATCTGTTAATAGGCCAGTTCACTCCCAGACTCTTTTCTTCCTCATTCAGGGAATAGTTTAGGTTGGAAAAGACCTCAGTGATCATCAAATCTAACCCAGCTCTAAAGAAACCTCTTTGATCAGGTCAGTCTCACAGTCCTCCCAACATGCCATGCCTTGGAGCCTCTCTGACCTTGGGTGAAGGAGTGGAGGGGCGGCTCCCACCTCTGTCATCCCCTGATGCTGGGACCTTGCTGAGGTGTTCTGGTGCCCCAGGTCTGCAATCAGAGGACTCGGGGCGCTCCCTTGCTGTTCAGCAGTTCCAAACCTGGCTGGTGAAGCAGGAACCACCCCCTCCTGCGCTGCTTTGCCTGGGATGGCTGCAAGAACTCGCAGGGATCTTGGGATGCCCTGGATTGTTCTTGAAGCCTCACTAGAGCTGATGGACAGAGCTCTGACATGGTTTGAAGCCTTTCCCAAATCTCTTTGGCCATGCTGCCTCTTCCTGTTCTCCCACCATTTATTACTGATGGATCACAGTGACCTGGCTCTCTGTGCTACTCATGAATGAGGGGACATCTCCCTCCCCTGGCTGCTGGATCAATGACCTTCCCAACCAACTTCACCTCTTACATTTTTTACCAGCCTCGCTGTTCCCCTGCTCCTTCTGCTGCCAGGAGAACATTGACCAGGAAAAGTTTGGTTCTACACCATGAGATGAGATGAGATGAGATGAGATGAGATGAGATGAGATGAGATGAGATGAGATGAGATGAGATGAGATGAGATGAGATGAGATGAGATGAGATGACCTCTGTGCAGGTGGGAACATCTGCAGGAGACTCAGGGCATGCACTGGGATGTGGGATGGACTTGCCCCCGGAGCTGGTGTCCCTGTCCCACAGTTGTGCCCCCAGGCTCACCTTCCCCACTTCTTGCTGTGCCATTTGCTGCTGGTACAAGTGTCTGACACAGCTGAGCACTCAACTGCCCCAACACCAAAGTTTCTGGGAATAGCAACCCCTGGAAGCATGGCCAGGGTCATCCTAGTGGTGAGACCTCAGGCTTTAAACAAACAGACGGGAGATACAAGGGAGAAATAGATTTAGGATTAGATATGTGGAAGATATTGTTTCCTGTGAGGGTGCCCAGGACCTGCACAGGGTGCCCAGAGTAGCTGTGGCTACCCCAGGATCCTTGGAAGTGTCCAAGGACAGGTTGGACAGGGCTTGGAGCCACCTGGTTCTAGTTCTAGCTGGAATGGGATGGGCTTTAAGGCCCCTTCTAACCCAAACTGCTGTGGGATTTTATGAAAGGAGGGGCGGTGATGCAGTGATACCGCCCCAGGACAGTGCCAGGGGCTGTGACAGGGACACTGGTGGAAAGGAAGCCTCCTGCCTGCCTTTTCTGGGCTCGGTCACACACAGGGGCTTGGTGGCCGGGCACAGCTCGCAGTGAATCCCATTCTTTCTGCTGGATGAGGTTGGAGTCAGGCAGCCTCTTGGATGCTGGATCTCCAGCAGAGAGGATCCCATACAAACCAGCTCCTGGGCATCTCTCCGGAGGTGGATGTGTGGAGGAGAGAGAATCTGGGCTGCCCAGGAGCTGCTCCCAGCACGGCCTTGCACTGCAGTTAAAAACAGCGAGCACCTGGAAAGCCAGCCCAGACACGGAATACAAGAACCCACTGGAAGCCAAGCAGGAGGCAGCCATGAAGGAGTGACTGGGCACTTGGCAAGGGATGAAATGCAGTTTGCAGGGAATGAAATGCAGTTTGCCTCCACGCCAAGCCTTGATGGCTTCGTTCTGCTTCCTAAAGCTCTCAGCTCCTGCTGCCTGGAGCCGGCTCCTTGCGGGGCTGGGAGGAGGGATGGAGGCAGGGAAGGGGCAGGCCTCCTGCGAGCCTCTCCAAACATTTAACTCAGTGGCAGCTCTGCCCTTCAGAGGCCTCAGTTCTGCTGTGGGGTAACCCTGGCAGTGGGCGTTACCTGCCCTGGCTGCTGCCAGCCCCGCTGCAAAATCACAGCGCTGCCTCCAGGATAAATTTCCATGGAAATAAGAAAGTGTCCAGCAAGTGTTTCCATCCAGAGACCTTCGGTGGATAAACGTCATCCTCACCCCACCGGCCTCAGTGCAGGAGGATCCGGTCCTGGCAGTATTTTGGCAGCTCCAAGGACAGCACAGCCCTGCTCAACACCTTCTCCCCTTGCCACATCCAGCTCCAGACCTGTCCTGCCTCCTTCCCGGGAGGATATTGCCCTCTGGAAGAGGAGCTTGGATCATGGGCAGAGGCAGAGCAGAAACTGCCTGACTCTGAGTTGGGTTGAGAGCAGCAAATTGCAACTGCTCCAGCAGCAGCCCGTGACCAGTTCCTATCCCACCCGTGGAAGGGATCACATTCCCACTTCCAGGCTCAGCTCAGAGGTGTCAGCCCCTTCTCATTTTGGAGGGCTCTTGACTTCCTTTCTCTCTTGCCTTTTTCCCCCCTTTTTCCTCCAGCTTTTCTCTTCCTCCTTTTTTCTTTTTCTCTCTTTTTTTTTTTTTTTCTTCCCCCCCTCCCACCTCCCTTTGCAGCCTCTGTTCTTCATCCATTATTTAGGCTTTTCTGACTGTAACAGCAACATTCGCCTTGTATACCTTGTGTGGGGTTTAAAATATAGATAAAAGCAGAAGGTCAGACTTGAAACACAGATTCTGACGGTTGCTGCTGACTTTGTCTGGAAGCTACAAAATCTGGAGCTTTCTGTGCCCAGCAATGGTTTTGGTACAATTGGGTTTTGGGGGGGTTTAGGTTTGTTTGTTTTTTTTTTTTTGTCTAGTTGATATTCCTGCAAACTGTCTCGGTGTTTGATGCTTTCATCCAGCCTTTCAGTTTCTAAAAGTTCTGGGGCCTGGCTGGCTTCAGGACAGCGGAGTTGGAGCCGTGGAATTCCTGCTTGGAGCGCCGATCTTGACCCGGCGCAGCAAATACCTGCTGCTCTCCTGTCCGGGGCGAGCCGGGGAGGGGTGGAGGTGCCTCCATGCACATCCAGCAGGCTCTAATTGGCACCTCTGGTCGGAGACTCGGCAGAGCCCAGGACTTTCCCTTTCAATTATAAATGCCCTGGTTCTTTTATGTTGCTTTCTCCAGTCGTCGGAGAGATTGGGTTTTGAGGACAAATGTTTGTGGGAAATAAATTTCAAAGTCAATGTGGGAACGGTCCCAGAAAACATGAAACACTTCGTTGTCTATTTGAACGGGCAGCGAGACAGGGAGGGCCAGGAGAGAAACTGGACAGGGGTGGAACCACGGTTCCTGGAGGGATTTCAAAGCCCTGTGGACGTGGTGGCCTTGGCAGCACTGGGGGAATGGCTGGACTTGATGGTGTTCAAGGTTCCTCCAAGCCCAGCTGTTCTGTGACTCCCTGAGAAGGGGCAGCAGGGGATGGTGATCCTCAAAACAATGATCATTTTTCGTGCCACTGAGATCCATGTGGATCCTGGAGAAGAGCTGGGAATGCCCCAAGGAATGGCTGAAGGGACATTTGAAACTGAGACACTGGTGGAGAAATGCCAGCCTTGCCCGGCAGCGTCCACCAGGAGCAGGGCAGTGATGCCCTGGGATTTTCCTGCTGGGAGGTTAGTGGGGAATGTTCTGTCCCCGCACAGAATATTTTCAGAGAACAGAGGCTTTGGCTCACTCAAAACCAGACCCAGGACTCTTCCAGTCCCCACCTGAAACAGGAGCTCTCTCAAGAGCTGTCTCCAAAGCTGAGACCTGCACATTTTATTTTCAGAGAATCCCAGCCTGGTTTGGGTGGCAAGGGTCCTTAAAGACCCCCTGGTTCCAATCCCTTCCCATGGACAGGGACACCACTGTCCCCGTCACAGTTAGGTGGCTTCAGCAGCCAGCTGGGATCTGAAGCTCAGGCACAGGTTTCAGCCCGTTGGGCGCCAGCAGCACCTAATCCAGGTGGATATTCCAGTGGCAGCTGTCGTTCGGGAGGCTCCATAGCCCAGCTGGCACTCCCCCAATAACCTTTCTTCACTCCAGCCCAAGGGGAAATGCATCTGTCAGGTGAGGAATAGGAAGATAGGGTGAAATTCTTCCCTGTGAGGGAGGTGAGGCCCTGGCACAGGCGTCCAGAGAAGCTGTGGCTGCCCCTGGATCCCTGGAAGTGTCCAAGGACATTGGGCTTGGAGCAGCCTGGGACAGTGGGAAGAGTCCCTACCCAGGGCAGGGATGGCCCTGGATGGGCTTTAAGGCCCCTTCCAACCTAAACCATTCCATCATTCCATGACTCTGTTCCAGCTTCCCTCTGGGCACAGTCCTTATCCAAAGAGTATTTGGAAGGACACAGGGAAAGGCTGTGGTCTTCCTGTCTCAACTCCATCCCTCAGCCCTCTCCAAAAGCTGAACTGGGCACTAGATCCGGGCATGGATCTGTTGGTGCTGAGGGGTTACAGCAGCTCTGGCAGTGGCTGGGGTGGCTCATGGATGATCCCATGGCCGAGGAATTGAACTCTTCCAGATTTCCCAACAGGGAACATTTCCTTGCCTGTACCTACAGCCCCAGCTCATGTGACAGAGGTGTCACACTGAGCAGGAGGAGGAGGTGCCCAGATGTGGTCATTTCCAGGAGCAATGGGAAAAAAGGGACATTATGAAGAGAATCCCCAAGGCCAGCAGCTCCTGGTGCTCAGGCATCTCTGAATTCGGGGATCCCAGCAGCACGTATGGATTGAGATTGGCCTGTTGGGGTTTTGGGGGCCTTGAGGAAGAACATTTCCAGGGAAGTGGTGGAATACCCATCCCTGGAGGGCTCCAAGGAATGCCTGGACGTGGCACTCAGTGCTCTGGGCTGGGGACAAGGTGGGCACTGGGCACAGCTTGGACTCGCTGATCCTGGAGGCCTTTTCAGGGATTCTGGGATTCTGGGATTGAGGAGCATCTCCAAAGTCCTTGAGGTTACACCTTTACATCCATCTGCAGGCTGGCCAAGCCGGGTCCACAATCTGCTCTTCCCAGCATGTTAAACATCCAAAGGAAAGAAAGAAACAGGACTTCCAGGAAGTCCAGGAATCATGACGCTGCTAATCAGAACTGATTAAGTCATCACCATTAAACCCAGGAAGTTTCAAGGTAGGAGTGTGGGACTCTTTATATTTCTATAAGTGTCTCCCTTCCAATCCTACTGAATTCCTGGCCTCGGTGGCAGGCTGGCAGGGGATAATTATCCATTTTTAAAGTGCCTCTTTCCACCAACGTTCAGGACATTTGGGAATCCCTTTCCATTGTGATTCTCGGCGCTTTCTCCCTGTGACACCTGCAGCTTGGTGACAGCCCCCTGCTTAAACACCGAAATGCAAAAATTCCTGAGTGCCCTACTGCTCCCCAGGAGGTGGATGGGACCCCCGAGTCCTCGGCGCTCCGAGAGGGGAATTTTTACCGAGAGGACTTTCCTCTGGGTTTGGTGGCAGAAGTCCAATGTCACGAGTCCAGCCCGTGAATTCCCACTGCTCCCGGTCCCGACAGATCCCGTGCTCCTGCTGAGGGGGGGGTGAAGCCACCCCACCTTCCCAAGATCCTGCAATAATCCCTCCGAAGCCCAAGAGTTACTTTTGTTTTCTTCCACCAATTCTGTCCATTTCGCCTTTGGCAAACATCGATTTTCCACAATTCCCCGCAGCCCTCATAAAGCAGCTGCCAAAACAGCTCCCTCGCGGGCCACTTCTTTTATTTGTCGAACAAAAGAATCATCAGCATTGTCTCCAGAGCTCTCCGGCGAGCGGAGCCCGGGATCAGGATGCCGAGCTCCCTCTCCTGGCTGCCGGATCAAAAGGAATTGTTGAAAAGTCCTGCGCACCTGAAAATCGGGATCGCCGGACTCCGGCTGAAGGAGGGAGAGTCCTTCCAGCTGTTTTGTAGATTTTTTGTAGACTCCATCATTTTTCCTCTCCATGAAATATGCCGGGAAAACGTTCAGGTGCAATAATTTCGGGAGAAAGGTGAATTTGTCTGCTTTTGCTCCTCTCCCTTTTTTCTCGTCTGTCACTGTCAGGGAACAGATCCCAGCGGGAAAATCACTCTGAGGGTCTCTGCAGGAAATTCACGGTTGTCTCCCACCAGTTATCCATGAAATGTTACTCCAGGGAGAGGGAGAGTGCGGAAAAGGACATGCACGAGGAAGAGCAGCGGGGAGCAGGTTGGGAATGAAGAGTGGGGATCAGTGGACCACGGGAAGTCCCATCAACATGATCCTGCTGGAAGCTGAAGGGCTGCTCTGGAGAGAGCAGGATCTGCTGGATCTCACAGTTCCCAGCAGGAAAACTGGGAGCTCAAACATTCCAGATCTTCACCTCAGTGTCCCACTGCGGGTGGCAAACATGGCTTAATTCCAAAAAACCATTCTATCAAATGTCTCCAAGTGACATTTTCCATTTTCGGATCAAGGCTTCCTTCCTCTCTCCTTTTCATGGTCTGCTGGCCCAGCACCTGCTGCGGGCTGGGAATTCTGGTTGTGGTCTCCAGCTGGGATCCTGCAGGAATTTGAATTGAAAAGCTCAGAGCTCTGCACCCATGGGAGGGTGAAAGCGCCGATGGATTTTGAAATGGAATAATGAGCTCTGTGCGTGTGTCCTGTTGCACACTTTGGGAGCAAATGGGCACCGCGGATCCAATTTGGAGAAGTCAAGAAGCCCTGGAAATCTTTTTTAGTCTCCCCACAATGCAATTATGTGACTCTCTGAGCCGCTTCAGGTCTGGGGAGGGGAATGGTACTGGCTGTCCTAGGAACTCTGAAATCAATCAATCAGGGAATGCTTTGGATTGGGAGGAGCCGTAAGGACCATCTCATCCCACCCCCTGCCATGGCAGGGACACCTTCCACTACCCCAGGCTGCTCCCAGCCCCATCCAGCCTGGCCTTGGACACTTCCAGGGACGGGGCATCAACTCCCTGGACGCTGCATGGATTTGGCTGACCCTCCTCATCCCGGCATTTCCCACGGATTGTGTTCCAGCCACGTCTCCTGTCCACCCTCCAGGCCCAGGCAAAACCAAGGGGCAAGGAAGTTGCGCCCATGCTCCAAGAATGAGTCAGGTTCTCCCGGGAGCTGTTTAGAAAAGACTGGGCCAGGACCCTGCTGGGATATTCCATCCATCTGCAGAGACCCCTGGTCATCACTGACCACGGGACAGCACGGACCGAGAGTGGACAGCCCACCTGAGGAGAGGAGACACCGTGACCTGTGACCATCAGCTCAAACCTTTCACTTCCCTGAAGCCACTTCACTCTTCAGCCCTGTCCTCAAGGAGGTCCCGGCACAATGAGGGGAGGAACAGGCAGGGGACAAAGGTGGCTGGAGGTACACAAGGGTCTCTTGTCCAGGGCAAATCAGGTGCCATCCTTCTTCAGAGTTTTGGTAACTCTGAGGAATGTCCGGGCCACAAATCCTCCCACTTTTCCTCTGCAACTGCCCAAACCCTGCACCTCTCTCCCTGTCCCTTCCCCTTGCGACAACTCACCTGCACTCACCTGTTTTACCCCTGGAACCCATCTGGAGCCCACTTCAGGGGGTTTAGGGGCAGAAAGGACCCAGTGGGGAGGTGTGAGCTGGAGGGAGGTTCGGGAGGGGATTTGTGCTGCTCCTGGAGTTGGGCTCAGGCCTGGAAGACCATGGCTCTCTTCCTCTGCCTCCAAGACAGATCCGGGCCAGGCAGGGGATGCTGATCCCATGGAATCACGGAATATCCTGAGCTGGGAGGAATTGTGGAGTCCAATCCCTGACCCTGCAGAGCTCTACCCCAAAGATAGGAGCTCCAGGAGCCTCTCACGGGTGCCTTTCATGGCTGAGTCCTGCCTGAAGGAGCCTTGTTCTGACAAGATGGAAAAGGAGCTTCACAGCGCGGCTCCGGCGGCTCAAAGGAGGGAGAAGCTCCCGTGTGAAAGGGAAACGAGAGCTCGGCAACAAGGTCACCTCCACCGCCTCAGGCGATCCGGGGGATGACAAAAGTTTCCTTGTAGCACAGCAGCAGAAGACAAAAGGCATCCCTGGAGGTAGGAGGAGAGAGGGAGCGCAGAGCAGACAAGAGATTTAATGTAGGGAAAGCCACAAGCTTTGCCGGTAAGGACACGCTCCTGGGGGATCAGAGGATCATGGAATAGCTGGGGTTTGATGGGACCTTCAGGGGCCATCGAGTCCATCCCCAAGGTGCAGGATAAAGTGGATAATGGTTCCCAGGAGCCCTGAGGGGGATTCCTCAGAGCCATTGATGCTCCAGACCTGGCGCTGAGTCTCCCAAGTGCCGGTGGTGGGCGGGGGACAAGGGGCACCCAGGAACACCAGCGACTGCTGGAATTTGGACCTGGGCCTCAGGTCCACAGCTCCTTCCACTCTGCCATCTTCCCACACCATCTGAGTCCATTAGGGAGGGCTTGGAATTGGTAGTGAGCCATGATGCCAGGGCCAGGGAGCCTTTCCCAGCATCTGAGCTGCACCAGTAACCCCACAGGGAAAGGGCTTGGCTTTGTCTGGGAATTCTTCCTCTTTGCCGAGGACTTGTGATTGTCCCTTTCCACAGATCCAACAGTTCCTAGGACCAAAAGGGTCAGGACAACTGCTGTTGTGTGATTGCTAGGAGAAGTGCAAATGGCTTTAAAGCCAAGATCCGGGGTGCAGATGGCTCGAATGCCGTAGAACCACTGGGATGGGCGCAGGTTTTCCAGAGACACGACAGGAAGCAGGATGGAAGGTGTCTGCATCCCTGCTGCAAGTTTTGGCAGAGCAGAAAATCGGACATTCCTCTGTGCAGAGTGCCTGGCACAGGCCGAGGAACCGGGGATTTGTTTAGGGCAGCGCTGCAGACTGCCCGGGATGGCACAGCTGGAGTCGGGTCCTGGGCACGCAGGATGGGCAGCGCCATCCACACTTGGAGCTGTTGATTCCCTGCTGCACAGCCGGGAGAGCTCTGAGGGTGAAGGGGGAGTGAGGAGAAGCCCGAATCCCACGGGATCCGAGGCACCCACCCCTCGGTGGGTGCCGCTGCCTCCTCCAGCCTCCGGGGCTCAGCTGGCTCCGGGCTCTCTCGCAGCACCCCGGAGCCCTCCGCGGAGCCTGGATGGGTGCAGCGTCAGCACATCTGTGTCTGCAGGGAACAGGAGCTCTGGGAAATCCGGAACGGGGGGAGTTCACCTCCCAGGCACCTGAGGAGAGCGGGAAGGGCAGGGTTTGCCCAGGGGAGCTGGATCCTGAACTGCTGAATCCATCAGGCACCTGGATGTCTAAGGAGCACTAAAACCTCTCCATCTTCTCTTTTCCCCCACGTTCTTTTGAAATCCCTCTCCTGGGTGCCTGATTCTCCCGGGATCCCTGAAGATCCCAGCGCGGAAGGAAAGTGTCTCTCAGCTCCCAGGCAGAGTTAAAGTGATGTGTGGGCAGGCTGGAAGCTGGAGCCACTGCAATCCTTTCAGCCAGGCAGCTGCACTTCCCCTTTCTATCACACGCATTTAAAAGCTTTTAAGGGAACGATCCATCCCCTCTGCTGGCAAAGCCGGAGCTGGGCTGGTCCTTGGGACCTTAAATCATTTTAAAATACGGAGCAATATTGGTTTAAAAGCCTTTGCTCTCTCCCCCTGCTGCAGGAAACCTCAGCAGAGCTCGACACCAGCTCGGGACTTCCTGGGGATCCATCACTCGCCAGGAAAGGGCTGGGCACTGCCTGACAGGGACACGCTCTGGGACAAGCCAGGAGTTTCTCCCTACGTCATCCCCAGGGCTGCACCTGAGCCCAGGGAGGTTTTTTGTCGTTTAATACCTCGGATCTCCATGGCTGAGCCAGTGTTTGTGTTTGCTAAGCTCCTTGAGGACGAGGACGGATGGCTCAGCCGGCAAATCCACCTCAGAGAGGGAATGTGCCCAGATTCCTGGCTTCCGGGCAGGGCTTGGCTGCGGCGTCCCTGATCCTGCCATTCACAGCCAGGCTTTGGTTTCCAGCCCAGATATTCCAACTTTCCCATTTTGCTCCTCGGAGAGAGGAGCAGGGGCGGTGAACTGGGAATGTTGGGAAGACCCAAGGACAGTTCCCTCTATCCAGGGACAGGAGTGTGTCTCTGTGCCACCTTCCCTATGCCAGCATCTGAAACTCTCGACAGAGAGAGCTGGGAATGTTCACCTGGAGAGGAGAAGATTCCAGGCAGAGCTCAGAGCCCCTGCCAGGGCCCGAAGGGGCTCCAGGAGAGCTGGAGAGGGGCTGGGGACAAGGGATGGAGGGACAGGACACAGGGAATGGCTTCCAGTGCCAGAGGGCAGGGCTGGATGGGAGATTGGGAATCAGGAATTGTTCCCTGTGAGGGTGTTGAGGCCCTGGCACAGGGTGCCCAGAGCAGCTGTGGCTGCCCCTGGATCCCTGGCAGTGCCCAAGGCCAGGCTGGACATTGGGGTTGGAGCAGCCTGGGGCAGTGGGAGGTGTCTCTGCCATGGCAGGGGGTGGCACTGGGTGAGCTTTAAGGTCCCTCCCAACCCAAACCATTCTGGGATTTTGTGATCTGTTTCCTTGTTAAACTGTTTTCCCCGGTCCTGCTGTGTTCCTGTTCTGATTTCCTGGGACAAACCTGCTTGGCTGCTGCTTCCTGGGCAGTCAGGACGAATCATTGCAACGAGTCACCTGAGGAACAAGGCCTGGGGTGCTGGCTCAGCCCTGCTTTTCCTCAGGATTCAGGGAGTTACTGAGGTTCCACTGCCCTGCAAGGCTGGAGAGGCAAAGGATCCCATTTCCACTCCATTTTCCTCTTCCCTGGCTCACAGAGGGCAGCGTGGCAAGAGATCCACTACAGAACCAGCCCAGCTGGGGCTGGAAAGGAGAACCCCTGGAGTTTGGGGAGGGGCGAGACGAGGACAAGGACATTTATTCCCCTCTCCCAGACGCTGCAGAGGGTCTCTCCTGCTCAGCCCCGAGCTTCCCAGGCTTCAGGTTTGCTGAAGGAGTCAGGGGATCCCACCCTTCCTGCCACACTCCGAAGGGCTCCAAGATGCTCCATCTCTAGTTGAGCCCATCCCGGAGCCACTGAACTTTCCCTGAGCTGCTGCCAGGGATCCTCCCTCTCATTTATCTGCAGGATCGGTTGTAGCTGTATTGATTTTCCCTCCCTGCCTCTCCTCTCTGTGTTTGCTTTCCGAATTATGCAGCTGGGCAGTTTTTCCTCCTCACAAGGAGCAGGAGAGTTGCCGAGGATCAATTGAGCCCCGCCATAGTTTAATCAGGAATCCCCAGTAGGAACCAGGAGAGAAAAAGGAGAAGGGAAGACAATGAAGACAGGGTCGATCAATCCAGTCCTGCTGCAAAGGAAAGAAAGGGAAAGAAGAGAGGAAGGGGTGGAATAATCAGTCAGTTTTCCTCATGCAGCCCTCAGATCCCCCAGCCTCAATCAATAACCAACTTTGACAGTCATTGCTTCAGAAAGAAACTTTCAAAATCCCCCTGAACTCAAAGAATGTTGGTGCTTTACAGCATGAAAATGGCCAGTAAAGCCCTGCTAAAGACATGGAGAGGGGTTGGATTCCTTCCCCTGCTTCACGTTCCCTTTAAAATCCACGTCAGGGAGGCAGAGCCGGGATGAAAGGGGAGCAAACAAGGCTTTTAGTCCTCATTTTGTTGTTGCAATTATTTTGCCAATAATAATGATCTCAGGACGGGATGGAGGATCCTCGATGCTGTGCTGGGGATGTGGAGGGGTGGGGGGACAGAGCTGCTGGGATTGTTCCAGCACCACAAATCCAGGAGATGGAGCCCCATGGGCACAACAGACACCAGCTTGGAGCATGGAAACAAAACCAAACCACGCCCATGGGGCACAGGGACCACAGGGACCATCTGGATGTTGTGACAGCGTGTGACAAGAGAGATTTTTGTATCAGAAATGGTGTGGCCACAGGCCCAGGGCAGGATTGTCCCCTGTGCTGCACTGCTGGGACACCTCGAGTTCTGGGGGCACTCTGAGTTCTCCAGGCTTTGGAAATCAAACTTCCCCAAAGCCCTGCAGGTTGTCCCACGGAAGGGCCCCGGCCTCAGGGCTGCCTCATCTCCAGAAGGATGGGCTGGCTCTGGATCTTCATTTCAAACAGCTCAGGCCAAGTTCAGTTCCTAAAGAAAACATTGGGTCTGGAAACTGCAGACCTGAAGGTACCAGATCCTCATCTGTGGAAAAATTTGGAGGACCACCAGGATAGACACCTCTGGAGCTCAACCCCTGGGCTTCATTCCCAACGAGAGCAGCAGTTTCAGGCTGGATCCAGGTGTGCAGGACAGAGCAATCGACTGGAGCTCACAGTGGCATCAATACTCAGCTAAGAATTGCAGGATGGGAAGTTTGGGTTATTGACCATAGATGGCAGAGGGCAACTGAATTTCCTACACTCTAGTGCTTGAGCTCAGGACAAACATTTCTTTCCCCAGTTCATTTTTAGCCAAACAATCTCTGCTTTTGGGGACAGAAATGCTGGAAGAAATCCTTGCGCAAATTTCAGAGGAATAACCGACGGAGTTAATTTCAGAAGAACAACTGGCATCCATGGCAAGGACAACCAGGAGTTGCATTAATCCCATCCTGCACTTCCCACAAAACAGGTGCTGATTCAGTCCCTCTCTTCTACATTCACCTTTATTCCATAGGGACATTATAACCCCTGAGGTTCCTCACCCACCAGCCTGACTTCAGCCCAGAAGTCACTGGTGAGAAGAGCAGAGCCTGCAGACACGAGATCAGAAGTGATTGGTGGGAGGCCAGGACTATAAGGAGAGTGGAGCCAGCAGAAAACGGGTTCAAATTCAGTGTTTGCCCTGATTAGACTCAGCTTAGTCGAAAAACTGTCAGTTTTCAGATCTGTGCTTCCACCACCCTTTATCCCATGATCTCATGGAGGGATCAGCACAAGAATCAGTCAGTTGTAATAATTAACACTTTAGTTAATGGGAATGGAGGTGGAGTTCCAGCTGGTAGGGATGGAAGTAAAGCTCATCCTGGAAGGGATGGAGGTAAAGCTCAGCCTGGAAGTGTTGGAAGTAAAGCCCTGTCTGGAAAGGATGGAAGTAAAGCTCAGCCTGGGAGGGTTAGAAGCAAAGCTCAGTCTGGAAGGGATGGAGGTAAAGCTCAGCCTGGGAGATCTGGACACACAGCCCAGCCTGGAAGGGCTGGAGGTGCAGCTCACCCCTGACGTTGAAGATGGTTCAGTCTTTGCTTCCACGGGCTTTTCCAAGCCGAGATTCCCTCTCAGCTCCCTGCCCAGCCCCTCCAGCAAGGGGAGTCACCCCAAGCCGTGCTGGAGTGTTGGTCACTGGTCTCCAGCTGCCTCAGGGAGCAGGGACCGGGCTGCTCCTCCAGCAGCCTCACAGAAGGAGCTCCTCGCTCGCCTCCTCCCAGAATTTGTTCCACATTTTCTGCTAATAAGGGCACAGGGAGAGAGTGAGACGGAGAGAGAAGAGGAGAAAAACTGCTCTAAATTATTCATGGACAATATCATTATGTGTCATAACAGTGTGTCTGTGATGGGAAAGAGTGAGTGTGGCAGGGGCTGGGGTAGCACAGGCCGGGCTGCACAATAGCGAGAGCTGATTAATTATTGATGTGCACTAATTGGCTACAGGGTTTCAGGACAGCTTGGGCTTTGTTGGGATCATTTGTATTCTTGCTTTGGAAATGGACCCCCCCCCACACACACACATAAACCCAACATTTTCGTGTGCGAGTCCTCTCCCTCCTCCTCCTCCTCCTCCTCCTCTTTTCCTCCTGCCTCCCTCTCTCCCTGCCCCGCTTCCAGTGCTCCCGATCCCCCTGTGTGTGTACAAATTAACACGATCTTAACCTCTGCTGATTTTCTGCAGCGCTGACACGCTGCCAACACCTCGCTGCAGCTGGGCTCAGCCTGCAGCGCTGCTTTTTGGTGCGGAAAACCGGCCCTGCCCTCCAGCACCGGCGTCTCTCTGCACCGGGGTCGGCCTCTTCCCTCGGCCCTTCCCTGCCTTTGCCCCCAGAGCGGCTGGAAAGCCCTTCCCAGGCCTTTTCTTCCCTTCTAGAATGGCCCAGACCTCGCCTTGGAACCTGCTAGGGTTGCACCCCGAGATGGGGGTGCCAGCCTGGGAGGTGGCAGCAGGGTGAGGGAACGGGCTGGAGGGTCACAGCTGGGGTCCCTTCATGGCTGAGCTTTACCAGCACAAGAATTCCAGTGCTGGAGCTGCTTCTCCCATGGCGCCAGCTGCTCCCAGTGTGTCCATGCAGGTGAGAGCCCACCTGCAGAGCTGCCCCAGCCCTGGGGCCCAGCACAGGAAGGACCTGGGGCTGCTGGAGACAGCCCAGATTTGATCAGAGGGCTGGAACAGCTCTGCTGTGGGCAGAGGCTGGGAGAGCTGGGATTCTTCAGCTTGGTTCTGGGGAGAGCTCAGGGTCCTTTATGGTATCTAAAGGGGCTCCAGGAGAGCTGCAGAGGGACTGGGGACAAGGCATGGAGGGACAGGACACAGGGAATGGCTCCCACTGCCAGAGGGCAGGGCTGGATGGGAGATTGGGAATCAGGAATTGTTCCCTGGCAGGGTGTTGAGGCCCTGGCACAGGGTGCCCAGAGCAGCTGTGGCTGCCCCTGGATCCCTGGCAGTGCCCAAGGCCAGGTTGGACATTGGGGCTGGAGCAGCCTGGGACAGTGGAAGGTGTCTCTGCCTTGGCAGGGGTGGCACTGGATGAGCTTTGAGGTCCAACCCAGCCCATTCCATGATGCTCAGATTCCATGACCAGCTGCTAATCCAACAGCTCCCTCTGCCCTTGCCCTCACGGGGAATCAGCAGGCTGCCATATCTCATTCCATGGGCTGTTCCAAGCCACGAGCTCCCTCACAAACTTCAGCTTTTCACCCAACGAGTCTCAGGACTGACCCGGGCTCCCTTCACCCCCTGACATCCCAATAAAAGCCAGGCTGAGCTGTCTGGAGCCAGGAGCTGCCCCCAGCAGAGCAGGCTCAGAGCAAGGGACACTTCCTGCAGTGCTTCGTGCTCTGCTAAATCCCTTCATCCTGCCCTTTGGCATTTTAAGGATGCTGTTGGCAGAGAGGAACATCCAAGTGAACATCCCAAGGATGGCACCAGGGCCTTGCTGAGGAATTCCCTGGGGCTGGTGACTTTTACTTCCGTTCTCTGAGCTCCTGTTTTCTGAGAGCTGCGATTAAATTTTTAAGGGCAGGACGACGTTCACGAGCTGCAGCCTCTTTCAGCCGAGTGGCTGAGAGGTGTCGTTTGGGGACAGGTGTTCGCTAAAGATATTTCCCAAGCTGCTTTTAAATAAATCCCAGGGCACGGAGCGAGGTGAGGCCCGGCTGAAGAACCTTTGGGGTGTGCTTTTCTCCACCCCTCACCCGTGGAGTTCCAGGGAAAGCAGCCAGGACTTCCCGAGGGGTGGGTGGATCCAGCAGGGCAAGGACAAGGCAGATGTTGACAAGAGGGTGGCATGGCTGCAGAAATCAATCTGTAGGAGCAGATCTTGGAGTCCACGAGGGGTTTAGCTGATCCTCATGAGAGAGCTGGTTCGCTTGGCACGCTGGAATAGGACTGGGGATGTGGGCTCAGCGCTTCCCGTTGTCATGGACTTGCTGGATGGCCCGGACATGTGTCCGCATTCCTTACTTTCCCTAGGATTTCTCTTCACTCAAAATCTGGGATATCTGGGGGCCAAAGCAAACCTGAACCTGCTGGGCTGAGGAGGGAGAGCTGGAGCCAGTCAGGTGAACGTGACCTGAAGCTGGAGAGGAAATTCCTCCCTGCCAGGGTGGGGAGGGCCTGGCACAGGTTGCCCGGACCTGGGGGATTTTTGTATCTGTGCTCCCAGGATGGGGCTGGGACTCTTTGTTCTCTTTGCTCCTTCTCCCTCTCCTTTGAATCCCTTTGCATTATTCCTTATAGGAAGAAAAGGAAGAAAGAGTTTAGTTGATTTGTTATTTATTTAGGACAAACCCTTCCCTCCCACTTCAAAAGGGGCGACGTGCAGGAGCCTCTGGTGGATCCCAGGAAACTCTTGATTGAAAGGAGCCAAGTGAGATGAAAAGCAGAGGGATGGGAGTCATTTTAAGGGGAACAGCCACTAAAATATCATCAATTTTTTATTAAACAGAATCTTTTCAATAGACAAGATGAGCTTTTCTCCCCTCACTTGTGTTTTCTCTTTCTTTCCCCCATTTTTGTTTTCCTTGGGCATGGGGAGATTCTCTTTCCCTTTTTTTTTTTTTTTTTTTTTTTTTTTTTTTTTTTTTCTTTTTCTTTTTCTTTTCTTCTGTTCCTGGGACTGGTAGGAGATGTGGAGTTAAACAGTGGCCTGGGCCACCAAGCAGGAAAAATGTGCCTAAAGCTTCCCATCAAAAGTCCTCTATTTTTTTTTCTTTTCCATTGGAAAATGACAAGAGACAGAGAAGAGAAGTTCAGACTGAGCCTAAGGTTTAGACTGGGTATTTACAACAAGTTCTTCACCACAGTTTTCCAGCCCTGGCACAGACTGCCCAGAGCAGTGGTGGAGTCACCATGAGTGGAAATGTTGGAAAAACACGTGGATGTGGCACTTGGGGACATGGTCAGCGGTGGGGCTGGCAGAGCTGGGGAATGGTTGGACTCGGTGATCTCAGAGGGCTTTTCCAGCCTCAGTGATTCCATGATGCTGTAAAAAGGTGCCCCAGAAGAGTTGAACTCAGCACTGCCTGGATGGTGCCCTGAGGGTCTTTGCTGAGCTCTTTGAGCAAGAGTTTGGGCTGGAGACCTCAGGAGGTTCCCTCCAGCCTGAATTATCCCCTGATCCTGGGAAGCAAAGGCTGGGCGCCCCTGGGAAGGCGATGGACATTGAGGTGGGGACATGGAGAGCACATCCTGAGCGCTCAGCTCACTGCTGAGTGCTGCTCAGCAAGGATTTTAATGAGCCACCATCACCAGCTTGTGTTAAATCACCAAAGTGTGAGGAAAATAGCTGTGTGGTGGCAGGTGCAGGGCTTCAAACTGACAGGAAACAGCTTTAGGTTGAACAGTAGGGAGAAATCGTCCCCTGTGAGGGTGAGGAAGCCCTGAGGTTGAGAGGAGCTGTGGCTGAGCCATCCCTGGAAGTGTCCAAGGCGAGGCTGGAGCAAGGTGGGACAGTGCAAGGTGTCCCTGTCACGGCAGAGGTGGAACTGGGTGATCTTTGAGGTCCACTCCGATCCCACCCATAGTGTCTGCTTCTATGGTCGCACACGAGCTGGAGTTTCTGCTGGGAGAGGCACAGGCTTTGGGACGTGCCGAGGGCCGTGTGGGTGTGAGTGTGCGTGCAGGTGGCAGTGTGGGTGCGTTTGTGCCTTCCCGAGCCACAGGGACTCGGGGACACCCCCGATTTCAGCCGTGTGTGGTGTTTGTGCGTGCGTGGCAGTGCCGGGGGTCTGCACCACTGACGGGGTGCGCGCACTGTGGGCGTTTTGGGGTGTGCAAGAGCCGCGATGCACAAGGAGCCCGCTGCTTATCGCGGGGGTTGCCATGTTTCCTTCCTAACAGCTTCATCCAGAAGCTCCTGGCGTGGAAACCTTGCTCTGACTCCAGAATGTACCACAGAGAAAAAAAAAACACAACAAAAAACCCCACCAATAACAATGGGTGTTTAGGGTCCATTTTTACTGGGGGGATTTTTTCCCCCCTTCCTCTAATCCCTCCCGAGCCGAGCGAAGGCCAGCACCAGAATAAAAACCACACACACACACACAAAAAAAAAAAAAAAAAAAAAAAAAAAAAAAAAAGAGAAAAGGCGAGAGGGAGGGAGAAAGAGGATTTCCTTCAAATCTGCTCTGTCTGCCCGTGATGGAGACTCATTCCCATAATCATTTTGACAGGTGTGCAGTGGTTGAAAAGTTGGGGGGTACGGGGGCGCGGCGGGGAGGGGGAGCGGCGGCATCGCCGTGCGCCGGGCGCGCTGATTAGACATGACAAGCACACCTGCCAGCGCCGCAGCCCGGCAATTAAAGCCTCTTTGAGGTCCCAGGAAGTGACCGCGTTAGAAAAGCCCCTCGCAGGCAGCTCCTTAGCATATTCCCAGTGTCATTAGCGCGGCGGCAAAGGCGAGGCGCAGCGGCGGAGGGCTCTGGCATGACCCGTGCTCCCTCCCCGCTCGGGGAGGGGATGCAAAGTGACTTTTAAAGAGGAGTAATTTATTTTTTTTTTTTTTCCCCTTTAAATTTGATTTCCAAGCCCCTCGCGCCGCCACTTCCCTCCTGCTCTTGGAAATGTTCCATCTTCGCCGGGGTCGCCAGGGGGAAGGGAACCAGAATACATTAAAGACAGAAAAGGACTTTGCTAAAAACTGGGTGGCTTCTGGGACAGAAAAAAAAATCAGTTCTGGATTCCAGTGTGGATTCTCACTCTGCTCCCTGCTTTCCCTTCTTCCTGCTCTTTTCTGCTTCCTCTTCCTTTCCTCCATCACCTCTCTGTCCCTCTTTCCTCTCCTACATCCTGCTCTTGATATCCCCCCCCTCAGTGCCCCTTGTCCCTGGAGACTCCCTGGTACCTGGTGGGGTCACTGACCTTGGCAGCACCGTGTGAGGTTGGTGCCATGGGCATCATCCATCCATCATCCATCCATCATCCATCATCCGTCATCCATCCATCATCCATCCGTCATCCATCCATCCATCCATCCATCCATCATCCATCATCCATCCATCATCCATCATCCATCATCCATCATCCATCATCCATCCATCCATCCATCCATCCATCCATCCATCCATCCATCATCCATCCATCATCCATCCATCCTCCATCCATCCATCATCCATCCATCATCCTTCATCCATCCATCCATCCATCCATCCATCATCCATCCATCATCCATCCATCCATCCATCCCTCCCTCCATCCATCCCTCCATCCATCCATCATCCATCCATCATCCATCCATCCATCCATCCATCCATCCATCCATCCATCCATCCATCCATTCCTCCATCCATTCCTCATCCATCCATTCCTCCATCCATCCATCCATCCATCCATCCATCCATCCATCCATCCATCCATCCATCCATCCATTCCTCCATCCATCCATCCATCCCTCCATCCATCCATCCATCCATCATCCATCCATCCATCCATCATCCATCCATCCATCCATCCATCATCCATCCATCCATCATCCATCCATCATCCATCCATCATCCATCCATCCATCCATCCATCCATCCCTCCATCCATCCATCCATCATCCATCCATCCATTATCCATCCATCCATCCATCCATTTATCCATCCATCCCTGCATCCATCCATCCATCTCTCCATCCATCCATCATCCATCCTTCCATCATCCATCCATCCATCCATCATCCATCCATCCATCCATCCATCCATCATCCATCCTTCCATCATCCATCCATCATCCATCCATCCATCCATCCATCCATCCATCCATCCATCCATCCATCCATCCATCATCCATCCATCCATCCATTCCTCCATCCATCCATCCATCCATCCATCCATTTATCCATCCATCCATCCATCCATCCATCCATCCATCCATCCATCATCCATCCATCCATCCATCCATCCATCCATCCATCCATCCATCCATCCATCCATCCATCATCCATCCATCCATCCATCCATCCATCATCCATCCATTCCTCCATCCACTCTTCTCCAAGAGCAGCTCAGCCTTGCAGCTTCTCTCCACGCACAAAGTCCTCCGGGCCAGACCCGTTCCCTCAGAGCAGGGAGGCACGCAGGACTTTTCCTGTGCATTCCCCGGCTCTGAAGGGGCTCTCTTTGCTCGTTGTGTCCCTCAGCCCTGTTTCCACCTGAGCTGGGAGGTCCCAGGGGGATCCTGCCATTGCTCCTCAACATTCATAATGCTCCTGGGCAGGGTGGCTCTGTGCCGTGGAATTCCTCTGTCTTCATCCTAGGTGAAGCCCTAAATCCATCTCCATTCTTATTCCCATCATTCTTGCTCCTTCTAACGTTATATTACAGAATCCCGAAACAGAAGGTCACCTCAGAGCAGGCGAGCTCTGCCAGTACCTGTGTGACCACATTCATCTCCCCAGAGCTTCCCCCAGCCCACAGATCTGTGGATTTCAGACTTGGAATGGCACCTGATTCCCGTTCCAGGCTGCTCCTGGAGCAGCGCAGTGCCCAGGTGCCCCGGACTGTGTGAAGCCACCCCAGCAGGTCCCCAGGGTGAATTGTCCCCCTCCCGTGGTTAATGGTGAGGGCTCTGAGGTGGC